>NC_135581.1:29999047-30308928 GCF_965152235.1 Eretmochelys imbricata
GCTGATTTTGTCTATTAGCTGCTTATGTTTGGACAAATAAACCTTTTGTCCACTGAGGATGGCAGTGAGTGCTTGTGAAGCTGGGGAGACATCCTGCCAGGTCACAGTGGCCTTGTACATGAACATAGTTACCCATTTGGAATTCGCCAAGTCAGGAGCATTGGCGCTAAGGCTGGCTCAATGCAATTCCCCATTAGATTTGGAGAAATCACTGCAACTGCGAACAAATGGTTGGAACTTTACAAAAAATCCCTGAAATCACGTGAATTTTAATTAAAAAGAGACCATCTTTCAGTGAAAAGTGGCAAATGAGCTATTTTTTTTTTTTGTTTGGGGTTTTGTTTTTTGGTTTTTTTTAAGTTTCCAGCTTTGAAACTTCAAAATGCAAAATATTATTCCGATGAAGAAGAGTTCAAGAGAGAAGAAGAGAAAGTGAAACACGTGAGCTCTCAAAATTGTATTTGTTGCAGTGCAAAAATCCCATGCAGGAAATGCTGCAAAGCCTCTAAAATCTCTCAAAATGAAACAATGACAGATTCTTCCCCCGTCCGCACACCCCAAAATATTTAAGTCAGTTTTGCACCACCCTAATTCTCACAACCGAGGAGGACTGGTCATAGTTCTAGCAACCAACTCAACAAGACATTTGTTCGGAAGTCTCTAATACTGGAGTTATTGACTGAATGGATCATGATTCACTGGACATCTGCAGGTACAGGACTGGATTCTGCAAAAAACTATGCATGAGTAACTTCCTCAGGGTAGTAGCTCTCGTTTTCAATTACATTTACTCACACGCGTGACTATTTGCAGAACTGAGCTGGTTTTTTCAGGCTGCCGGGTGAGATCTAGTGAGCACCACCACCTTAGCCTCCCTTACTTTTGGAGTTACCAATCATGGGTGTTAGGATCCAGTGCGCTGAATTTTGATCAGTGTTGTAATGCAAGTTAATTTCCAGTGATTATTTAGCTATAAGAAGCTGGTTCATTGTGCTCATCTGTATTTACATATTCCCCTCAACTGTATTTAGAGCCTCAGGAATCCATTTATTGGAAAAAATAATACCATTTCCACAATAGTTCAATCAGTGGAATCCAACCACATGAGCAGATCTCGTTATTTTAGCCCTAGCCCACAAACAAGTTTACGTGCTGAATACAGAGCTGGCAAACTATTCGTGACATATAATCCTATTTTTGATTTTAGCCCTTTTTCCAATTAACGAATCCCGAGCTCTGTGAAGATAAGCCATTATGTGCCCAATAGTTTGGATGAATAATTTTCAGCCTGTAAACTGTTTGCAAACCATCCACTCCGACCTGTTATTATTGGCGTGATATGACCGAACACCTTAGTCACATGGTATTGTTTGGGCTCCTTGCTCAGAGACCAGATATTGCAGGCCTCAGTTCAGCAAAGCATTTAAATACATGCTTAAAATCCCATTGAGGTAAATAATGAACAGCAAGTAATGCATTTTCTGGTATGACTCTCCAGACAGATCATTTTGTGCTAAACTTCATGAAGCTTGGGAGATCTGCAAGTGCACAGATATTGTCCGCATACTGACTAAGGAATAATCTGACTCCAGGAATCCAAGCCAACCTTGCTCAGTGCCTTCAGGCACAAATAGTTTAAAATACATATATAAATCTTTTTTTAGTTTTATTTACTGTTTGACCAGCTGTAGTAGGAAAATAGTTAATCTTATCAGGTCCTCGTGGAACTTAAATGTCCAGCCTTATTTAATTAACAGAGGGCTGAAATTGGGGGACTTTCCCTTTAATAAGACACTCCCAGCCCAACTCCTCCCCCTCCACCCTTTTTTTTTTTTTTACTAAGGATACTGAAATCTAGGATAACAGAAGTGTCCTTGTTACAGAGCCCTGAAACTTGTACAGACCCCTGGAGTGGAGTCAGATCAGAGGGGATGCACAGCAGCAGCCAGCTGCAGGCCGACTTTGCTACAGATTAAGCAGCAGGAGGCCAATCTTTCTGCAGAATATTGTTGTTTTATCCCATAATACCTTTTTTGTGATGCCCTTGTGTTCTGGGGAGAACAAAGGGTGAGTCCTACGTCAAAGGTTACGTGAGAGCACAATGGCTAGAAACTTCACTCTCTGCTCCACAGATGGGAAAAAAGAGATTGGGACTCTAAATAAAACCCTAGAATTAATAGCTTGTCTCTATAAATACAGCCTATGAGACACCAGGAACTAGACATTCAGAGCACTGAAAGCCCAATGCATGCTTAAAGCAGCAATTGGCACATACGCTGATTTTCAGCTACCCCACGTCGCCAACTGTTGTGATTTTACTGTGAGTCCTATGATATTCAGTGTTATTCTTAGAGCACCAGCTCCTGGAATCACAAGAATTTCATTTTTGAAAAAGTGAGTTTCTAGCTAATCCTCACATTCATTATTCACCAGTTTTAAAATGCTTCAGTCATCCAGTCAGGTAGCAGAAACAATAGCATGTAACCTAGATGATGCTATTAATAATAATGTTGTATTAATGTTATACGAACTCTGGGCTTGATTCTCATTTTCTCTAATGCCCCTGTACTCTTCCAGAGCGGCGGAAGGGAGCCCTCGTGGACACCAGAATCAGGCTCCCTGTGTTCCCCAGAGATTGGCTGAGTCATTCTTCGAGCCCAACAGCTGATGTGAAAAGGGCCAACATGCCGAGCGGGTCACCGGCCGTGGCTGAATCTGTGTCAGTGACCGCTCCTGACAGCAAAGTGGATAGAAGGATGATTACTCCACAGAACTCAAAGACATCGCTAAAAGATAATGTGGGATAAAATAAATAAATAAATAAGCACACATAAAAAGCCTTCACCCTCCTGCATCCCTTTTAATCTTGGAGATATGTATTCATGTATTAAACATTTTGTGAGGCGATTATGTAAGCAAAATCTCTGCAAATCTTTAAAAAAAAAATTAAACTGATTACTGCCCAACTCTCTCTCTGGATAACCTTTGGCAGATTTAGCAGATAACCAAGAGCAAATGAAGACCAAATAAATTGCTTCAAGTTTGGTTGCCAAGGACATCTGCGTCCTATCAGTTTACAGCAATCTATTTCTTGGGGTGGTTGGAGGCACTGTTGACAGATGCACGAAGGAGTCGTAGCCTCAGACAAAGCCATGCCCACACTCACATGTATGTATATATTTAGAAACATCTGCTGCAATTTAAGATATTAGTAACATGCCTGAGCAGCTTGAAGCAGACGAACAAGGGTAATGGCAGATTACTTGCCCCCAGGGGCATTGGCTTAGAAACAAACTGATTGTCACAATAACTATGACGAACACCTGCTTCTAACTTGCCCAGAGGAGCCCAGCCGGGTTATCCCCTGCTGTGTCTGGCTATGGTTTTCATTACATAGAGCACACAGTGTGAGAAGCCCACTGGGGCCTGTCCAGGTGTTTCCACTATGCAATGTAGATGTTCTCTTTTTTGCCAGTTCCCAAGTATGGCTAATTGTCTAGAGCTAGCTTCTGACTTTGTCTCTGCATAAGGGACGAGGAGTGACTGAGAACCACCCACCTCTAGACTTTGGTCTGGGTGCGGAGGAATAAGCAGGGCTATTCACCAGTTTCCTACCTGCTCCAGGAACGGAGTGGCCTTGGCTCCACTTCCCTCTTCTCACTGGCCAGAGTCACTGAGCCAGCCCAGGGGGAAGGGCAGTGATGGCAATTTACCCTTGGAATAGGAAGAAAAATGTACAGGTGTCCAGCCTCAGCCAGGATATGAACTTGGGAAAAAAAGACGCTTAGTCCAAGTCTCCCAGAGCCACCTCCATTAAAACAATGACAGATGCGGCAATCCAGAAATAAAATACTTTGGCAAGGCCGCCTCCTTGGCAATCCAAAACCAAGCCAACTTTCCCCTGCTGCTTCACTAGTGGCAAAGGGGGAAACATTTCTGGCAGATGAACATCATCTGCACACACTGCTGCTGAATTTCTTTGTCAATTCCATTACGCTGTGGGTGTTGTCTCTGGGCTCAGTTCTTAGGCAGTCCCAGCAGCTAGCCAGGAGCTTCCCTTGCTCCCCTGGTCCCTCCCAGTACTGCACTGTCCATGGTCCAGCTCCTCTTTTGCCCAGCCAGGAACAGTCTTTTCTCCTCCAGCAGCAGGCAGCAACTGAGTGTCTCTAGCCCTGCAGCTCCTTTTATGTGATTCTGCTGGACCCTGATTGGCTGCTTCCTCACAATTACTCCAGGCTGCCTGGAAGGCTTCTCTTCTGCTCCTCTCTGGGACAGGGTGTGGCAGAACCCTGAGGCCTCCAGTAGGGGTTCTCTGGGCCTAATCTACCCAAAATCCCAAAATCAATTTATGGTTAAGCCCTGGTCTACACTAGGAGTTGAGGTCAAATTTAGCAGTGTTAAATCGATTTAACCCTGCACCTGTCCACATGATGAAGCCCTTTTTTTCGACTTAAAGGGCTCTTAAAATCAATTTCCTTACTCCACCCCTCGACAAGGGGATTAGCACTGAAATCAGCCTTGCTGGGTCAAATTTGGGACACTGTGGGCGGTATTGGCCTCTGGGAGCTAACCCAGAGTGCTCCATTGTGACTGCTCTGGACAGGACTCTCAACTCAGATGCACTGGCCAGGTAGACAGGAAAAGGCCCCCGAACTTTTGAATTTCAATTTCCTGTTTGGCCAGCGTGGCAAGCTGCAGGTGACCATGCAGAGCTCATCAGCAGAGGTGACCATGATGGAGTCCCAGAATCGCAAAAGAGCTCCAGCATGGACTGAACGGGAGGTACGGGATCTGATCGCTGTATGGGGAGAGGAATCCATGCTATCAGAACCCTGTTCCAGTTTTCAAAATGCCAAAACATTTGTCAAAATCTCCCAGGGCATGAAGGACAGAGGCCATAACAGGGACCTGAAGCAGTGCCATGTGAAATTTAAGGAGCTGAGGCAAGCCAACCAGAAAACCAGAGAGGCGAACGGCCGCTCCGGGTCAGAGCCCCAAACATGCCGCTTCTATGATGAGCTGCATGCCATTTTAGGGGGTTCAGCCACCACTACCCCAGCCGTGTTGTTTGACTCCTTCAATGGAGATGGAGGTAACATGGAAGCAGGTTTTGGGGACGAGGAAGATGATGAGGAGGAGGTTGTAGACAGCTCACAGCAAGCAAGCAGAGAAACCATTTTTCCCGACAGCCAGGAACTGTTTCTCACCCTGGACCTGGAGCCAGTACCCCCCGAACCCACCCAAGGCTGCCTCCCGGACCCGCCAGGCGGAGAAGGGACCTCTGGTGAGTGTACCTTTTAAAATAGTACACATGGTTTAAAAGCAAGCATGTTTAATGATTAATTTGCCCTGGCATTTGCGGCTCTCCTGGATGTACTCCCAAAGCCTTTGCAAAAGGTTTCTGGGGAGGGCAGCCTTATTCCATCCACCATGGTAGGACACTTTACCACTCCAGGCCAGTAGCACGTACTTGGGAATCATTGTAGAACAAAGCATTGCAGTGTATGTTTGCTGGTGTTCAAACAACATCCATTCTTTATCTCTCTGTGTTATCCTCAGGAGAGTGATATCATTCATGGTCACCTGGTTGAAATAGGGTGCTTTTCTTAAGGGGACACTCAGAGATGCCCGTTCCTGCTGGGCTGTTTGCCTGTGGCTGAACAGAAATGTTCCCCGCTGTTAGCCACGGGAAGGGGGGGTGGGTGGAGGGGCTAGCCACGCGGTGGGGGGAGGCAAAATGCGACCTTGTAACGAAAGCACATGTGCTATGTATGTAATGTTAACAGCAAGGCTTACCGTGAAAGAGTGTACCCATTGTTCTATAAAATATGTCTTTTTAAATACCACTGTCCCTTTTTTTTCTCCACCAGCTGCATGTGTTTCAAGGATCACAGGATCTTCTCCTTCCCAGAGGCTAGCCAAGATTAGAAGGCGAAAAAAATGCACTTGTGATGAAATGTTCTCTGAGCTCATGCTGTCCTCCCACACTGACAGAGCACCTATGAATGCGTGGAGGCAGACAATGTCAGAGTGCAGGAAAGCACAAAATGACCAGGAGGAGAGGTGGCGGGCTGAAGAGAGGGCTGAAGCTGAAAGGTGGCAGCAGCATAATGAGAGGAGGCAGGATTCAATGCTGAGGCTGCAGGAGGATCAAACCAATATGCTCCAGCGTATGGTTGAGCTGCAGGAAAGGCAGCAGGAGCACAGACCGCCGCTACAGCCCCTGTGTAACCAACCGCCCTCCTCCCCAAGTTCCACAGCCTCCTCACCCAGACGCCCAAGAACGTGGTGGGGGGGCCTCCAGCCACCCGGCCACTCCACCCCAGAGGATTGTCCAAGCAACAGAAGGCTGGCATTCAATAAGTTTTAAAGTTTTAAACTTTTAAAGTGCTGTGTAGCCTTGTCCTTCCCTCCTCCTCCACCACCCCTCCCGGTGCTTCTCTCCTCCACCACCCCTCCTGGGCTACCTTGGCAGTTATCCCCCTATTTGTGTGATGAATGAATAAAGAATGCATGAATGGGAAGCAACAATGACTTTACTGCCTCTGCAAGCGGTGATCGAAGGGAGATGGGGAGGGTGGTTAGCTTACAGGGAAGTAGAGTGAACCAAGGGGCGGGGAGTTTCATCAAGGAGAAACAAACAGAACTTTCACACCGTAGCCTGGCCAGTCATGAAACTGGTTTTCAAAGCTTCTCTGATGTGCACTGCACCCTCCTGTGCTCTTCTAACCGACCTGGTGTCTGGCTGCGCGTAACCAGCGGCCAGGCGATTTGCCTCAACCTCCCACCCCGCCATAAACATCTCCCCCTTACTCTCACAGATATTGTGGAGCGCACAGCAAGCAGTAATAACAGTGGGAATATTGGTTTCGCTGAGGTCTAACCGAGTCGGTAACCTGAGCCAGCGCGCTTTTACACATCCAAATGCACATTCTACCACCATTCTGCACTTGCTCAGCCTATAGTTGAACAGCTCCTGACTACTGTCCAGGCTGCCTGTGTATGGCTTCATGAGCCATGGCATTAAGGGGTAGGCTGTGTCCCCAAGGATAACTATAGGCATTTCAAATCCTCAAAGGTTATTTTCTGGTCTGGGAATAAAGTCCCTTCCTGCAGCTTTTGAAACAGACCAGAGTTCCTGAAGATGCGAGCGTCATGTACCTTTCCCGGCCATCCCACGTTGATGTTGGTGAAACGTCCCTTGTGATCCTCCAGGGCTTGCAGCTCTATTGAAAAGTACCCCTTGCGGTTTATGTACTCGCCGGCTTGGTGCTCTGGTGCCAAGATAGGGATATGGGTTCCATCGATGGCCCCACCACAGTTAGGGAATCCCATTGCAGCAAAGACCTGCACATTTCCCAGGGTCACTACCCTTGATATCAGCAGATCTTTGATTGCGTTGGCTACTTGCATCACAGCAGTCCCCACAGTAGATTTGCCCACTCCAAATTGAAAAGGAGTACTTGTGCACATTGTGAGTACATTTCCTGCACAAATCCAGGTGAGGGAGTGAGAGAACTTGATTATCATGCACATTGTGTAAAGAGTTGTCACTTTGGATGGGCTATCACCAGCAGGAGAGTGAATTTGTGTGGGGGGGTGGAGGGTGAGAAAACCTGGATTTGTGCTGGAAATGGCCTAACCTGATGATTACTTTAGATAAGCTATTACCAGCAGGACAGTGGGGTGGGAGGAGGTATTGTTTCATATTCTCTGTGTATATATAAAGTCTGCTGCAGTTTCCACGGTATGCATCTGATGAAGTGAGCTGTAGCTCACGAAAGCTCATGCTCAAATAAATTGGTTAGTCTCTAAGGTGCCACAAGTACTCCTTTTCTTTTTGCGAATACAGACTAACACGGCTGTTACTCTGAAACCACTCCAAATTGATTCCCTACTGACCGGTAGCTGTCTGGCGTTGCAAGCTTCCACAGGGCTATTGCCACTCGCTTCTCAACTGTGAGGGCTGCTCTCATCTTGGTATTCTTGCGCCTCAGGGCAGGGAAAAGCAAGTCACAAAGTTCCATGAAGTGCCCTTATGCACGCGAAAGTTTCGCAGCCACTGGGAATCATCCTAGACCTGCAACACTATGCGGTCCCACCAGTCTGTGCTTGTTTCCCGAGCCCAGAGTCGGCGTTCCACCGCATGAACCTGCCCCATTAGCACCATGATGCCCACATTGCCAGGGCCCGTGCTTTGAGAGAAGTCTGTGTCCATGTCCTCATCACTCACGTCACCACGCTGACATCGCCTACTCGCCCAATATCGCTATGCCAGGTTCTGCTGCTGCATATACTGCTGGATAATGCGTGTGGTGCTTAATGTGCTCCTAATTACTTGCCGTGGTATGGCATCTGCACAGGTAACTCAAGAAAAAAGGCACAAAAAGATTGTCTGCCCTTGTTTTCATGGAGGGAGGGAGGGAACAGGGGCCTGACGATATGTACCCAGAACCACCCGCGACAATGTTTTAGCCCCATCAGGCACTGGGATTTCTACCCAGAATTCAAATGGGTGACGGAGACTGTGGGAACTGTGGGATAGCCACCCACAGTGCAACGCTCCGGAAGTCGATGGTTGCCTCAGTACTGTGGACACACTGCGCCGACTACATACACTTAGAGTATTTGTGTGGGGACACACACAATCAACTGAATAAAAACGCTTTCTACAAAACCGACTTCTATAAATTCGACCTAATTTCGTAATGTAGACATACCCTAATTAATGAAATGACAGTTTTAAACACTAACTCACTTTACAAAATGAAGGCCTGGTCCAATCAGTGGAAAGACTCTCCTTGACCTCCATGGGCTTGCAGTCAGGCTCCTTGAGCAGCATGGCACTGGTAAAATTATATGATGTTTATCGGTCTAGGATTTTGTGGCTTAACCTTTTTTTGTAGCCTTGAATCCAAGGGTAGTGACCAAATAAAGCCAAAGGATCCAGATGACTAACTCCCCAGCCGTTAGTGTCAGATCATTTTCCCACATTTTGGTGGGGCCTTTCTGGGACCCCTTCTCCACTACAGCAGGGAGGCCTTATCAGAGACACGAATTCTCCTCTTCAGTGACGGATGTATGTTCAAAACAATTTGAGAAGTCTTTTCATTTGAGCAGAGGTTGTCTTGCATCATAATGCAGCATTATCTCTCTCATGAAGACCGAGCCAAAGTAGATGCAGGCCCAAGCAGAAAACCCAGTTGCAAACATCTCTAACTAGAAAGCTTTTATCAGGTTTTGAACATCATGGCTCAGGTCCATGCCTGGTGCTTCCCGCAGGGACGTTCTCAACTTTGAATTAGCTGCTGACTGAGTTGTCAGACTTGTATCAGCTCCCTACCACTCCTCTCCCATTCCTGATGTTCCCAAGATGAAGGCTTAGTCTCAAGCACCTATCATCTTCTCACCTTCCAACCTCATTTAGGATCAGATCATGCATCCATAAAAGTCAATTGGTGGGGTCAGGATTTCACCCTAGGACAAAGCCCCACTGATCTCCGTAGTGCAGGATCAGGCCTTTCTTACACTTTCACGACAGACTTTCTGTTTACAGCCCCGGTGCACAGGAATTCCTTGGGAACAACACAGTCAAGCTTTCTTCCGTGGCCTAAGCACCTTGGCGCGATGCTGAAATTAACCAAGATGTGCAGCTCTGGCTTGGAAACAGCAACAAACCAAAACCAGGGCTCAGAATACACTGGCCTGCTTCATTTCTCAAAACCAACATTTACACAGCATGCCTATTTGTACAGATTTCATTTATTAAGATCCAATAAGAGATTATAGTATCAGCAACTAAGCAGATATGCAGTCATCCCAGCTTTTGGCTCCTGGCCGGGTGACAAAGTACTACTTTTTGTTGTTGTTGTTGTTTTGCTTCTCTATAAAAAAGAGATAGCATAGCTGTCACACTCATTAAAGTACAACCAGACAGGCTTCAGCCATCCCTGAAGGGTATTAGAGATGTGTCCCGATGGCTTATTGCCAGTGTTCAGGTGAACATCCCATTCAAAGCAACAGTCCAAAGCTCTTATGCAGCCAGCTGAGTCTCCTGTTTGCAACAAGCACATCCAATTGAGATATTCCAATTTACTTGGGCTGCCCTGTCCACCTGGCAGCCGTATGTATAAATGACTACGTTTTATATATATCTCCTGGCTCCCTACGTATGGCAGCTCCAGCACCTCTCCAGGACACTTAGTAGCGCTGTTTCCCTCTTGGTCTGATGAGATTTGGGACTTGAGAGGCTTTCAGAAGCGATCATTTGGGACAAAACAAATAGTCTTAGAGCTTATCAACAAGTGGCCAAGACCCAGAGGAGAAAATTAAAATCTCAGAGGACAGGAAAATATAGATGAGAAATATGAACTATTCTGAAGGGCTCTGTCCTTGGCCCACTCCTCTTTGCCCTCTGCATGTTCTCTCTAGGTGACTGTAGCCACCCCTGTGGCTTTAGCTACCATCTTTAAGCCAATCACTCACAAATCAACCTGTCCACTCCTGACTTGTCTCCTTAAATACAACCCACCTCTCAGCCTGTTTTTCCTGACACCTCATTTTGGATGTTTCACCATCAGCTTCAATCTAAATGGGCCAACTCCTAACCATCCCTCCCACCACGCCCACAAAAAGCAAGATCTTCAGGGGAAGCAACTGGCAGAGGGGATCTGGGAAGAAGCTAACCTCCCCCTGTGGAGACAGGTTTCCTCCCAGAGGAGGTAGCTGACTGATTCTCAGACCCTCCCACAGCAGTTGGACTGTGGACGCCTACATCAGTTCTGCACATGCATTTAGAAGTTGAAGGGCGAATCCTGCTGTCCTCTTCATGGGCTCAGAGGGCCTATGATGTGACAGAACCAGAGCTATTCCACAGCTCAGACGGGGAAGGATTTGAGGAATCCATTTAGGCATCAGTACACCATGCAGCACAGATCTGGAGGGGCTTCCCAAACGCCATACTAAAGGGGGAGGACTTAGAAGCGAGTTTGCTACCACACAGTTCCACAGCCTACTCTCCCCGGGGAGGGGCCAAGACCAGGTAATGGCCATGAAAGCTACTGCAGTGATAGTAGTGACTGAGGAAGAGCCCAATGGCGCAAGGGGTGGAGCAGCGCTTCCTCCACAGACCTAGCGCACATCCCATTTCCCCGGGGCAGGGGACAGGATTTGGACCTGAGAGAAGGTGGCTTTGCTTCCCTTTCAGTTACAGCTTTAAAAAAAAGCACTTTTAGGGTTAACATGACTTTGGCCATTTTCCTTAGGACTTTTGATTTTATTGTTGTGTAGTGTAAAGCTGATTGTTCCTGCGCCAAGTTTTAACTGGGAGAAGACAAAAAAAGACCAACAGTTGTTCTCCTTAGACCCTCACTATGCAGGCAGTGCCGCTGAGAGACTAACAAAGGGTCTTTTAGAGCTGCAGTACAAGTACAAATACCAAGAACCCAACAACCCTGACCACTTTCCTATTTATTTTATATCACACACAAAGATCACATTTTTTTATTTATATATATATATATATAGTGCAAACAAATTCCCCTGGCCCCTACCCCTGGTGGAATACAATGAAACTTTACCTGGCATCATCATCTCGAGCTATTAGAAGGCGCATGTGGTTGGTGGCGGAGGCTGTCCTGAGAATATCCACAGCTCTGTGGGAAGACAAGAATGACTGTCAGGTGCAAAAAGAGGACAAGAGAGCAATACTGGGCCACAGTTATGTGTCAGTGGACTCACACATCAGCATGTCAAACTCAACAGCGAGCCATGTATTGGGAAAACTTTAACAACTTCTTTTTGGCAAGGGCCATTGGCAGACAGAACATCTCCTTGGCCCCCAATTACCTTGTCTGCCAGCAGAACTGGAGGGAAGGTAAATCACCGCCTGAGTTTCCTCACTGCTGCACTAGCTGGAGACCCTCAGATAATAAGGCTAACCCATTAGCAAGTATTTCCTCACTACCGTCTACATTGCAAGCCTTCCTTCCCTTATGCACGGCCAGATTCAGAGCACCACACGTACAGAGCCCTAGCACAGCCATGAATCAAGCCCACAGAGCGTGTCTGCTCTCTACTGGTTGGACATAGAGAGAGACTTATCTGTGTGCCGTAGGCCCTATGCTACTAAAATCTAATGGGGATTTTCTGTCACCTAAAGCAAAAGGGACCAGTGCTTTTGGAGCAGGAAGATTAGGGTCCTATGCCTGCTATTTTCCAAGTCTCCATGTGGCTGTTTTGGGCAGCATAGTGACAATGAAAAACTCTGAGGTAGCCACAAATTTGCGACACTATTTAAAGAACAACAGGCACCTCAAAGTTTAAACCGTCAATCTTTCCTCTTAGACATTTGAATTTTCTCATTCATGCGTTGTTGGTGTCTTGGTTTATGCTGCAACCTCCTTGGAGCGCAGAGACATGGGTCAGAATGCGGCCCTCCAGGGGATTCCCCCAGTGCAGGAACTGTATTGGGCCCATGAACACAGTGCTACTTTGGCTGTTCTCCTGCCCGGCGGCCAGCAGAGGAACATGCTGGGAAATGGGGTTTGAGGGTAGGGGCCTATCATAGGCCGGAGGGGGAATTTCCAGGGCACTCAGCACTATTACAATTCTGGGATGCTCATAGAGAGGCGTGTAAGGCTACCATAAGGTAAAGCAGCCCTCTGGGCTACGCTGACTTATGCCCCGGGCCACTATGACTCCTGGAACAGCTCAGAACCTGGAAGCTCAAAGCTGGTATAAAGAGCCTTTACCTTCCTACATAAGAGGTGCAGCCCAGAATCAGACTTTCGTCTTTTGTTGTGTTTGCATAGTGTCGGGTGCACTGTTATTGCACAGAGCGTCAAAGTAACAAATACTGGGGCAATGAAGTTATCTCCACTTCCTCTGACCTCAGAGGGTGGGTGGGTTCAGGTTGAGTTTTCATTCTGGATACTTCCAATACAGTTTGGGATTCTTTGCGCTATTACAAGGAAGCTTTTCTTTATAGAAGAACTTTATAGGGAGGCTTGCCTAGGAAAGGAGCGTTGGATGGATAGCACTGGAACCAGAAGCCCATTGTTTATGTACAGAACATGGACAGCAGCAACACTGCAACGTTCTTCATGCCAACTGTTCCCCAACACACGTTACAGGACTTCATGGAACTGAAATGAATGCATTTGGATATGGTACCTCTCACTCGTGACTCCAATCAAAGAATCTCCATTGACCTCCAAGATCTGGTCTCCTGGCTGCAGGCGTCCTAAACAAAGAAACCGGGAGACATTGAATGGATGGTTAATCCATCCTGTAATATGCTTTAATTCCCTGGAAGGCGTAAAGGCAAATCACAAAATGCAGAAGGTTTTGGGGATGTCTAGAATTGTTCCTGTATCTGGAGATGCTAATGATTATATGTCTTAGATTAGTTTGGATTGTTAGACCATTGGTTAACTGATCAAGAGACACAATTCTGTTTGGAAAAAACAATGATGGTTTGGGTTCAAAGGGGCCAAATCTTGAGAATTCTGTCCAGTTCCCACTACCTCGTTACTCAGGAGAAACTCACTGGAGGTTTGCCTGAGCGAAGAGTGAGCAAAATCGAGCAAGTGTCTCAGGAGGTCTTTGTTGACTGGAGGCAACACACAACTAATGAGATCTGATTTTAAAAGCAGAATCCTAAAATGGAGAGAATCTGCTGTGTAGCATGGATATGTTTCCGTGCAGGGGGTGGAGTGATCACCTAAACACCTTAGAAACAAGAGAGCAGGTTTGACCTTAGACATGAAAATAGTTTGCCAGAAGATCTAGAAGCAGGTTTAGGAAGAAGCATCAGAAACAGGATCAGTATAAGTACTTGATGTGAGCCAATATAATATCACTACTCAATTTCCCATGGCTTCTAACTCACCATCAGCATAAGCAACACCCCCTGGTAGGATCCTCTTTACATAAACTCCATATTCTTCTCTTGTCAACTCTTTGATGCCACCGATTACCTTAATTCCTAGGAAGAAAAGTCACTCAATTACACAGCAGCTAGCACCAGGCATAACTTCCACAGGAGAGCACTACCATGGGGGTCATGGAGAGTGACAGCTCCAAACACAGCCAACCAAGATCACCCCATGTCATGAATACAATCTCCCCTTCACCCCCAGCTTGATTCCACAGATTTCACCAGGGGGATGAAGACTGATTTATACACAAGGCAAATCCAACACAAACCCACATAAGAGGAACTAATACTTGGGATGATGTTATTTCCCCAGGGTTTGAATAACACCGGTCAATGTAGGGAAAATACTGCACAAATACAGCAAACATTCGCTCAAGTATAAACAGCAAATTCACTTAGATGGCTTCATCAACAGGATGCATGTGGAAATATCTGGGGTGGAGGATGCAAGCCAACTACAGATTACTATGGCAACACCAGAGGAGGAGGAGGAACTGGCTGCTCTGCAGGGAGGAGAGTGGCTGTTGGCCATCTTGGGCAGTAGACAGTGCTCCCCCTCGCAGGTCCCCTGTCCAAGGTGGTCAAGAACCAGTGTGCTGAACTGGCAACATAAGGTGAGGAGCGGACCTCAGTGGCTGAGGAGGAGGAGATACTTGTTCCCAAGGCTGGGAAGCTCAAGGCCACTAAGAGGGGGGAAGAGACAGGGTCCTTGGTCTCCTGACCAAGAAGGGGAAGAGCTACCCACAGGTAAGCATAAAAAATGGCAACTTTAACAGAGGGCTAAATGTTGGGAGGGATGGTGGGGGGAAGAAATGGAAAATTACAATAAGGTCATAGGAGCAACAAGAGGGGAATCAATGGAGGAATCTGCTTAGATGTCTATACACAAATGCAAAGAGTACACCGAACAAACAGGAAGGACTAGAAGTATTAGTATATAAACTAAATTATTACTTAATTGGTATCACAGAGACTTGGCAGGATAAATTTCATAACTGAAATAATATTGGAATAGAGGTGTATAGCTTGTTCAGGAAGGACAGGTGGGGGGAAAAGGAAGGAAATGTTGCATTAGAATAAGTATATATATATACACACACTTGTTCTGAGGACCAGAAGAAGGTGAGAGGCAGACCAGTTAAAAGTCTTTGGGTAAAGATAAAAGGGACAAAAATAGAGGTAGACCACTTCATGGTAGTCGTCTACTATAGATCACCAAATCAGAAAGAGGAGATGGATGAAGGACTTCTAGAACAAACACAGAAATATCCAAAACAAGATCTGGTAATAATGAGGGACTTTAGCTACCCCGACATCCGTTGGAGAAGTAATATGGCAAAACACAAAATTCCAGTCAGTTCTTATTGGGAATAACTACTTGTTTCACAAAGTGGAGGAAGTAACTAGGGGGACAGCCATTTTAGACTTGATTCTGACCAACAGTTAGGAATTGGTTACAAATCTGACGCTGGGATGCAATTTGGGTGAAAGTGACCATGAAATGATAAATGTCATGATTTTTAGGATGGGAAGACACCAGAGTAGCAGAATAAGGAAAACGGACTTCAAAAAAGCAGACTTTAAGAGACTCAGAGAACTGGTAGGTAAGGTCCCATGGGAAGAAATTCTATGGGACAAAGGAGTTCAGGAGAGCTCGCCGTTTCTCAATAAGGCATTATTAAAGACAAACCTACAAACTATCCAGATGTGAAGGAAAGTTAAGAAGAATAGTAATAGGCCAATATGGCTGTCACTTGAAAATCAAAAAGGAATCCTACAAAAAGTGGAAACGTAGACAAATTGCTAAGGAAGAGTACAAAAGAATAGCGCAAGCATATAGGGACAAAACCAGAAAGGCCAAGGCACAAAATGACTTACACCTAGCAAGGAACATAAAAGGCAATAAGAAGAGGTTCTTTAAATTCATTAGGAGCAAGAGAAAGACAAAGGGAAGCATAGGTCTTCTTCTTACTGGGGAAAGAGAGCTAATAACTGATGGTGTCAAGGAGGCTGAGAGTTTAATGCTTATTTTAATGGTGACCAGATACTCAACAGAATGAATATTAACACGGGAAAAGGAATGCAAGCCAAACTAGGGAAAGAACAGGTTAAAGAATATGAGATAAGTTAGATGTATTCAAGACAGCAGAGCCTGATGAACTAGCAATTATCCTCAAGAACTCAGAGAATGGATGAGGTCCCAGAGAACTGGGGAAGGGCAAACATAACACGTATCTCTAAAAGGGGAAACAAAGAGGCCTGCGGAATTACAGACCAGTCAGCCTAGCCTTGACACCTGGAAAGATTCTGTAACAGATTATTAAACAATCAGTTTGTAAGCACCTAGAGGATAATAGAGGTATAAGGAATAGCCAGCACAGATTTATCAAGAACAAATCATGCCAAACCAACTTAATTTCCTTCTTTAACCGGGTTATCGGCCTAGTGGATGGGGGGTTGCAGTAGATGCGATATATGTTGATGTAAGTAAGGCTTTTGACACAGTCCCACATGACATTCTCATAAGCAAACGAGGGAAATGTGGTCTAGCTGAAGTTACTATAAGGTGGGTGCACAACTGGTTGAAAGACCATACTCAAAAAGTAAAAAGAAAAGGAGTACTTGTGGCACCTTAGAGACTAACAAATTTACTTGAGCATAAGCTTTCGTGAGCTCACTTCATCGGATACATTCAGCTGTAGCTCACGAAAACTTATGCTCAAATAAATTTGTTAGTCTCTAAGGTGCCACAAGTACTCCTTTTCTTTTTGCGAATACAGACTAACACGGCTGGTACTCTGAAACTCAAGAAGTAGTTATCCATGCTTTGCTGTCAAACTGGGAGGGTGTATCGAATGGGTCCCCCAGGGATCTGTCCTGGGTCTGCTACTCTTCAAAATTTTCATTGATGACTTGGATAATGGAGTGGAGAGTAATGACATCAAGCTGGAAGGGGTTGCAAGCATTTTGGAGGGCAGAATTAACATTCAAAGCAACCTTGACACATTAAAGAATTGGTCTGAAATCAACAAGATGAAATTCAATAAGGAAACACACAACTACAACATGGGGAAGAACTGCCTAGGTGGTAGTACTGCTGAAGAGGATCTGGGGGTTACAGTGGATCACAAATTGAATATGAGTTGACAATGTAGTGCAGTTGCAAAAAGAAGCTGAAATCATTCTGAGTTGTATTAACAGGAGTGTCGAATGCAAGATAGAAGAGGTAGCTGTCCCACTCCAATTAGGCACTGATGAGGCCTCAGCTGCAGTACTGTGTCCAATTCTGGATGCTAGACATTAGGAAAGATGTGGATAAATTGGAGAGAGTCCAGAGGAGAGCAAAAGATAATGATAACAGGTTTAGAAAACCTGCCCTCAGAGGAAAGGTTAAAAAAACTGGGCATGTTTAGTCTTGAGAAAGGACAGGCTGAGTGGGGACCTGATAACAGTCATAGAATCATAGAATCATAGAATATCAGGGTTGGAAGGGACCCCTGAAGGTCATCTAGTCCAACCCCCTGCTCGAAGCAGGACCAATTCCCAGTTAAATCATCCCAGCCAGGGCTTTGTCAAGCCTGACCTTAAAAACTTCCAAGGAAGGAGATTCCACCACCTCCCTAGGCAACGCATTCCAGTGTTTCACCACCCTCTTAGTGAAAAAGTTTTTCCTAATATCCAATCTAAACCTCCCCCACTGCAACTTGAGGCCATTACTCCTCGTTCTGTCATCTGCTACCATTGAGAACAGTCTAGAGCCATCCTCTTTGGAACCCCCTTTCAGGTAGTTGAAAGCAGCTATCAAATCCCCCCTCATTCTTCTCTTCTGCAGGCTAAACAATCCCAGCTCCCTCAGCCTCTCCTCATAAGTCATGTGTTCTAGACCCCTAATCATTTTTGTTGCCCTTCGCTGGACTCTCTCCAATTTATCCACATCCTTCTTGTAGTGTGGGGCCCAAAACTGGACACAGTACTCCAGATGAGGCCTCACCAATGTCGAATAGAGGGGGACGATCACGTCCCTCGATCTGCTCGCTATGCCCCTACGTATACATCCCAAAATGCCATTGGCCTTCTTGGCAACAAGGGCACACTGCTGACTCATATCCAGCTTCTCGTCCACTGTCACCCCTAGGTCCTTTTCCGCAGAACTGCTGCCTAGCCATTCGGTCCCTAGTCTGTAGCGGTGCATTGGATTCTTCCGTCCTAAGTGCAGGACCCTGCACTTATCCTTATTGAACCTCATCAGATTTCTTTTGGCCCAATCCTCCAATTTGTCTAGGTCCTTCTGTATCCTATCCCTCCCCTCCAGCGTATCTACCACTCCTCCCAGTTTAGTATCGTCCGCAAATTTGCTGAGAGTGCAATCCACACCATCCTCCAGATCATTTATGAAGATATTGAACAAAACCGGCCCCAGGACCGACCCCTGGGGCACTCCACTTGACACCGGCTGCCAACTAGACATGGAGCCATTGATCACTACCCGTTGAGCCCGACAATCTAGCCAGCTTTCTACCCACCCTATAGTGCATTCATCCAGCCCATACTTCCTTAACTTGCTGACAAGAATACTGTGGGAGACCGTGTCAAAAGCTTTGCTAAAGTCAAGAAACAATACATCCACTGCTTTCCCTTCATCCACAGAACCAGTAATCTCATCATAAAAGGCGATTAGATTAGTCAGGCATGACCTTCCCTTGGTGAATCCATGCTGGCTGTTCCTGATCACTTTCCTCTCATGCAAGTACTTCAAGATTGATTCTTTGAGGACCTGCTCCATGATTTTTCCAGGGACTGAGGTGAGGCTGACTGGCCTGTAGTTCCCAGGATCCTCCTTCTTCCCTTTTTTAAAGATTGGCACTATATTAGCCTTTTTCCAGTCATCCGGGACTTCCCCGGTTCGCCACGAGTTTTCAAAGATAATGGCCAATGGCTCTGCAATCACAGCCGCCAATTCCTTCAGCACTCTCGGATGCAACTCGTCCGGCCCCATGGACTTGTGCACGTCCAGCTTTTCTAAATAGTCCCTAACCACCTCTATCTCCACAGAGGGCTGGCCATCTCTTCCCCATTTTGTGATGCCCAGCGTAGCAGTCTGGGAGCTGACCTTGTTAGTGAAAACAGAGGCAAAAAAAGCATTGAGTACATTAGCTTTTTCCACATCCTCTGTCACTAGGTTGCCTCCCTTATTCAGTAAGGGTCCCACACTTTCCTTGGCTTTCTTCTTGTTGCCAACATACCTGAAGAAACCCTTCTTGTTACTCTTGACATCTCTCGCTAGCTGCAGCTCCAGGTGCGATTTGGCCCTCCTGATTTCATTCCTACATGCCCGAGCAATATTTTTATACTCTTCCCTGGTCATATGTCCAACCTTCCACTTCTTGTAAGCTTCTTTTTTATGTTTAAGATCCGCTAGGATTTCACCGTTAAGCCAAGCCGGTCGCCTGCCATATTTACTATTCTTTCGACTCATCGGGATGGTTTGTCCCTGTAACCTCAACAGGGATTCCTTGAAATACAGCCAGCTCTCCTGGACTCCTTTCCCCTTCAAGTTAGTCCCCCAGGGGATCCTGGCCATCCGTTCCCTGAGGGAGTCGAAGTCTGCTTTCCTGAAGTCCAGGGTCCGTATCCTGCTGCTTACCTTTCTTCCCTGCGTCAGATTCCTGAACTCAACCAACTCATGGTCACTGCCTCCCAGATTCCCATCCACTTTTGCTTCCCCCACTAATTCTACCTGGTTTGTGAGCAGCAGGTCAAGAAAAGCGCCCCCCCCAGTTGGCTCCTCTAGCACTTGCACCAGGAAATTGTCCCCTACGCTTTCCAAAAACTTCCTGGATTGTCTATGCACCGCAGTATTGCTCTCCCAGCAGATATCAGGAAAATTAAAGTCACCCATGAGAATCAGGGCATGCGATCTAGTAGCTTCCGTGAGCTGCCAGAAGAAAGCCTCATCTACCTCATCCCCCTGGTCCGGTGGTCTATAGCAGACTCCCACCACTACATCACTCTTGTTGCACACACTTCTAAACTTAATCCAGAGACACTCAGGTTTTTCTACAGTTTCGTACCGGAGCTCTGAGCAGTCATACTGCTCCCTTACATACAGTGCTACTCCCCCACCTTTTCTGCCCTGCCTGTCCTTCCTGAACAGTTTATAACCATCCATGACAGTACTCCAGTCTTTAAATACATTAAGGGATGTTACAAAGAGAACTGTGATCAATGGTTCTCCATGTCCACTGAAGGTAGGACAAGAAGTAATGGGCTTAATCTGCAACAAGGGAGATTTTGGTTAGATATTAGGAAAAACTTCAAGGCTAATTAAGCACCGGAACAGGCTTCCAACTAAGGGCGGTTGTGGAATCCCAGTCACTGGAGGTTTTAAGAACAGGCTGGACAAACACCTCTCAGGGAGGGTCTAGGTTTGCCTAGTCCTGCCTCTGCACATGGGGGCTGAACTTCACCTCTCGAGTTCCTTTCAGCCCTGCTTTTCTATGATTCTATGACATTCACCATTCCTTTCATTCGCTTTCCCCAGCCAAAACAGCACGAGAGCAATGTCTGGTTTGTAGACATGCTTGGGGAAAGGGAATGCCTTGCAGCCATGTCGCCTGCACAGCTGAAAGGTTGGTGGGCCCATCTTGTAAAGAGACTGGGTTTGGGAGTCATGCAGTGGGGAGCAGAAACAATAGTATATGACCTGGGTGCCCAATGGCACAGCATGAACCACAACCAATAAATAGTGCACACGCAAATCAGTCGCCACGGAGCAGAGTATCCAAGGGACCTGCCGCTCAGAGACCTCCCCATCAAATCATTTCAACTAGACAAATTCAGCCAAATCAAATTCTGCTGATGGATAAATCCCTAACACCCAGCTCCAATGTCTGATCAGACTACGAGGGCTGCATCATGGGACCATTATTGTGGACAGCCGCATCTCCAGCCCCTGAGAGAGAGAGAGATCTTCAGCTCTTCCCACAACTAAAGTGTCCAATCAAGCACTAGACTTAACACAGGGAACAGAAATGTCACTGCTAATATACGCTGTTCGGCACATGTTGCATGGTACCCTCTAGTGGCTGAGTCACAGAGGGTTACGAAGCTACCACTGCCTCCAGAGATAAAACCTTTTGGCAGAAGCAGTAGAGGCTCCAGCTTTTAGAGGAAGCCTTTGTGACTTGGGCAGAGCAGATCAGAGATAGCGCATGAGCATTTCACAACCCTGAACAACAGTGCCACAGAAGAATCCTAGATTTTCATTTTGAAAAGATGGGCACCTCGCATTTAGGACTCTAGCAATATTAACTGATTAAAGCTGGTGTCCTGGCAGTGCCATGGAGAACTTCAAGGCAGGGGGGTTCCATACAGCAGCACCCTAATAATTCCATTCAGCACGTTTCTTTCCTCATTGCACCAACCTGTGTATGCCAGCTAAGATCACATGACCGAAAGCAAGTCATGCCCTCTTGGTGCCAGCTGAGCTTTCAGTGGCATGAACTTCCTCAGTAAGTTCCACCAGACCATTATGGGAATTTCTTGGTGGGGAAGGGATCCACTTGGCTTCCAGCCCCTTTATTCCTCTGGAGTCGTACACAGGAGCAAGACCATAGCCCAGAATCGGGACCAAATATTCCTACGTAGCATTCAAGAGATTTCTGTGTATGAAGAGCAGAGTAAGAGCATCCCCTGCTTTGAGGCTTCTTTGCTAAGGGAGTACCACAACACATTTCTGCCTCTGAATGCGGCATAGCTGATGTTATTTTAATGCAGGGGTTTTTATGGTGCTTACACATGGCAATGCCGAACTACATAAGCTGCTTGGCAGGAAAAGGCAGAAGAGACTGATTTGTCTTGGGCTCATTAAATCCCGATTCTAGGGCTCTGGACTGTGGACAGTGGGATTAAGAATGCTGGCTTTAATTAACAAATCTTCCCAGAGATCCACTGCTGATCAGACATTTGACTGCGCTGAATCCAAGGCAGGAATGGGGCTATTCAGAAGGCAGAATACACGCCAAAGAATGTTCAGTCCCACACCCCCAACATGGGACGCGAAAAGCAACCTCCCAGGTCCTTTATGCCCAGTGGCTTCCTCCTCAAACAGCTCTGAAAAATCCTAATCAACAGGACAGCTTTTAGAAATCAATAGCTATTTTTACTGAGCAGCCTCTGGGGGAGATCTGTGACCTTAATGCCATGCTAAGGGATCTAGATGGAGGTTTGCAAAGCCAACTAAGGAATTTAGCAACACGACTTCCTTTCATTACAATTAATGGGAGTCGTGCAGCTGAATTCCCTGGTCAGCAATGAATATCTCAGCATACCGTGGCCTTGTTTAGATTTCTGAGCACACCTGCCCATTCATTCCGGATGCCCTTGACATCAAATTCCCCTCACTAGAGCTAAACTGCAGCCATTCCCCCCATTCCAGGAGACCTGCAGCCAGCAAGCCTGGCACACTAAATGTAGAAACAATTCTCCTCCTCCATCCATTAATCATCCTTAGGATTCTCACCCTTTTCCAGATGATCACGTGACGAGATGAACTGATGGCCATTGGATGGGGGCCATTCTGGACCCAGGGCAGAGGGAGTTCCAAAGTCAAGGGGTTCTCACAGAGAAGGCCCTGCTAATAGTTTCTTCCTGTTTACAGTCTGAGCTCCTCCGCTGGTTTTGGCTGTGGCTTCCGAAGCAGGCAGGTGATCACAGTTTAAAACTCTGGCTTCATAGTTTAGAACTAGAGCCAGTGAGAATTTTTTCCATATAGCTATATTTGTTTGACCAGAACAAAAATCTTTGCAAAAATGTCCATTTTGGTTGAAGTTTTCCTCAAAAAACCAGAAACCTTTTAGGAACATATTTAAGTTCTCAAAAATCAACATTTTTTTTTAACTGGAAAATTTTTGGAAACCAACCCTTTTCCCTGAGGTCAATTCTTCCCATCAAGAAAATGAAGCACATTCACCGGCATTTCTTTTGAAATGATTTTTTTCTAAAAGTCTCCCATGGAAAATAACTTGCATTTTCCAACCAGCGCCTTACACTTCATCCAGAAACCCACTGGCAGGCAGCAGGACTCCTGGGATGCCAGGTGACGTGCCCACAGTGAGATACCTGGTCAACAAGCAGGCTGCCTTTTCCGGTTCTGAATGTCTTTCAAGGTGCAACTCCTCACAGAGCGCATTGCAGTCTTGAGACAACAAAGGCATGGATGTGTCACAAGATCCTTATGCACAGAAAATGGTCACAGCCCTCTGGCCATATGTAAAACTTAGGCAGCTGACCTCTCCCTGATCTTCTAGGCAGTCCAACCAGCCCCCTGCATTGGGAACCTGAGCAAACCCCGCCTCCATTGGTGGGTCTAGTTTCAATGGAACTTGAGATGCTTTCTCGGGTTACCCAGGATTGAGAGCCACCTGGCTACCCCCCTACCTCCAGCAAGACAAACCTTGCTGGTGCTTACCTGGGTGCCAGCTCCCTGACAACAGCAGCCTGTTACCCACCCAAACAATCTCCTCAGCCCTCACTTGACTTTGTAGTTTATCAATAAGTGCACCCCAGTCCCAGCGCCCCTTTGAAGCGTTCCCCTGTGATATCCAGCTCCTGGCACAAAACAAAATCCATACATGGTTTCTAGAGACAAACAACTTCAATATGCTAACTGTGACACTGCACCCCATATTCTTCATAGTGATATGAGTATGATATGGTTATAGCATAATTATGATGCATTTTATGCAAGATAAGTCATGTGAGAGGTCATTGGAAAAGTTATGATTTGCTGAATATGATTATCCTATTTGTATGCATGTATCATTTTTGTATCTAAAGTTATGAATATTGACTATGTATCTGTATTTCAATTGTAGTTACACCTGGGTAATGCCCACTAGACACAATGCTTTCAGTCTAGGCAGCTGGTTGTGAAGGGCCTATTCAGGTCAATGAGCCATTAGGGAGAACAATAGGAGAAGCTTATCTCCCACCTGGTGAGCCTTCCTGAGAACACTACACACAGCCTGTGAGCGATGGCTGCTATGACTCTATAAGGACATGTGACAAGGCCACATGATGCTGGACTCCATCTTGGGATGTCAGTATTCTTCCACAGACTAGTCTGGGAATCAAGCTTTGGAACAAAGGGTTCCCACCCTATGCGAAAGCTATATAAGGTGGGGAGTGACATCATCTGTGGTTCTTCACTCCCCACACAAGAAGACCTGAGGAACAAAGACTGAACTGGGGGAAGTGCTGGACCCAGGCGAAAGGGATTTCTAGTCTGTGTATGAAACACCTGGAGAGTCCAAGCTGTAAAGCAAGTGCAGCTTGTCCCTTAAGAATCTGCAACCTGCTCATATCATTTCTCAGAGTGAGACTCTCCTAATTCTATCCTAACTATCTATCTAGTATATTAAGCTTAGTTTGTGGTTTTTGTTTATTTGCTAGGTAATCTGCTTTGATCTGTTTACTGGCCCTTATAATCACTTAAATTTATTAACTACAAAAGACAGATTTTGTTTTTGTTTTAGTCAAAATCAGTGAGTTTTGACTGGAGTGCTTGGGGAAAATCTCTGCTTGGTTACCACAAGTGTGCATTGTTCTCCGCACATTGAGGGAGAGGCAGACTGGGTATTAAACCCATACACAGCGAAGGACAGTACTGCTCTGGGGTCCCAGGCTGGGAAGCTAGTGGTTAGAAAGCCTGCATGTAACTGCAGCTGGGTGTGTCCCTACCTGTGTGAATGCTGGTGAAAGTGCTGGCTGGGGGGCTTTGCAGCTTGTCACAGCAGTACAGTGTGAGAGGGAGCCCAGGCTGGTGTGTCAGGGGGCTCAGTAGTACCCCAGTTCCGGGTGGCACCCATCACACTAAACATCAGTCTGAAAGCTATCTTATCTCACCTACATGCCCTTTACAGTACTTCCACCCAGTGCAGCTGGGGATCCCATTTTCACGAATGTAATCTCTCTGCCCAATCACTTCCTCAGGTGCAGGATGAAGAGGTGTCCTTTTGCCTTCTCCTTATATCCCCCAAAACTCACAATTGGTCCCCAGCATCAGGATGACACCTAAAGTTAATTCCCTGGTGGGCTGACTTCGCATACTCATGTTGACTTCATATGCTAACAGGGATTCCATTGGGTTGGCTCACAAGGCTTCATGTGAACCGAGGTGGACAAGGGAATACACATCCTTTGTCTGGCCGAAACCAGTTTGCCAAACCTGCCTTGAGCCAGGCTTTAGGAATGTATTTTCACTGTACATATATAACTTTTTACATAGTATCTGACTAGACACAACAATATTAATGATCAGCATGATCCTGGCTTTCACTGAAAATCTTCCATGACATCATTTATGGATAGATACCATGAAAGCGGGGTGCTAGGTGTAGAGGTTTTAGAGTAACATCCTATGAAGTGAGCTGTAGCTCACGAAAGCTCATGCTCAAATAAATTGGTTAGTCTCTAAGGTGCCACAAGTACTCCTTTTCTTTTAGGTGTAGAGAGTTTTTCAGGCCTGTTAGGAGTTATGTTACAGAGCAGTGACCCCTTGGCCAGTTGGCACCGAGAGGTTCTTAGGGTCACAGAACCTCAGACCTTAATCCATCTCACCCCGACTCTGAGCAATGGCACTGGTCACCTTGGCTGGGGTGGAGGAACTGGAGACCTAGAACTGAGACAGCAGCATATTGAAGACACCGCAGCCCAGGTTCCCTCCCCAGCCTCCAAATGGCCTCACAAACAAGAGCAGTGGCAAAATGAAACCCACTGGACGCATGCCCCAAGGGAGGGCCCTGAGGGACGGGGAGCCATTGCCCAACACCTTCTGAGGACACTCAGCCAGAAATGAACAAAGCCGGTTGATTCCAAAGCGGCCACGGGAACTATTGATGGCCGCTGCAGCTGCATGCGTGTTTTGGGGAGAGGGACTGGAGCTGGGGGCTGAGGGACCACACACAGGAGCAGCAACTACTACACACTCCAGAAGTGTGCAGTGTGCGCTGCCAGCCAGTGCAGATGGGAAGATAATAATAATATATGCCTGCAGGCTGACTGTTATCAGTGCTTTATGAAGGGCGGGAGGGATTCATGACCCCATTTTACAAACAGAGAGCATGCGGCATGGAGAGTCATTCGGGGATCATGCCCTTGGTCTGACCCCTTAGGGTTGTGTAGTGCTGCTTGCGGACCTCCGGTTCTCCCCTGCTGAACTCAGAAACCATTAAATTGTGAGACGCTGGCTGCTCCCTGAGTGTGTGTAAGTGCCTCTTTGTCCTATTCCTCCTCCCTCCCCCGAAACTCCCCTTGTGCACAAAAGAAGCCAAGGAAAGGCTCTAAGGGACAGATCCTCGGCAGGTGTAAATTGTCATCGTTCCATGGATTTCATTTGCCCCAGTACATTGATATATACAATACGCCAGGGTTCCCACAACAGCAGGAAGATGCCTGACATCCTGTTAGACTTCCCTGTTTTCTGATGGGCCAAGAGAGATGGATCTGGGTTTTGTAAAAACTCATCAGTTACGGTTCAATTTTACAAAACCAAACTCAGCAGCAAGGATGGTCCAGATTCCGGTCCCATTTTATCAGCTGTTTGTGCATGGATCATCCTTCTCTCCAGAGATGCAAGGCAACCACCTTCCTGGACCACCCACTTCCTGCCATGCCAGCTACATGAAGTTAGCCAGCTAAAACATTTCTTTATAGCTAACCAATGAACTCCATGCTTCATCACGCTACCCGGTGGCCCCACTGAGTGACGTTGTCATTCTATTGATGTTACTTAGAGACACCAGAACAAGAGAAAAAACTTTCTTGAAATGCTTTAATTGCCCCCCACTTTTTAATGTGGAAGTTTAAAATACTGACCAGTTCTCATAAAAACAAGAAAAAAAATGGTGAAAATTTAATTGACAATCTAAAAATTTCAACCCAACTCTACCATTACCCTGTCTTTCCTCCAGTGCGCTCATCCCTAGCATCCTATTACCCTTTGTTCCTTACATCACGTCTGACAGTTTGTAAACTTCCTTAAGGCAGGGATTGCATCTTTGTGTATATCACAGGCCCTAGCACACTAGAGCCCCATAAACCAATCTAATCTCAAGTCCAGTGGCAGAGATATAATGTTACATATCTGGCCCATCTGGAAAAGAATCATCATGGTTTTAGACTGGTGATAGCAGAGCTATCTTGAACCACCAGCAAAACAAAAACAGCGTAAATTATGACCTAGCTGCCTTAGCATCTTTCTGAAGTAGGCACTTGTAAATAACACTTCTAATTAATTAATTGGAGATTATCTGCCCTAACCCAGAGATTATTTTAAATCGCTTATCTCCTTTGCTTTGCCTGGTGAGATGGCCAAGAGTATTTTCAAAGTTCCAAGAAATCACTAGATTTAGAAAGCTACCATGAAGGATGTGTGTATCAGCCTGAGACGTATCGCTGTGGAGACAGAACCATGGCAGCAAAGTGGGGAGCGCCAGGGCTGGATGAATACCATGGGCTTGACTCCCTGCACTGGCCCACTGGGTGCAGTGAGCACACACCCTTGTGCGCAGTTGGGTACAGCTGTGCTCCGGGGGAAACGTGCCCTGAGGCATAGATGCCGACTTCCCCTCTTTCCCCTGGGTGCTCGACCCCCGCCTCTACCCCCGGCTCCACCCCCACTGCACCCCTTCCATGAGGTCCCACTCCCACCCCGCCTCTTCCTACCCCCATTACAACCCCTTCCCCAAAGTCTCTGCCCCAACTCCACCCCCTCCCTGCCCCTATTCCAACTCCTTCCCCAAATCCCCACCCTGGCCCCACCTCTTCCCCGCCTCCTCCCCTGAGCATGCCAAGTTCCCACTCCTCCCCCACTTCCCGGAGCGTGCTAACGCTGCCAAACAGCTGTTTGGCAGCGGCCGGGCGGGAAGCGCTGGGAGGTAGGCGGAGGAGCGGGGACGCGGCGCACACAGAGGAGGGGGAGGGGAGCTTGGCTGCCAGTGGGTGCAGAAACCCACTAATTTTTCCCTGGAGCACCCATGGAGCCCTGGAGCACCCATGGAGTCAGCACCTATGCCCTGAGGGATGGCAGGAGGCGACTGGTCCATCATCATCCCCAAGACGCCCAGCCAAGAGAGAGCAGGTGGGGCTCCAGAGGAGTCCTACCATTGGAAGATGCCTAAAAATGTGCTGAGTCCGCACATCTCCTCCTCAGAGGCCACCGCTGCCTACTCTTGGAGAGACAATTGCCAGCTGTGGGCCCCCTGTGATGCGGAGGGTGCCCTACAGTACTGGCTTCACCCAGTGCTTCATTTGTAATGAAAGAGGTGCCGGGGCTCAAGCAATTTTTTTACTTTCATAACTGACGCAGCAAGCCAAAGGTGCCAGGACTATGAACTGGCAAGCCTAGAGATGCCGGGGCTCAGCCCTGACACAAATTAAGCACTCGCTCCACCACTTGGTGGACTTTGCACTGCCAGGGGGCCCACAGATTGGGTTGTGCCTGCAGAAACTCACATGGGTCAGGGCTGAAGACAGCCCAAGACTGGATTCAGAGGAAGGAAGCACCTTCAGGGCAGGGACCTCGAGGATAGAGCAGCGTTTAGGAAGCTCAGGATTAAATAAATGCAGTGAATTAATTCCTCTCCCACACTAGCAATGGGGATCTAATGGAAGATGAATGGAATGCATGTCTGCACAACATGCACCCTGTAGAAGGGGAGGAGATCAAGAGACCCTTCACTCTGCTGGGTCATTTTGCCCTTAGGTCGACCCGCACTTCACACTGACTTCCACAGGAGCCACAGTCATGCATCCCAAGCAGTATTCGGGCCTCTGAGCACTGCCCACACATAATGAAGCCACCTGAGGGCAAAAGTACACAGGTGTGTGTGTGTGTGCCCCACTTCAATTTCTCATTAAATGTCTATGAAGGATGTGATCCTCTTGTCCTTGCACACATTTCTCACAGTCAGGGGCACTTAGAGAGCATGGTTAGAAATACTGACAAACCTCTTTGCTGAGGAAAGGGGGTGCTGGTCTCTTTCTGTTTCTAATTAGTAAGAAAACTGGAAGACCTCAATTTCTTTGATTATTTTTTGTTAAGCATTAACAGCATGTTGAGCACTACGGGAGACACAGCAATGGGAGAGTGCCAGGGACATTTTTTTAATATGTGTTTTTTCCCTCTGGTCTGGGTTGGTATCGGCAGGATTCATAGAAGACAGGAGTTTCCAGAAGACATCTGAATTAATAGTGCATTAGCACTGGGATAGGAAGGGCTTTTAGGCATACAGAGTAGCACGGAAGAAGGTACAACAGAGAGAAAAGCTTCAAATTCCTTTTTCTTATTTGCATTTCACAGCCTCCATTAAAGAGCTCAGCCTGGCACCTGTCTTAACCCTAACCACAGTCTGGTCACATATAGTGTACCTGTTAAAGGGACACTGTCTGGTCATTTGGTCCAACGGTATGTTTTTTGTAAAGCCTATTCTTACAAAACCGAAGACCAGTGCAAATATTTCTATTATTTTAAAAATGCCAGTGGATTTTTTTTGTAACCTCAACATTGCAGCATTGCACCTGGGCTAATGCAGGGGAGCCTGAAAGTGAAACTGACTAGAAACTGAGGTGAAATTGACTAGTGTGTTCAAGCTATCCAAAGTGAGCAAAATGCAAAAACTAAAAACAAGCAGCAAGAAATATGAATTGAATATTGGAAATTCTTTCCATTTTAATAATCTGGGAACATTTGCTCTTTAAAAGTACATCAATTTTAACTGTCTACAACAGCAGTATTGTTAACTAGCCATTGTATTGTGTCCCTCTCCATAATAGCAGTTTTTCATAAGAGCCCATCTTCCAGAGTCAAATTATTACCTGAGAACCTCAGCTTTTAAACAGAAGTTTCTAGCCTTCTCAATTTGTGTAGAAAAGCTTAAAAGATGAACCCAAAAGGTTCAAAAACAAACAAAAAAAGTGAATAAAAATTATTTTTGATAATCTCATTATTTTTAAGTCAGTAGCATGATTGTGGGCATGGCTCGGGATTGTTCAACACTTGGGGTTGGCAATACACCACACAGAACACCAGATAAACCTCAGCCTGAAATTCACTTCCTCCCCACGCTGCACAAAGCCTGAGTGAGTGGGCTTACTGCAGCAAACTCTGTGGTAGATGGGATACAGTTCCAGAGTCCCTCTCTGGCTGTCGGAGTAGCCAGGTGGCTAGAATAGTGCCCCTACCCGTTACAGACCCTCTACAAGGCACTTGGTCACCACTTGACGCCACATGCCACCGCTCTGTCCCAAAACCCTCTTCTATGCTGGTATGTGTGCACAGCCCACCTCTTCTGTGTATAGGGGCTACAAACTGCCAAGTCCCCCCATACATACACCTGTGTTCTGCTGTTGCATTCCCCCTCCTGCCTAGCAGAAAACGGTTATATTATGTTGACAGCCTCAGGTAGCCTTCTCCAGGATTTGCAGACGTTTCTCCTGAACATCTAAGGAGACACAATTTATTTTCTACCAAGACCAAGTGCTGTGATTAATAGGCTCTGACAGGACCATTCTGTCTCCTCTGAGCATCTAGAGCTTTAAGGTCTCATTGTGTGCACTTAGACTTTTACTGATGAGGACTCCAACAATCACCCATGCATCTTTCTACACTGTATCAGCTGGAAAAAAAACAGGGAGAAATTATACAAAATATGGGACAGAAATAATGTAAAATTATATATTTGCTGAGAATTACAACTCTAGTGTAACACACACAGGTGTATTTTGAAGACTGCAGAGTCTAGCTGTTCCTCTGTTTAGGTACTGAAAGAAAAAACCTGTAATCACTCATTTCTCCTTAGTGTCCATGAATCAATTGTAATAATGGTTTAATATAGCCAGAGTATCTACAAATCCTCCTTTATCCCCAAAAATGTCATCAGAAAATCCGATCTAGTTATTAAAGTCAGTGATTACTCACAGTATTAGTCTCAGACACATTCAAACTTTGATAGGGGAAAACACTGACTTTAACTCCAATATTGGCAAACAAAACAGCCTCCTCCCCTGACTTCCCCCAAAGCCACCCACTCCCACGTGCATTCCCCCTCCACACACATATACTTAAGAATCAGAACCAAAGCAGTGCAAAGGGCCGTGTCTGTTTCTCACACTTGAAAGGTCTAGTCCCTGCACGCTGCCCCTAATTTGGGTAGTAAGAGACTTCAGATTTTTCCACAGCGATATGCAGCTACTTCTAATGCAGCAGAAATTGCATCAGCTGCAGACTCAGAACACCCCTGGGGAAGAGTCTCCTGTTACATACAGAAACCAACCTAAAGGGCTAAATTGTGACACAGCTCAAGCCCTATTTCTATTTTTGGATAAGCATTTTACAACCATAGGATCCTTTTGCATTGGTGTGGCTTAATATTCAGGCTGTTCAACTGCTCTTCTGCACTAGTGCCCTATTTGTGGGAGCAGGAGCAAAGGATGTGGCACGCATAATGGAATGGAAATTATAGGGCTGAATGTGGCCAAGGACAAAATAGGCAGGTGGGAAACCTGACACCAAAGATGGACAAGCAAGAAACCATCTGAGTTGCTGAGGATAGTAAGAAGTAGTATGGAGGAGCTTCTGGAGAAGAGGGAGATGTCTTGGGTGATTGGCTGAGCTGGATAGTTATATATGCAGCGAGGGGAAGATAGCCACAAAGATGAAGGACTGTGGTCCTGAACTTGCCCCACTGAAATCACTGGCAAAACTCCTATTTATTATTATTATTATTACAATGGCAAAGACGGGTACAAAGGGCTTTGCCACAGAAATCAGCTGAGGAACAGCAAGAGAGTGCCACTGATTTCAGAGGGAGCAGGCCCCAACGACCAGAAATGGGAGCAGGACATAACCCAGATAGACATGAGGAGGGGGACAAGGCCAGGCTACAGAGAAGTGGGTGGGGAGGAGACTGCACATTACCCTGAACCCTAAGGAGGGAGTACTCATCCCAAAGGCTCTAAACAGAGACGGAAACTAAGTCCCTTCTCATCTCTCCTCTGTCCCACCCCAGCTCCCAAGACTTCCTCTCTGCTAAACAAGGGGCCGTCCACTAGCTTAAGCCCTTGTCTGAGTTGCTTGCTCAGCACTGATGAAGGCTGCTCGCTCGTCACTACCACACAAGTAGCCTTAGGCTGCCAGCCCACCACCACTCACCCCCAGTGCAGAGCTTATCTGGGGTCCATGCCAGCCTCTCCCCACCTATTCCACGGGCAGGGCCATGTGCAGGAATAACATTTTGATGGCTTTTGGAGGGGCATGTTCTGTGCCCTGCCGCAGCCCCAGGGCCAGAGGAGCTCATCTCCCAGCTGCAGCACTGGGGTTGGAGGAGTTCTGTGCCCCGCCGATTACTGGGGGGCAAGCCCCTGCTTGACCCCCCTTGTGCAAGCCCCTGACCACGGGTGTCTGCAGTTGCCACCAGCCCCCTATTGCTTTCCAGCAGGTGGAAAAGCACAGGTGTCTGTGGCAAGGAGGATGGAGTGTAGCAAGAGAGAGCCAGCGAGAAGGTGGTACCCAGCACAGGAGGCAGATCCAGAACTCACTCCAAACCTAGGTCTCTCTGTCAGAATTGCATCTCCTCCTTGCCACAGTGCCCTCTGGAGGCTCCTCAATGGCTGGCCATGAAGATGGACCACCCTTTAGGGTTATATCATGTTAGATGCGATGGAAGGGTTGAACAGGGAATACAGCTCATTGACTAGAAGTTGAATTTTACATTGTAAGCTCTTTAGGGCAGGGACCATCTTTTTGTTCTATGTTTGTACAGCCCCTAGCACAACAGAGTCCTGGCCTGGCTACTAAGCTCTACTGCAATACAAATAAATAGTAATAATAAGGGTGGGTTATTTAGGTTTCTTCTCTGAATTTTCCCCATCAGATCAGAATATCTTCCTCAAAGTCATTCCAATCCAGCAGCTCAATGAGCATCAGCACTTTAAATACAGTTCCTTGCCCAACAGGACAGCAAGGAGGTGAACATGTGCATATGCATTATGAAGACTTGCATTATCCAGTCACTCACGTCTCACTCCAAGCATCTATTAATCATGTTTATCAATACAATAGCGACTAGGAAGCAACCAAGATTGGGGACTCGTTGTGTGAACCTATCTATGGGGCCAACATGGTGGTAAAAATCAGCATGCAAGTTCTTTGGAAGTGAGTCAGCATGTTACTGCAATATTGACGGCTCATAGTTTAATGTCTCAGCTATTTCAAATCGAGGGAAAAAACACCCCCCTGAGCGCAGCAAGTTTCAGTGCCGTAAAGCGCCAATGTAGACAGTGCGCTCCCAGCACTGGTAGCTACCCCCCTTGTGGAGGTGGTTTTTTTAGAGCATGGGGAGAGCTCTCTCCCAGCGCTCTGCCAGGACTACACAAGCCATATTAAAGCGCTGCCGGGGCAGCACTTTAGCGTTGCCAGTGTAGACTAGCCCTAAGAAAGCCACTACCACAGGGGTCTCCAAACTTTATGAGACGAGGGCCATATTAGGTTTCTGAAGGGGCTTCACGGGCCGAAGCGATTGTGAAAGAAATTAAATATATGCAAAATATATGCAAAAACGTTAAAGAAACAAACCTACTCTACTGTGTCAGTGTTGCATTAAATTCTAAATCAGGTATAAAAGTTAATCGATGCAGGTACTGTGAAATCACACAAAATATTTGTCAATATATTAAAAACCATTTTTGTTTTATTTCTAAAAACTCACACATTTGTATTATACAGATACACTGGCTCCCAGAGGCGCTCACCCCCCGCCCCGCATGAGCTGCTGCCGGCGGCCCCTCCCCCTGCCTCCTCAGCTCTTCGCTTCTTCCCCGTTGGTTGGAGGGCCGGACAAACGGAAGCCCCGGGCCGGATCTGGCCCACGGGCTGTAGTCTGGAGCCCCCTGCACTACCACAATGCCAATCAGGAGTAAGCCATTCATAGAGGGCCACTTGCTCCAGGTTCTCTTCCAAGCAGAAGACACTCAGGTTCTACGCATGCGCCGGGCTGAGCGGGGGGAGTATCCACAACCACCACACACTATTTTGGCCAGTTAAGAGCAGGAAAATGCCAACTGAAGCTTTCCACATGATGGGTTAAAAGGAGAGACACAACCACCACAATGGCACCCAAACTGAGAACTCGCTCTGCAGAGCGAGGAGAATTTTGTTAGCTAGTGATGTGTAAAGATTTGCTCACTTGACCTCAAGGCACTGCGCCAACTCTGGTGATTTTATCACCAATCTCATGATATTTGGTGATTTTCTTAATGCCCCAACTCCTGGATTCAAGTGACTGCAAAAAAATCTCAGTTTTCCTTTAAAACAACAGTAAATATCTAGTCCTCATGGTTGCAGAGGGAATCTTGAGAATGTGCAGTGACTGAACCTTATTGTTCTGAAACCAGGAGATAAACCTACCCTGATGGTTATTATGATTTAAATCATGATTTTTAGGCCAATCTCCTGATTTGGGGGGGCTTGACTCATGATTTTTGAATGCCTGTGGTTGGCAATAGTGACAATATAACCGTTCGTGTGCATAAAGTTACTTCTGCTCGTAAATCTTTGCAAGATCAGGGCTTAAGTTATACGCTTATGCAAACAGGTGTTTATAAGGAACTGATGTTAAAACCTAAAAGGGATACAGTCAATTTAAAAATCATAAATTGTGAACAAATGTTTCTTTGACCTAGAGCGTGTTACTAATAACAGCTTCTAGAAGGAAAAGAATTTTTAAATTCTGGTTTACACATCACTGTATATGGGCTTAGTCAATTTTGCAGTTTCTTGGATTGAACAAAGATAGTCAATGACAATCATTTCCCTTTTATTTACTATCCATTTCACTTTCAGGTTCTTAGTGCAGGAATGTTTGGGTGTTAAACACTAAATTAAAAGCCAATTGTGTAGCTGAGAGGGCATTTTTTGTAATTTGTGGAAACATTTTTATTATCCTTTAAGGTTTTAGAAAGAAAGACTTATTTTAACCCAACTCATATTTGGGACCAAAATTAAATTGACAGTGCCCCTTTAATTGTGATGGCATCAGTGTCCCAGTATAGTGCTTATTAAGTCATTCCTAGGGCCTGATAAATCTAGCCTATTTTGGATCTCTTTAATCTTTCTTTTCTGGCAAAGGTCCTGGACTTGGTACGGCTATCATCAATGGTTTCTCTTTCACAGAGTAAAGGTTTATGGCGGAAATTCCAGGTCAGGGTAGAGCTTAGAATGACCCAGACAGCGTTTGTGTGAGGTTCTTTAGGGTATATTTCAAAATTCAGACCCTGGGGTTGCTCTTTTGCACCAAACCCTGCTCCCTCCTGTGCCATTTGAAAAAATCCTCAGGCCTGTAATCTCATAGTGCCCCTGGATCTCCATCTCCACTACAGGTCAAGGGGTCCCTGGATAAGCTGTTCGTTTAGTCTAGCGGTCATGATCCCCGGTGGCTTTCAGTGACGCTCAACAACTAGGTGCCAAATAGACACTCAGGTCTATTGGATCAGGCACAAAACAAACAACAGACTTGCTTTCAAGCCCCTGCCTTGCCACATTTGCTATGTGACCTTGGGCAAAGTCAGTCATTGTGCTCCAGTTCCCCAGTTTGTAAAACAGAGGTGGTCACGGGTACCCAGCTTTGTAGATGAACTGTACTATGTAAGGGCTAACTATTATTGTTGCCCAGGTTGTGATCTGCTACTCAAAGTTGAGTGCTTTCCACCTGTTCATGCATTCCTTGGCTTTCCATCCCAGGTACCAAACCTCAGGATTTGTGACCTTTATCCCTGTTCTTAAACACTGTGGAGCAGACTCCTGTTCCACGCCTAAGCTGACAACGTTCAGTTATGTTTCTCTTACTCCCTCTGTTACACTTGCAGTTTCTGCCTTCTTTTCAGTCTGGGGTCAGGGACAGGTGGCAGGTGAACCACACTCAGCTCAGTTCTAAGATGATGAGGTGAGGATGACTGGACCTCAGCTTTTCTGAGAAATGCTGCTCATCCCACAACAGAACAGGAAGAAAAGCTGAAGGACTGCACTGGAAACAATCACCAGACTTCAGTACCACCAGCTGCATCATATTGCAACACTTTACAAAGGCCTCTCGCCCCTTCTTGGGTAGAGTCTGGTGGAGAGATACAGTTTTAGAACATGATATAGCAACATATGGATGGAGTATACCATTTAAGGACATGTGAAAGGCTAATGCATGCTAGACAATCTACTGAGCTTCTAGACACTGACCTAGCTAGTGCATTCCCAGAGCTGCAATCCCAGCAACTGAACCAAGTTTGTTCATCTATGGAGCTGAAATTTCTGAGCCACTGGATAATGGAAACGCTTTGAGCTCCCAGTCATTGCACAGGTTAGCCCATCTACAGAGTGGAAGCTCCATAGAAGCAGAGCTATTCCTTCAGTGGACATGACATCACAACTGTCAACCAACTCATTCCGACAGCTGAAAATAGACAGCTACCAAACAGCCGTGCACTAGTTTCTCAGGAGAGCTGAAATTCCACTTACTAGTTCATCTGCTGAGCTGAAATTCTAAGCACCTCTTTCTCTTTGGCTATGATTGTTGAAGAGTCTCACTGATTGCTCCCCATCATGAATTCAGATGGATTTGTCATTTCATCTTTTTTTTTTTTTTTTTTTTTTTTAAGTATGCACTCTACGGAACATAATGTGTTACTCTGGCTCTCACCTTCCATGATAAGGATTTGCAGCTGCTCTGGGCTGTAAAGTAGTTCTACTTTATGTTAGTGGCCAACTTTGGCCTCCACCCGACTCCTTAGGCCGCATCTTCTGTGCTGTGCTGGTAACACTGCACACAAACCTAGCCAAAAACTTCATGCTTTTAAAAACTAAAATATGGGTCAGATCCTCAGCTGGTGCAAACTACCATAAATTGACCCAAAGGGCTGGCTGAAAGTTTTCCATGGGAGCTGTTTTGCAACAGGAAATTGGATTTTTGACTAAAAATTTTCATTAAAAAGAGCCAATTTCTATTTTGGGGGATTTTTTAGTTGTTGAAACACAGAACTGAAAACTGGCCAAAAGCCAAAATATTTTGATTCTGAAATGCCATAGTGGTGCCTCACGGGAATTATAGTTCCAGTGACTCATGCTCCCATTCTCTTTCCACAGGCCAGGCTCCTCAGCCAGATTTCATCTGTCAGGTTGGACCACGGCCACAATGCACTGCCTCCTCTCACCAAGAGGTGCATGGTGCATCATGGGAGACATGGTTTGACCATGAAGCCCAGCCCACTGAGAAGAATGGGAGCATGAGGCACCAGAACTACAACTTCCATGATTCACCACAGCACCATTTCAGAATCAAAATATATCACTTTATGGCTGATTTTTTTTTTCTTGGCCAAAAAACTGCAAAATTTTCCATGGACATTTGACCCCCCAAAAATCATTTAATAATTTGGAGGGGGGGGCAGAAAAAAGATTTTACAGCTAGCTCCAAGCTCTGCTACTTCACACCAGCTGAGGATCTGTCTATATGATATTAATCTTTTATGCTGCATACATTATACACATACACACCCCACTTGTAACAATTGAGGTAATTCTCCTAAATTGAAGGTAGCATTCCAGGATGCAGGTGAACTATTCCTTCAATCTCAGGAAATAATGAGCAGACTAGAACAGAATTTGGGTTTCTGTCCTACCTTTCAAAGTGTAGGTATTACAAAGCACTTCCAAGTCATGAAATGTATGCTGCTAAGGTAACGTTTGCGCAGAGTGCTAGAGCAGTGGTTCTCTACTCCTGTGCAGCACTGCAGACTCTGCTTATGGCAAGAGAGGGAAGCATGAGGTTACTTTAACTACCTATCTCATGGCAGCTCTCACTGGGAGATGGATAATCTGCAGCTGGCCAGGCACCAGAAACAGACCCTCCAATCCACACCTCATGAAGGGCGGAGTTCAATCTAACGAACAGGGAGAACAGGTCAAGTTGTAGCTGGCACTGCATGGGTGCCCAAGGAGCAGAGCATGCATGGCACGTACTTCCTGCCAGCACAAGCAGTAGGCAGCCATAGTCTAGCTGCAGACACCACCGAGTGGAAAAGGGGGGCCAGCTAGCTGCCAAAGACGGGGCATGTCTGGGTGGGCTATAGCATGGTGACAGCCCCATTGCCAGACAGGTGTTCAGAGAGAGTGAGGTTGTCAAAAGCGCTCAGTGCTGGCCTCCCTGCTCCCACTGAAGTCAAGACAAGCATCTGTCTGAGCAACGGTTGTGTTTTCAGGACTGCTTTGTGTTTTCATTGGTCTTAAAGGGCTTGCGGGGAAGAAGAGGCTCATTTGCTCCTCACTGCCTCTGTGAAACACAGTCATTCTTAGGAAGGTCTCAAACCCACGTTTTGATTCACCCAATGCCAAATCCTGGCTGTTTTCAGAAAGTGAATATCCAGAGATGTTAAGTCTAGAAGAGACCATTATGACCATCTAATCCAGGGGTTGGCAACCTTTCAGAAGTGGTGAGCCGAGTCTTCATTTATTCACTTTAATTTAACATTTTGTGTGCCAGTAATACATTTTAATGTTTTTTTAAAGGTCTCCCTCTATAAGTCTATATATTATATAACTAAACTATTGTCGTATGAAAAGTAAACAAGTTTTCAAAATGTTTCAGAAGCTTCATTTAAAATTAAATTAAAATGCTGATCTTATGCCACCAGCCCTCTCAGCCCGCTGCCAGCCTGAAGTTCTGTTCACCTAGGCCAGCAGCAGGCTGAGCAGGGCCTGCAGCCGGGACCCCGGCTGGCAAGGGGCAGGCAGCCAGAACCCCAGACCGGCAGCAGGCTGAGTGGGGCCGGCAGCTGGGACCCCAGAACAGGAGTGGGCTGAGCGGCTCAGCCCATTGCCACTCAGCCCGCTGCTGGTCTGGGATTCCATCCGCTGGCTCCTGCCAGCCAGGGTCCCAGCTGCCAGCCCCGCTCAGCATGCTGCTGGTCTGGGATCCCGGCTCTGCCCACGTAGAGTGGGTATCTACCTTCTCCCTGGTTCTAGCCCATTCTCTTCCTCTCTCTCTGCACTGAGCTGAGGGTGGGAGTGCACTGAGCACAGGGCTGGGGGTGAAGGAGCAGGCTGGGGTGGGGTGTAGGGTCTGGCCAGGAGCTAGAATGAGGGAGGGGGCTCACGGTTGGGGCAGGAGGTTTGGGTGTGGAGTGCTTACCTCGGCAGCTCCCATCTGGAGCAAGAGGTGCAGGTGGGAATGTGTCGGGGATGCAGGACCTCCCGTTTGGTGCTCAGGGTGGGGGTGGGAATGTGGGGGGTGCAAGAGTCAGGGCATGGGGTGTGAGGGGGCTGGGTATGTGTGGGGGTGCAGGAGTCAGGGCAGGGGGCTGGGGGCATGTGAGGAGGATGCTGGAGTCAGCTTCAATTTCCCGTCATTGAACATTACAATATAATAAAAATAATATACCTACAAAATTATTTTCTCCCAGAGATCTCAGCATATTTTACAACAGTGGAGAAATATGTATGTCCCCATTATACAAGTGGAGAAACTGAGGCTCAGAGAGACAAGGACTGACATTTAACAAATATTAGTTTGGGTGCCCCAATCAAGGTGTCTCCAGCTGGCCACTCAAAAATGGAGGTACACAAAACAATCACTGGACATTCTGGAAAATCTGGGCCTCAGTGATTTGTCCAAGGTGACCTGGGAAGGTTGTGGCAGAACTGGGAATAGAATCCAGGTCTCATCACCCACTCTTGTGTATTAACCAGAAGACCAGCACTTTCTTAAGGGTATAGCTCCCTTACATACTCCAGAAGCTATTCAAAAGAAGACACAGCCTTGTACTTGCATGAGGAGATTGCCACTCAAGATGTTGGAAGCTCAATTTGATGGTGCATTTTCTCCAATACCCCAGGGTGATACTTGCACATCAACTAAGTACTCACCCAGCCCATTTGCACAGTCATAGAAATCAATGCAGTGCACTGTTCGATCCATTCCATATGGTCCCATGAGTGTCCTGGAAAAGAGACCAGATACAGTTTGAAGAGGCGAAAATAGTGACTCTCACACACACACACACACACACACAGAAACCCCCACCCCACCCAGACAATCTCTGCCCATAAAACCATACCAAAAAAACCCACCGTTTCAAAAGACACAAACTGGTGCATGCTGGTAGAGGGCAAAAATAAAACCTCGCGAAGTTACACAGACATAAGCAAATGTATACATACCCAGACATGGATGGAAAAGACAGACACACACATACACACAAAATATATGTGTTTGTGTTCTCAATAAGACCAGCATCCATGTGGAACACCACCACTCTGGCTCATGGATTTATTCCAGATATACATTGGTACACAAATTAGATCTGAATTTGGACCAATAGTCCAACAAGTCTACTGTCAAAAACAGTTTAAACCAACTCATTCTGTAATGAAGGAATTTGGTGAGAGGCGGAGGAGATTTCAGCTCCAAGATTTTAAAGCACACACCTGATTAACACAGAGGAGCACTGACCAAATTGGAGCTGACTGGAGGACAACTCCATTTTGTGGCAACTTTCAATGTTTTTGTTCAAATGCTTTTGCATCACGTCACACTCTATAGTGAGGTGGATAGGGCCCTGGCTTGAGAGATCCAAACTCAGCTTCCTGCTCTAGAGCAAGGCTTTCATCCCATAGCACCCCAAATCAGGCAGAGTAAGGAACTGAACCTAGTCTCTCACATCCCAGGCCAGTGCCCTACCCACCGAGCTAGAGTGTCTCGTGTGTTTCCCCCCTCCTCCAGTCAAAGTGAGGAAGTTCACTACCTCAGTGTGCAGGAGGTCAGACTAGATGATCATGATGGTCCCTTCTGACCGTAAAGTCTATGAGCCTTTCTCTCACCCCCAAACCTTCCCAAACATTATCTATATCTTGACTTTAATAAGGCTTTTGATACTGTCTCGCATGTCCTTCTTGTAAACAAACTAGGGAAGTATAACCTAGATGGAACTACTATAAGGTAGGTATATAACTGGTTGGAAAATCATTCCCAGAGAGTAGTTATCAGTGGTTCACAGTGTCAAGGTTCCTTCCCCACTCTGAACGCTAGGGGTCCTGCAGGGATCGGTTCTGGGTCTGGTTCTGTTCAATATCTTCATCCACGATTTAGATAATGGCATAGAGAATACACTTATAAAGTTGTGGACAATACCAAGCTGGGAGAGGTTGCAAATGCTTTGGAGGATAGGATTAAAATTCAAAATGATCTGGACAAACTGGAGAAATGGTTTGAAGTAAATAGGATGAAATTCAATAAGGACAAATACAAAGTACTCCACTTAGGAAGGAACAATCAGTTGCACAGATACAAAATGGGAAATGTCTGCCTAGGATGAAGTACTGCAGAAAGGGATCTGGGGGTCATAATGGATCACAAGCTGAATATGAGTCAACAGTGTAATGCTGTTGCAAAAAAAGCAAACATCATTCTGCAATGTATTAGCAGGAGTATTGTAGGCAAGACACGAGAAGTAATTCTTCCACTCTACTCTGCACCGATTAGGCCTCAACTGGAGTACTGTGTCCAGTTCTGGGTGCCACATTTCAGGAAGGATGTGGACAAATTGAAGAAAGTCCAGAGAAGAGCAATAAAAATGATTAAAGGTCTAGAAAAATATGACCTATGAGAGAAGATTGAAAAAATTGGGTTTGTTTAGTCTGGCGAAGAGAAGACTGAGAGGGAACATGATAACAGTTTTAAGTACATAAAAGGCTGTTACAAGGAGGAGGGAGAAAAATTGTTCTTCTTAACCTCTGAGGATAGGACAAGAAGCAATGGGCTTAAATTGCAGCAAAGGCGGTTTAGGTTGGACATTATTAGGAAAAACTTCCTAAATGTCAGAGTGGTTAAGCACTGGAATAAATTGCCTAGGGAGGTTGTGGAATCTCCATCGTTGAGGATTTTTAAGAGCAAGTTGGATAAACACCTGTCAGGGATGGTCTAGATAATACTTAGTCCTGCTTTGAGTGCAAGGGACTAGACTAGATGACCTCTAGAGGTCCCTTCCAGTTCTATGATTCTATGATTTCATGGAAACCAATACCTCTCAGCAAAATGTTTTGGCTCGGATGAAATGGCATGTTTTGCTGACATTTCATTTTAGCGAAAACGTTCCGACCTTTCTAGTCAAAAAACAGATGCTCTAGACCTCCAGAATCTGGGACTCCCACTCTCTGACACCCAAGCAAATACATGAGTCCCAATATTAAGTAAAAACAGAAAACATATTAACAAGGTAACTTCAAAACACTTGGGAAGAATCAAGAGGCTGTGTATGTTCCCTAGTAACTCTGACTTCCTCCCAGGCACATAGGTAGAGATCCAGCCTTTCTGACATTTCAGCACAGATATAAATAAGGTCACATTAACACACTATCATCCAGACCCCTGACATCGACAGTGCTACACCAATATATTGCACTACAAGAGATTAGGATAGACAAATTCGCATCCTGAGGCACCACCTAGCTCAAGTTCCCACCATGAAGGCTTTTGAGAGACATTTGAGGCAGGACAGTCTTCAATGGGAACAGAGTTAGGCCAATGCTGAAGACCTTTGAAATTTCTGCCCTTTAATTATTTATTTAAAAATGACTCAAGGCTGCAGAGTGCCTCAGTATTAGACTCAACTTGCCTCAGAAATACAGGTTTTTATTTGGATCACTAAAGCCCTGTTTAGAATTCAGGTATAGTCCCTTTTCTTCTCCTGGCCCTGAGATACTTTCATGACAGCTGTGTTACATAGGACTTTAACCTAACAAGCCAAAAGTGCCCAAATATTCTAGACAACAACCCAGTACCGAGTCCTCTCTAATTCAGCCTCTTGCCACATACTCTCCTGTTCCCATAGTTCACCTTGGAGGGAAAATGCGTGTTTCGTGATTCAGCATGAGATTTGACATGGGTTGGTCTCAGCAATAACATGGAAGTGGATACAGCAGAGCCTGTTAACCAGATCTAAACCCAACAGGTTATGGGAGGAGTAACCCTTCATTTTTCCAGAAGAGCCTGTAGGGACATCAAGAGTTAAATCCTAACTAAGTACCTTCACGCAGCTCGAAACTACCCCTCAGAGACCATAATATCCAAGACTAAGTCTCTGATCAAATTTTACTTTCCAATCAAAAAATCTTCATCCCTCCTACTTCAGTTTCATATTAATCATACTTAATATTTATATAGTATTTTACATATTCGAGGCATTAGATGAACATCTAGGGCCAGGTTTCAGAGTAACAGCCGTGTTAGTCTGTATTCGCAAAAAGAAAAGGAGTACTTGTGGCACCTTAGAGACTAACCAATTTATTTGAGCATGAGCTTTCGTGAGCTACAGCTCACTTCATCAGATGCATACCGTGGGAACTGCAGCAGACTTTATATATACACAGAGAATATGAAACAATACCTCCTCCCACCCCACTGTCCTGCTGGTAATAGCTTATCTAAAGTAATCTTCAGGTTAGGCCATTTCCAGCACAAATCCAGGTTTTCTCACCCTCCACCCCCCCACACAAATTCACTCTCCTGCTGGTGATAGCCCATCCAAAGTGACAACTCTTTACACAATGTGCATGATAATGAAGTTAGGCCATTTCCTGCACAAATCCAGGTTCTCTCACTCCCTCACCCCCCTCCAAAAACCCACCCCCATACACACACATCTAGGGCCAGTTTCTCAGCTAGTGTAAATCAGAATAGCTCCACTGACTTCAATAGAGCTACACCAATTTACTTTAGCAGACCATGTGGCCCTAATTAAGCATATTGAAGTTACAATGCAGAGTTACTTGGATACGTGCCTGAAGAAAACGTGTTATTAACAAACAGGAAACTGAGTTTTAACCCAAACTCAAACGTAATGTCAGGATAGGGGTTTCATAAAACAGGTGACTAGCTGATTACTCCAAAAATGTTTCCTAAATATGATCCCCCCAAACAATGGAATAAATTAACAAAAACCCAAACTCACACAGCATTAACGTTAGCAGGAACAAGTTTTCTGATCATACAAAATGCATCACAAAGGAGCAGAGAGGGCTGATTTCGGAGCAAATTACCCTGAGCACAAGGCAGTGTCATACTAGGTGTGTAGGACTTCCAAAAAGTCCTGTGTTCTTAATCACTTCCTATGCAATGCTGGGACTTCAGGAATAGGAAGGAAACCTTCCCCCTGAGAGCAGGCAGTCAAACAAAAGAGCTCATTATTCAGAACATCATTTCACTGAAGGTTTTTACACTCATTCCAATTTAATAACCCTTAGCCCTTCCACTTATCACCCCATTATACCTTACTCCATCCTGATCACACAGTCACTTGTGCTCCCTCCCCTCGTTTAGCTCAGAGAGAAAGAACCAAAGTCCTAGAAAGGTACCAAGGGCCAGGAGACATTCCAGGATAGGACAAGGCAAGTCTTCCCCCTTATCCTAAGGGAGGCACTTCTGATTTTCTCAGCCTGTATCACTGCCTCAGCCCTTTCTGAAGCAGACACACAATCCCCCCTCCCTCCCTTACTGAATCACTTTTCTGTGGAAACCAAAGGAATTCTCCCTTCCTCTTGCCCAGTTGAGATGAGATTAGACATTAAATATCTGTAGCACAGACAGGAATTTTGTATTTCCCCAAGGAGGCTCTTAAACACCCCAGCCCAACCACGCAATCTCCTTTCCTTCTCCTGACCGGCCACACATTTTTCATCAGTTTTGCTGCTCAGAGATACTACCTGCTAATAATGACGGCACCTCTGTAAAGGACTGAGATCGCTGGCATCTCGCTGGGTTGTGTGATTCCAGCCCAGCCCAGCCAGCCTCTAGCCACTCTGCTTTGGCAGGAATCCGATAAAGCAATGGAAAAGGGGGAGAGGTCACATGACCTTCTCTTATGCATGTTAATTCCCACCCAACATTAACACAGATCAACTAAAAACATCTCTAACTTTAGATTAAAGCTTATGCAATCCAAACAAAACCAGCATGGCCTATTGCAAGTGCCTTCCTGAACAAACAACAAAGACATCTATATATACGCACTCAGCCTCTCCCCACCCCCTCCTCAAAGCAGTGCTGCTCATACATAATTAGAGCAGTGGTGTATTTATTTGATGTCTTTTATTGTTTACCTTTTGGAATATCCCCTAAATAACCAACGCATGAACATTGCCCTTCAGCGCTGAAGCCAGGACATGTCGCTAATGTCCCCGAAGGCTTTAAATCTGCAGCAAAGCTTTGAAAGTAATAACATTCTGCACTGTTTACAGTTTTTCCCTCTTTAATATCTTATTTGGGCTGTAGCATTGCCCAGTTAATACCAAGTAAATCAACTTTGGCTGTGCTAATATCTGCTGAGAGTTTACAGGAATAATTTGCCTTTAAACAGTCTCTTTCATCTAAGACTCTCAAAGCAGTCTGCAAAGTTAGGGCATTATGATCCCCAATTTACAGATGAGGAAACTGAGGCACAAAGGTTATGGTGACTAGCTCAAGGTCATATAATGAGTTAGTAGCAGAGCCTGAAATAGTTGAACTGATGCCAAATCCTTTGTTTTAACCATTAGACCACATTCCTTTCCACTATACCACCCGCAGGATCTGACTTGGCTTGTGTTAAAATCAATGGGAATTTTGCTTTAAACTCAATGGGAAAATGGATCTTGGTGCAGGAATGAATTGCTGCTGGGCAGTGTTTGAAGTGGGTATTAACTCCTAGAGAGACAAATGTGTATTTAAGGGTTCATTTGTCAGGTACCTTCTTTTCCTGGTTCTGGTTCTCCAGAACTTTGCTCTGATAGCCAAGAGCAAATTGGGAATTGTTCAACAAATGGTTTATATGTACTCATCTCATCATAAGTATTGCTTGGAGTACATTCTATTCAGCGTTCATTACCTGAGCTGGTGATTCGTCACCCAAAGTCACATGATGCTATTACTTCTCGTTGACAGGATGATTCCTATATCCACAAAGAGGTTTCAAGAGGGCCAGTAAACACTTCTGGTGTGAATACTACCCCGGGTCAAAAAAAAAAAAAAAGTAACAAATGTGGATGTTTTCAACAAATTTTACTGCAATTGCAAAAGAAAAAAAAGTTTTTTTTAATGTGATGAATATTTTAAAATTAAAAGCTCCAACCAGCTCTTTAGCTGGTTGAAACCATCCTCCAAAAATGTGAATTTATTCATTAAAATAAATGTATAAAATTTTTTGTCAAAAAGATGAAAATTCAAAATGTTGACTGGCTGTAGTGAATACAGATTTGCTTGAGTGGTTAAAGTGAATCTGGGAGTGAGGGATGGTTATTTGAATAATGTTTCTAGCTATCTAAATGTCTTAGGTATTTACATGGTCCCCATTATTAAAGGATGAGCACTTCCCAATCATCAGTATATTTATCATCACAACACCTCTGGGAGGTAAGGCCGTGCTATTGTCCCCGTTTTATAGATGCGGAACAAACACAGAGAGACTAAGTGATACAGGAGGTTTTGTGGCAGAGCAGAGATTTGAACCCCGATCCCCAAAGTACTGGACAAGCATCCTAACCGCTGGACCTCTGTTTTTCTGCAGTTCTTGTCCAACTCTTCCAAAAATGCTCTCCCCCACCAGACAGCAAAACACGTGGATAGTGGAGGCTAGTTCAGGCAGGCCTCCTGCAACAACTCATTTGTAAATGGATATTTTAAACAGCCTCAAACCTTTTATGCTCCTATTGGTTATTGTAACAATCATATTCCAAATCCACTAATGCATGAATAATCTTCCAAAACCACAATAATAGAGTATTTCTATCCTGCCTCTAAGACTCATTAAATGACGTGTTTTATACAAGGCCAGGCAACCCTCTGAAACATTGCTAATAAAATGAGTCACAAAATTAACCTTTTGTGGTTCATAGGCCAGACTCTCAGCTGGAATATTTTGGCAAAGTTCTGTTGAAGTCAGTGGGTATGTACTACTTTTGGAGGCAATGGAATTATGCCAACCTGGCCCAGAGTGTTTAGCCCAGGTAAAACCAGACACCATACACACGAAAACAAACAAAAATGTATACACATGCAATTCACTATGGTCTTGATCCTGTAAGAAACTGAGCACTCTAGCCCTGATGCAGCAAAGTACTTAAGCATGTGCTTAACCTAAACATGAGAGTCACGGAAGTCAATGGGACTACCCGCATGTTTAAGGTAAGCATATGTTTAAGTGCTTTACGTGGACCAGGGTCTCAGTGCCAAGCACATCACAGGATCCAGCCCACAGCGATAAGCCTGCCAAAGAGTAACCTGAGCATGGTCCCACCAGCCCTGGAGTTGCTAGCACGGTTGAAGTTCGGGTTGCTAGGGTGACTGAAACTGTCTCAATTTCCATTTCCCAGGAACTTTGTATATCTGTTTTTGTTCTGATTGGAACAAAAACAAATATTTTTCACATTTTCCCCTGAAATATAAATTCCCCAAAATTTCATATAGAAAAAGAAAATTACATTTAGAAAACCAGTGTTTCCAAACAAAAATTGTTGTTTCAAAATTAATTTTATTTTAGGTTTTTTTATATTATTTTTTAAACGTTGTAACATATCAGTAGCAGGGCAAACTATGACATCAAAACCTGTCCAACCATGTCAAAATCTCATGATAAGTCATAGTATGTCCTATAACTGACATCTCACTATAGCAGTCAAAATATTTTTTTATTTTTTATTCTATTTTATTTTTAAAGTTAAGGACAGCTGCTACTTAGTACAGATTGAAACATCCTTATCTTATTGTCTTGTTGAAAATGTCTCCTGATTATACTGTAATGTAACATTTTCAACACAATAAGACAAGCACTCTATGTACCAATTAAAGCAGCAGCAGTTTTCACTAGCCTTGGGATAACCTGGAATCATTTTTGTAGCATACTGAAAACAGCTGCTCCTCTAATTAGTATCTATGACAACATGTCAGGAGTCGTAGCGCATAATGTGACATGCGTGCTGCTATTAACATGTGGTGAAGTAATGCCAATGAGTCAAAGTGAAACAAAATAAAATAAATTTGAAATGAAATTTGATTTTTTTTTAAAAAAAATCCAAAATTAAAATTTTAGTTTCAATTTTGATCCCCCATAGGAAAGTCTCAAAATCAACACAGTTTCACACACAAAAATGTCCATTTTACAGAAAGGGCATTTTCCAACAGAAAACTGTTTAGTTGGAAATTTTTCTTTGTCTATCTCTAGTACTGATTGAATTCAAAATAGCACTCCCATTTCCAATGGGCTAAAATTCAGAGGGCACATGCCACACAGCAAAATATTCTGATTTGCCTTCTAAAGGCTGAAGGAGTTAATAAAAACAATACCCACTGCAGTCATCTACTGAGTGGACCTGGTGTAGTAATTTATCAGACAGCATTCTGTAAAGACTCAGGGCCCTGATTCTCCTCCCAGGTAAATGAATTGGATAGAGTTACTCCAGATTTACAACTGTGCAAGCCAGAGAAGAATCAGGCTCCAAATTACATCAAAATAGCTTTCAACAATTTTTTTTTCAAATATTTTGAGGAAGGTATCAAATTCATCAACACTTTATAACCCAAATGTAACATTTTGGAGAGTTACAAAATGGTACTATTGTATATATTCAGGTCTAAGGCCCTGCTCTTAGCTAGCATTTCTGTTGAAGAAGGGGACTTAAATGCTTAAATGCTTTCCAGAATCAGGCCCTAAAAGAATGACTGAAAATAAATACAGTTAAAGCAGAATTTCTGTTCTATCATTTGCATGGTTAACATGCCTTAGCACTGCAGAGAAGGAATGCTTTCAGCTTCCATTGAAACCCATACACAGCATGGTATTTGGGTTGGAGGCGGGAGAGATTCTAAGAGCAGGTTGGACAAACACCTGTCAGAGATGGTCTAGATAATACTTAGCCCTGCCATGAGTGCACGGGACTAGACTAGATGACTTCTTGAGGTCCCTTCCAGGCCTATGATTTTATGAGATGTGGTTGAGGTTTTTTTGTTTTGTTCTTTTAAAGAGATGGATCCAAACCCTAAAATTCCTACCTAGCTTGATTGAGGTACCAAAAGTCCAGGGGTCTTTGAAACCAAATTTTTCTCTCACCGAATTATTTGGGGGAAGTGGGGGGCATCTCAGCATGCCAGTTCCAGATCTGGTTGTCTTAAAATACTTCCACTGTTCATTTACTGTAACACCATGAGAGCGGATCTCCTAATATTTCATCCCCAGTAGAGCTGCCAGAAGCAGTGAAAAAGAAATCCAAATCCTAACACAAAAAAACTTGGTTAAAAAAAATGAAAGTCAAAGTCACTAAGTAATGATAATGTTATCACACCACTTCCAGCCCCTCCTCCTGAAAACATTTAAAAGACCAATGAAATGAGAAGTAAAGGACATCCTTAACCGGCTTAACATACAAGCAAAATATTCGCATCTAAAGAAAGGCCTATTTCATCACACACCATCAACCTGAAATCTAACCTAGGGATTTTTTTTTTCAATTATTTTTCTATTAGTCTTTTTATCCTTATTTCAGCTTCTAGTTTTTTTAAAAGGTAGATACTGTTAAACATGCCCCATGCTCCGGTGAGCAAGCTAGGAGTCAGTACTCCAGGGTTCTAGGCTCAGTTGTGCACTGACTCTGCATGTGAGACTAAAGGGAGAATGATCACGCTTACCCACATTTGTAAAGTGCTTTGAGATCAATTGGTGAAAAGCCCTATGAGTGGTAAGCGTTATCAATGACAGAAAATATATGTAGTCATTGACGGTAATATTTATTGGTAAAGTAATTGCTGTTCCTTGAGAATAACGTGTATAGTTTAAAATAGGGAAAAGTGTAACAATAATTATCATAATTCCTATCTCTTTTCTAGCACTTTTCATCAGTAGATCACAAAATGCTTTACAAAGGAAGTCAGTATCATAATCCTCATTTTGCAGTGGGGAAACTGAGGCACAGAGCGGTCACCCAGCAGACCACTGGCAAGAGCTGGAACTAGAACCCAGGTCTCATGAGTTCCTGTCCAGTGCTCTATCCACTAGAAAACACTGCCTCCAGATACCATTAATTCACAAATAATTATGCAAGTGGATTGGTGTTTCAGCTGATTGCTATGTGGCATTGAGGTATACATATATAATTTGGATGTTTAATACCTTCTTCCCCTCCCCCAAGAAGTTTCAGTTATCAGATAACCAGCTGAAACATCTGACATCATAGTTAATTAAGTTCCTTGTGGTCTGATGAAACATGTGCTTCTTTACACCTGCTAAGAATAACATGGTTTACTGTGTCAGCAGTCATTTCCTTGCTTTTAAGTGCTTGACTTCTGTAAACAACACTATACAGAACCACACTGTCATCACTTTGCAACTGTAACTTTTTCTTTTTGGTAACTAAGGGGGGTTGATTTCTTTTACACACACCTGATTTTTTCTTTGGTGTAGGTAAATGAAGTCAGAATGTTTTTAAAAAGTTAAACAAATAGGATGGATGACTCAAGTTTACTAAATTAAGGCCCTGATTTAGGAAAGGGGTTGGAATGGGGGCAGGTGAGGGGTGGGAAGAGGTGGGGCAGGGGTGGGGCTTCATGGAAGGGGTGGAGTGGGGATGGGGCCAGGGCGGGGGGTGGTTAGTGATGCGGCCCTTGGGCCAATGTACTAGTCCTCATGTGGCCCTTGTGATCATTTGAGTTTGAGACCCCTGGTCTAGATCCTGGAGTTAATCCTAAGGGAAGAACCTAGAAATGGCAGTACCTTTCTCTAAGGAAAATGCACAGATAGAAGGACTCCCCCATATGCAGTAAGTGGGCATCCTGGAAGTCCAATCAGAAAAGAAAGCTCTAGGGGACCCAAAAGCTTACCTTGTGCACAGAAGTTATGGCTTTACCATAACAATCAACAACTCTTTTCATCTTCAGCTCTCCATGGACTTTACAAAGGAGGAAAGTATCATTATCCATGGATTTTAGATGGAGAAACTGAGGCACACAAATGCCCACAGTCACACAGCAGACTAGTAACAGAGCTGGGACTAGACCCCAAGTCCTCTGGTGTCCCAGTCCAATGCCCTAGTCACTGGGGCACACCACTTCTCATAAAAGGGGAGGGTGCCCTGTTAAAATCAGAACCTCACCTGTACGTGCTACTCCCACCTCCTTCATGATAATAAAATAGCCTCTTCCAGGAGCTCGGGAGCCAGGTCAGTGGTCCCTCTTTGGGTGCCTGTACACTGATGGCATGCAAGAGAACACAAAAAGAACTGAAGAAAGGAGGATATTGCCATGTCTCAAAGGAAGCTTCTGCATGCCCCACAGTCTTGAGGCTGGGGGTGAGTGAGACTCTCTTCTGCACTTCCCTCTTCCTTTCTTCCCTGCTTCTAAGGAGTGAGCAGCAGGAAGAGGAAAAAGGCACATCAAGCGGGGCACTGGCTCAGGGCCCACAGCATGGGGCGGCAAAAAAAGGCTGAATTGCTTGGTTATACTTACCTAGCTTCGGAATGGGTGCATTTGGTCTCCTTGTTCCCTGGCAAGTGACTACATCCTGCTCTCAGTGCTGACTGGTTGCAGGATGTGGGAGTATATGACAGACTCAGAGGGGAACAGAAAACACTCAAACACAGCAACAAGAACAGGGGCAGAGGTGAGCACAAGAAGGGCACAAGGAGAGAGACCTGCCCAAGGAAACGACACAGGATAGGTATGACAGTCAGACCTCGGGAGAAGGGAAGTGATAAAGAGAAGCCAATGCTGGAGAAACCCTGCCAGCAACCAACAGAGGGCTTCAGCCAGTCAGTGGCCTGACATGCCTTGCCCTGAGGTGACTACTTAGTCTGACAGGTTTCAGAGTAACAGCCCTGTTAGTCTGTATTCGCAAAAAGAAAAGGAGTACTTGTGGCACCTTAGAGACTAACCAATTTATTTGAGCATAAGCTTTCGTGAGCTACAGCTCACTTCATCGGATGCATATTGTGGAAAATACAGAAGATGTTTTTATATACACAGACCATGAAAAAATGGATGTTTATCACTGCAAAAGGTTTTCTCTCCTCCCACCCCACTCTCCTGAAACCTTTTGCAGTGATAAACACCCATTTTTTCATGGTCTGTGTGTATAAAAACATCTTCTGTATTTTCCACAATATGCATCCGATGAAGTGAGCTGTAGCTCACGAAAGCTTATGCTCAAATAAATTGGTTAGTCTCTAAGGTGCCACAAGTACTCCTTTTCTTTTTACTTAGTCTGAGGTTCAGGCTTGACTGGCCCCACCTCCCACCCAGCAGACAGTTGCTTCAGAGCCAGACATCTTGCTTGCTCACTCATTGCATGACCTCGTAGCCTGGTCTGCTGCACTGTGCAGCCAGTTCACTGGCTGACCTGCCCCCTCCCTCCTCTGATCCTCCAGATCTGTCACCGTGCTCTGTAATATACTTTAACAGCATGTGCCATGGGGCTTGTTCTATTAGTATAGCTGGAATAAATAGGCTAAAGGTGTTAATATAAATTTAGATACAGATTAATATTAAACAAGGTTTGGCATATATTGGTTTTAGATATAGGTTTAATATTATGGCTAATGTCAATAATAAATTACAACAATTTAAATAAAGATAAAGGAAAATTAGTTAACGCGTTTGCAATGTAAAGTATAAAATAAGGCTTTGGGGGCAAAAACAATTTGCCCTTTTTTGGAGCTGAAGAGAGTTTTTAAGAAGGAAAAATATTCTTAACTGACCATTTTTAGCTGATATTAAAGATTGGCAATTACTGTCTTTTGGGGGAGGGGAAGAAAAGAAGTTAGTTGAGATGAGCTGATGCCACTATTGTTTAAGTAGGATTTTATTTTAGATGGCGTATGGAATGTAGCTGGAGCTAGAAATATCATCTGGGTCTTTCTTCTTTGGCCCAGTTTGGTTAGGACATTTTTAGGATCAGGATGACGAAGGCCCGGGGTTTTAGCAGACAGTATGGGTGGCAGCCATGAGGGTGAAGCTTGTTTTAGTAGTTAAAGACTTAAAAAATAATAATAATAATAATAATGACTTACAAAGAGAAGGGAGGGGGAATACCCCTGCAGCGGGGTGAGCACCCCGCTCCGGAGAGAAAGGGGTTAAAACCAGCTCTGCCCCGAGGAGCCAATCAGGGGAAGGCAGATAGCAGCCAATCTGGGCTGGTATAAAAAGGGCTATGAGCTAGGTGGCAGGGAATCTCACTCCAGCCTTGGGGTGGGAAGGATCTGGCTGCCTGGGAGCACAGGGTACCTTAAACAGAGCAGGACTGGGGAAGTGGTAGGGGTAGGCTAAGCTGGGCAGCTCAGGCCTGGCAACCTCCCAGGCTGAGGCCTGACAGGAAGGCGTAAGGAGGTACTGGGGCTGCAGGGAAAGGCAGTAGGTCCAACCCCCTAGCCAATGACAAGTGGCCACTTCAGACTGCAGTTTGCCCCTGAGGGCTGGGACTAGTTGAAGACTGGCAGTGGGTCACTGAGGCGAGATGGGCTCAGGGGAGTGGAGTTCCCTGGGTGAGGGGTAGCGCCCCAAGGTAAGGGGCACCGTGGTCTGGGAGGGACGTGGGGCCTATGTGTGGTGGAGATAAAAGGACTGCAGAGGAGTAGGTAACAGAGTGAGGCACCAGCCTATAGAGGGCACTCCAGGGCTGAGAGAGTTAATTCCCAGAACAGCCAGCAGGAGGCGCCATGCTGGTGAGGCAGCAATCTACTACAAGCCCATCCATTTACTATTTTGCTTACTATTTAGGCTTAGTTTTCGATATACTATTTTGTTTATACTTTATTCTTTGTTTCTTAACATGATTTTAACACATTCCTTGAGTTACATTAGCAAGCCTTTTTGCTTGAATGAATTCAGGGGGTTTTTGGTCTCCCTTTTGTATCCTTAACCTTTAACATTTGTCATTTTGGGTTATTGAGACATTTTATGAAGCTACAATCAGTTTTTATGGTTGCATTTACAATTAAAGAAAATTTATAGGCCAAATTATTACAACATAATTGCTCCCATTAGCCAATTCCACCTAGGATTGGTCATTTTTTCATAAAATTAGTTACAAAGAAAAATTTTTCATTTAGAGGAAAGGTAAAAGGTACTTGGTTATATTTTAAGGGTTGTACATATATTTTAAAATTGGGTTTATAAGTTTTACTTGATTAAGTATTAGAAAATTTATAGATAAGTTTCATTAACATCTAAAAAGTGTAAACTTACATTTCACTATATTTGTAGCTAAAACAAAACTTAAACCTGCTGCTGTTATGTTTGCAACATGTTTAAGTACAACCTAGATCTTATGTCTTTTGCTGTACACTCAAGATGGGGGTGGGGGAGAAATTTTCCCCTTTTTTGCTGCTTACACAGTTAAAGCTGTACAAGTTACACAAACCATGAAAACTGTATGCACCAAGTAAGCAGTCTTAATTTGTTGGAGAAACATTTTAGCCCGGATGGCATTTTTCTTTAAGTGTGGTGCTTTGGTTTTTTTTTGTTTTCTTTAAAGAAAGTTCTTTTGGAACTACACTTGCATTTATGAGCCATTTGCAACACGCAAAGGCAGTCAAGATTTGCAGGCATTTTTGGTCTAACAGACCTTGCCCACCAGCTTTACCACCAACATTTGAGAGGACAAATGGCCATCATGGCAACTTAGCCCCTTACAGGAAAGCTAACCTGCCCCACTAACATTCTGCTGTCTCACAGGCACAAAACAAACAACAAAACAGGAAAAAAACATTGCAAAAAAATGCAAACAAAAACATTGCGCAACATTTTAAAAACAAAACGATTACAAAATGTTTGGTGTTGCAACAACTCTTCCTTTTGGTGGTTTGAAGTTTAATTTACAGTTAATGCAGCAGCAGCCCTGGTATAAGCTAGCATTTTGTTAACAAGAGAGCCAAGCCAACTTTAAAAGTCTGATTTAGCAACTTAATTTTTACTACTTTTGCTTTTTCTTAAAAATACTTTATCATTTGAAAACGTTAAAGTTAGCTTTAAAACAATGGTTAACAAGCAAAAACAATAAAACAGTTTGCTTTGCATGCTTTTTTCAAACAAGCCCAGCCTATTTAAGGGTTTAAAAACAATTTTTTTTGGTTTAACACTAACTTTGAAAACAATTGTTTGTTTGCCAAGGTGTTAGCTTCTAAGTATGTATTAACCCTCCAGGCCCCCCACTGGGTGTCAGAAATGTTGTATTAATCTAGATGGAATAAATGGACCAAAAGATGTTAACATAACCCAGCCACTGTTTAATGTTAAACCAGGGTTGGCCTACAGAAGCTTTAGTTTGCTTAGTGCCATGGCAAACACTATCAAAAATCCTTTAACCTTTTATTAAAGATAAAGAAAAGGAGAAACAGTTAAAGCATTTGAAATGTAAAGTTTTAATAAGGCTTTCATTTTAACAATGTTCCTTGCTCCCTTTCCCTTGAGCTGGAGAGAGTTTTTAAGAAGCGGGGGGGGGTGGGGGGGGGGAAGAAATCACTTTTTCTCAGTTCCTTAGATGGTGGTAAATGTCTTTTTGGGGAAAAGAGAAGTTAGTTGAGATGAGCTGGAGCTGTTCTTGTCAGTAAAGTCCAATCCCATTTCATCCTAGATGGTGTCGGAGATTCAGCTGGAGCACAGGATCATCTGAGTCCCTCTCTGGTCTGGTCAGGGCATCTCTCAGGATCAGGATGAAAAAGTCGCAGGAGATGGTGGGGGTGGCAGCCATGATGGAGAAGCTCCCTCCAGTAGTTATTTTTCTCCCCAAGTGTTTCTTTAAGGACTCAAAGGGAGCAATGGATGGAACAGCCTATTGGAGAGAACAGCCCATTCCCTCATGATTTTGTCCACCAACTAGGCTTAGTTTTTGACACACCTGTTTTGGTTTACTGATTTTTGGTTCCACACTGTTCTTGTTCACCGGGCATGATCTTCACACAGTCCTTGAGTTGTATCAGGAGGCCTTCTTGTTTAAACTCATTCAGGTTCGTTTGTTTTTTCTCTCTTTTCTACCTTGTCCCATTAACATTGGTTAAGAGATTTTATGAATTTACACAAGTTTCTTTTAATGCAGGTCCTAAATTTGTTTTGTGATAAAACAGAATTAAATTAGGGCTGAAGCAAAAGTAGTCTGAACAAAGATTATGCAGTCAAGCAAGAAACAAAAAATAACCCATCTGACTCAGGTGATCAGTCAAAGTTTCAGTAACAAATTACACCCACACACACTCTCCACTGGTCAGTGGGTGAAAAGATATTGCAAGCTATCCATCGGCTGAAATATTTTCATAATATTATTCATTGAACAATTTCAGATAAATTAATAAAAAATGAGCTAAATATATTGATTAAATTGTTCAAAGTGAAACTCACATTTTAATCAGGGTAACAACCTTTGGCTACCCATGATTTCTCTAGTGTCACTAACACAGCAGGGTCATTAGAAACTTCACAGGGACAGCAGAGTTAAAATGCCAAAAGAATAGGTCCCTACAACTTTAGCCAATGGAGAATCTCCTATAACTGATAGCAGTATAGGGCTTCTGACAGCCAGCTGAGCAATTCCAAGAGACAGAAAGACAAACATCAGCTCATTACAAAGTAACAGAGTCCTTCTTTTAACTTGCAAAGCCACCTGGAAATGTGCTATTAACGAAGAACAGCTGAAGAATTTAGCTGATCAGAATTAAAACAGCAACTTCTCAATAAAGCATCAGCATGTGTGACAGGAGGCTGCAGTGCTAGGAATACTGCAACACAGCAGGCTGGAGAGCAGCAACGTATTCTAATGGAATAAAATAATGACTAATTATTATTGCCAGTTATTAATTTCATGCATCTACAGAACACCTGTTATCCGGAGATCTCAATCCTAAAGCTCCAGCAGGGCTGCTGCCATAAACATGCCTCCCATAAGGGCTGTGGGCTCTCTCCCTGTTGCCATAACTACGGCTATTTGCATCATCCAGCTCGCTAATCACCCAATCTGTTATCAGATTAGGTGGCACAGTCAGCAGTACAGGATGGCATGGTGGGTCAGGGCCCCAGCATTCCCACATTAACCACTGGAAGGAAACTCACACGACCTTTGCAGAGGCAGCATTTTATTCATCTCAGCTATTCTCTGCCGCAGTTTGCATGTTTGCAGCTTTAATCTTCTATTAGGATTGGCTCCTGCCTCCCCCTTCTCACCCAGGAGAGAGGCTGTGGGGCAAATTCTCCTTAGCGGTGTAAATGAGGAGAGACACCACTGAAGTTAGTCCCAGTTACTCTGTTCAAAACCGTGAGACAAAGACCAAGCTTATTTAGTGCGAAGGCTGTGTTTAGCATGGGCAAATTCCTCTGTGGTGTAAATCCGCTGAAGTCAAGGGAGTTACAGCATGGAGGAACTCAGCCTTGCATTCAGATGCTTTCAGAAACATCATTGTCATAAATATAAAGGGAAGGGTAAACCCCTTTGAAATCCCTCCTGGCCAGGGGAAAGCTCCTCTCAACTGTAAAGGGTTAAGAAGCTAAAGGTAACCTCGCTGGCACCTGACCAAAATGACCAATGAGGAGACAAGATACTTTCAAAAGCTGGGAGGAGGGAGAGAAACAAAGGGTCTGTGTGTCTGTCTATATTCTGTCTTTGCCAGGGATAGACTAGGAATGGAGTCTTAGAACTTTTAGTAAGTAATCTAGCTAGGTACGTGTTAGATTATGATTTCTTTAAATGGCTGAGAAAAGAACTGTGCTGAATAGAATAACTATTTCTGTCTGTGTATCTTTTTTGTAACTTAAGGTTTTGCTTAGAGGGGTTCTCTACGTTTTGAATCTAATTACCCTGTAAGATATCTACCATCCTGATTTTACAGGGGGGATTTCTTTATTTCTATTTACTTCTATTTTTATTCAAAGTCTTCTTGTAAGAAAACTGAATGCTTTTTCATTGTTCTCAGATCCAAGGGTTTGGGTCTGTGGTCACCTATGCAAATTGGTGAGGCTTTTTATCCAACATTTCCCAGGAAAGGGGGGGTGCACGTGTTGGGAGGATTGTTCATTGTTCTTAAGATCCAAGGGTCTGGGTCTGTAGTCACCTAGGCAAATTAGTGAGGCTTTTTACCAAACTTTGTCCAGGAAGTGGGGTGCAAGGTTTTGGGAAGTATTTTGGGGGGAAAGACGTTTCCAAACAGCTCTTCCCCAGTAACCAGTATTAGTTTGGTGGTGGTAGCGGCCAATCCAAGAACAAAGGGTGGAATATTTTGTACCTTGGGGAAGTTTTGACCTAAGCTGGTAAAGATAAGCTTAGGAGGTTTTTCATGCAGGTCCCCACATCTGTACCCTAGAGTTCAGAGTGGGGGAGGAACCTTGACAATCATGTTTCAAAGCAGCAGGACGGTGGGTTGGGGGGCGCGCATATGTGTGTGCTGACCAGCGGTTTACATGTTAACCCTTCCAGTGCGGACTGAGAAGGCAGATACGTCTGAAAAACACTGTGCTGCCCAGCACACCTGTAACCGGCAACATTTGGCTCATTGGTTCATCTCCCAAGGAAACTGCTGCAAGGCACGCGCCATTTCCTGCAGTGGTAGCGAAGGGGTTAATTCGATTACTCATGGCTTAAAACTGCCGGTCATAAGGAAGCGCCCATACGGCTGGAGATCTGACATGGGTTTATACAAATACTTCACAGCAGTGCCTGCTTCCCCTTCCCCCTGTTCCTCGGCTCTCCCCTCCAGCGCTCGCCAGGAGTGCTAGAGACAACAGAAATGCCTCAGATCCTCACACCATCTTAATCTTGCTGCTGAAGCTGCTCACAAAGGCGAGGAGGAGTATGTTCCCCAGGGGTTTGATTCTCATTTACCCTAAGATACATGTAATCTTTAAGGCCCCTTTACACTGCCCAAGTGGTGTAAAAAGGCCTTAGTGTAAATGAGAATCAGGCCTATATACAAAGTGTCAAATTAACTCCAAGGACCAGGTGGCATGTGTATGTATATTAACTCCTCAAAGTTGTTTTGTTATTAGGTTGCTGATCTATTCGAGAACGTACTCGTTTAAAGTCACGCTATGTTCCATTATAAGGTTGTTTGGCTCACCCAGCATTCCAGCTGCGGAGCGGGGTTGGGGCGCAGAGGCTTACCCCACTCCACCCACCCAGCATTCCAGCCGGGGAGCGGGCAAGCCCCAGACCCCGCTCCCCAGCTGAAGTGCCGGGCGGGTGGAATGGGGCAAGCCCCCACACCCCGACCCCACTCCCCCGCTGGAATGCCGGGTGGGTAGAGCGGGGCAAGCCCCTGCACCCCGACCCCGCTACGCCCCTGACTCAACCAAGCTTCACAATCATCATTGGGGAGTACAGTATGAAATTGTTTGTTTAAAATTATTTAAAACTTATACTGTATATGTATATAATGTCTTTTGTCTGGCAAAAAAAATTTCCCCGGAACCTAACCCCTCTATTTACATTAATTCTTATGGGGAAATTGGATTCACTTAACATTGTTTCGCTTAAAGTAGCATTTTTCAGGAACATAACTACAACATTAAGTGAGGAGTGACTGTAGGAGAAATCCAAGTACTATAACTAATAGTTTGTGTCACTGAGAACAGTCTAGCAGCCTCACTCAGGTTGGGAGTAGCAGCACTCTCAATGGCTTTTTACCAGGCGCTAGCCAGGCAATTGCAGTTCCCTGACGAAGCTGTGCAGGGAAATCCAGGATTTATAGGCTACAGAGGATAAATAACCTTACATTCTCTAGAGAGACCAGAAATCATGACTTTGATTGGCCTGCCCTGATTTCTCTAGCAACATTCCTGCATCCTCCCTCTCCTGATGGCTAGCAGCACAGCCAGACAGAGAAGAGCTGAAGTATTGTCATATTACAGCTTTGTCAGTGACATGACTGCCAAAGCCAACTTCTGCTTCAACAGAGGGCCAGCTCAGGGCCTGATCGTCCACTCCTTAACACAGGCAGGGCTCCTGTCGACAGGCAGGACTGCAGGATAAAGCCCCAGAGGGGAAACATTCACAGCTATTTGGAGAGCGGCTCTACGGAAGCCAGACTCAGCCAATCTGGAAACACATCTCTCTGTCCCAGGTGGGTCCCTGCATATCAGCAATGAAAGGAATGTATTCGAAGTGCAGTTTTCAGTTACTGACAGGGCAAGTCAGCTGTGGGTGGGTTCTTGCAAAACTTTCTAAGGACAAAACTACCCCAGCATGGTTTTGAATTCTGGATTCACAGCCTTTAGGACATATACAGTACTTTGCCTTCTCACACATTTCCCCTGGTCACTTGGGACTCAAAGATAAATAAATAAATAATCGATCTCTCTCTTGCCCTACTTAGGACTATGAGGAGGGAGCATTTAGAACACGCCATTCAGGGCAGACAGTGAACCAGCCCGCAGCATTGCCCAAGACGGTACACGTAGGACCATGAAGTTAGCTGACCCCCAGTATTCCCAATATACACAGAGGAGCCAGCAGCAAAGCAGCCCTAACCTAGCCCAGATGCACACAGTAGCATGTAGTAAAGCAGCAAGTAGCAGACTCCTGCTGGTTTCCTGCTTGTGGGAATGTACCATTTTGTTACAGTGAGCATCAGGAAATGGGCATGCACAGAGATCCCCCGCCTTAGAATTCTGCATCCCTCTCCCATGAGCATCATACACCCATGGAGCCTCTTTTCCTCCCACCCTGAGGCATCCTCCCCTCATCACTGATCTCAAGGGGCCTTTCACTTTGTCCCCTTTTCCTTAAGGGGTGAAGGTGAATGCTGGTGAAAGGAGGGCCATGCCTAACCTTGGGGAAAGGGTGAATATTAACACAGTCACATCCTAGAGAAGACAGGGCCATTGTCTTAATGCATGTTAGCTGCTTGACGTATATCCTAGGTTCCCCCTCAGACAGCTTAACGCCTGCTAAAACTAGGTCTCCCTGTGCCTGCTTCACAGAAGACAGGAGTCTGTTATACTTCCAGTTTAAGTGCTCCAGGGGCTGTAGCAGCTCATGCTTTTAGCTCTGGGGGTTCCCACATCAATCCCCGCTGTGCTGGCCAAGATGGCAACCATCACCTATGAGACGGCAGTCCCACCAGGCCAGGAGCGATGTGGGAACGAGCAATGAACACCAAATGGTTGCAGCAGGTGTGACGTTAGCTTTAGCCTAGCTGCTGCCTGTGCCCCTGACCATTTCCTCTGGTGTGGTTGTTCATTTACAGTAGTTCTCTTGGAAGTGGCCCCAAGGATGCTTGCTTCCCACCCCTGCCTCTACAGGGATGTGGGGGGAACTTGTGAAAAAACTAGGCTTATAACTGCTGCAGCTCAATCAGAACTACGACACACTGTGCTGCACACACGACACTATCCTAAAAATAAATTCATAGGTTCAGAGATTAAGTGATCATCATGGTCCCTTCTGGTCTTGCAGTCTGACATCCTGCCTGACACAGGCCAGAAGACTTCCTGCTTCAACTAGAGAATGGTTTTTAAAAAGAAAAATCCAGTCTCGATTTTAAAGTTTCCAGTGGTGGAGAATCCACCACAGCCCTTGGTAAACTTAATTACCTTCCCTGTGAAAAGTCTGCACCTTATTTCTAACCTGAATCGATCTGGTTTCAACTTACAGCCTTGGAACTTGTTAAAGCCTTTTTCTGCTAGATTGACAAGAAAGGGCTCTTCAAATTCCTCTTCCCCATTTAGGTACTTATAGAACGTGATCAAGTCACTTCTTAACTGTCTCTTGGAAAGATAAATAGATTGAGCTCCTGGAGTCTTCCACTATCAGACAGGTCTCCCAACCCTTTAATCATTCTTGTGCATCATCTTTGAACCCTCTCCGATTTTTTCAACATTCTTCTTGAATTGTTGATGTCAAACCTGTTCACAGTGTTCCAGTAGTGGTCACACCAATGCCAAACACAGAGGCGATATATCCTCTCTATTCCCACTTGATATTCCCTCTTTATACATCCAAGGATCCAATTAGCCCATTTGGCCACATCACTGCACTGGGAGCTCCTCATGTTCAGCTGATTATCTACCTTGACCCCCAAGTCTACCCATCTTAACTCAGTTTTTGTTCTGTTTTTATTCAGTCACAACTCAGACAACATCCCACTAAACCCAACAAGTGATTGAATGAGCAAAAATTTCAGGATCTGGCTCCTCAATAATATTTTTGTCTATATTTAGATTGTGTAGATTATTTGAATAAGTAAAAAAAAAAGTCACACTCTCTCATGCAGCCATTATCCCAACACAGTTTTCAAATGTCACTGACTATTAAGATAGTATGTGTAGTTTTCAGAAGGAGGAAATCAAAAGTAGTCAACCCAACTTCATAAAGAAAGTCCTGTGCAATCTTTCTTTTTGGGGACTGAAGAACTTCAAACAAATGTGGGTTTATAGACCAAAGCAGATTTGAGAGATGGTTTTCAAAATGGTTAGACTTTCCCCTTAAGTAAAATACACAGCTTCACATGCCCCTTCAAAGTTCAATATTTCCACGTACAAAAAATACCTCATCTGGTTAATTTCCCTTCCCTCTCTCCTCACCCCAAATATCATCTAAGAATATAGGAACGGCCATACCAGGTCAGACCAATGGCTCATCTAGCCCAGTACCCTGTCCTCCGACAGCGGCCAATGCCAGGTACTCCAGAGGGAATAAACAGAACCAAGCAATTATCCAGTGATCCATCCTCTGTTGTCTAGTACCAACATCTGGTAGTCAGAGCCTGGACATCGTGGCTCATAGTCATCGATGGACCTCTCCTCAATCAACTTATCTAATTCTTTTTTGAACCCAGTTACACTCTTGCGCTTCACAACATCCCTTGGCAACAGCCAAAGTGAAATAAGAAATTTCAGAAAGACAAGCATTTCTCTTACAAAGTTTGAAGAGAGGGTAAACAAGCTATCAGCGGCTCTGTGATGAGGTTGTTTGTGTAGTACCTATGTATCCAAGTGAGACAAACATTCTATAAGTACCGTATGTACCAACATCTGTTTCAGTCCAAATCGCCAGATGTGTTGACTTGAGATCAAGATTAACGGAATGTAAATATCTCATTTTTGGAAGCTTTAACAAGCTCTTTTTTCTTTCAAAACCACTCAAGTTATTGCGGCATGTTCCTCGATAGCGCCCCCCTGCAAGTTCAGTTTGACTGGGATTGCCCCCACATTTGCGATCCTTGCTCTTCTGCTCCCAACCTTCTCTCACAAAGCAAAAGGTTAATCTGCTTTTCTAGCTTGCTGTAATTTGGGGAAGAGTCAGAAACTCTGTCTTTCTACAATTGAAGTCTAATCTCTCAGCCGTTTAGAAACAGATCTGCTTAGTTTAAGTGGCTATTGTGGACAAACAAAAGGCTCTAGCTTCCTTCCTGGAACAGTTTCTGAGGTTGATTTGATGGTTTAATTTTACAGCCATGCTTCCTCCATCCTACTCGCCCAAATCTGCCCTCAGCTCTCGAGAGCTCCTTACAGCTTGCCCTTCCCAGCACCCCTATTGCCCTTCAAGGTCTGGGGGACAGTAACGTCATTTTATCTCATGCTTTTCCAAAGAGGGAAACATGCACTGCTGCCCTTTGAAGTCCCCCTTCCAAGGTTTCACCCATACCACATCCCAGCCATGATCAGAGGTCACTGCAGACATGATGCAGAGCGTCCCCCACATTTAGCATTTTCTCTTCTTCTCTCACCTTCCTCTAAAACCCATCACTGCCATTGGGCAAGAGTCTCATACACCCAGTCATGGCTGCATAGTAACACATCCACAAATGCTCCCACGGCCCCCAGTGAGACTACTCGGGGAGTAAGGGAGTACTCCAACGGAGTACGGGTGGACCTCAGAATTCATGCTACTATTTATCTGACCTTCAGTGAGCAGACAGCTCCACTTGGATCTCCTGCACCACAGTTCTGCCAAGACATTAATGTAGCATTTTTGCTAGGATTGCACAGAGGGGTACAAACTGCCAATCTAAATCACACCAAGGGTCCATCTAGCCTACTGTCCTGTCTGACAAAGGCCAAAGCCAAATGTATCAGAGGACAGTAAAATCCCTATAGCGCATCTAACAGCACAATAACATACCAATAGGTTGGGAAATTTTCATGACACTAGTTCATGATTAGTTTATACATTGAAGTGTGAGGACTAATAGCCTTTGCAAGGTTTCTTCTATTATTACTCTTCATATATCTTTTCTTTTACTGTTATTAAGCCATTTGCCTCAGTCTTGTCGCACTGAGTTCCCTAGAACACATATTGTGCAAAGAGTGAAATAAACACAACGTGCCCAATTCATTGTTACAACTCTGGAGTTACACTGGTGTAACCCCACTGAAGTGAGAGAGTAGAGAATCAAGAACTATAGATCTAATTTTGACTCCAATCCAGTGGACGTGTGTGTGTGTGTGTGTGTGTGTGTGTACACGAACACAGAGATTTACATACACACACACACACACACACACATTCTTTCTTGCCCTGAATTATAAGGAAACCTATTTTAAATGCAGTAGAAACTCAGCTGTATCTAAAAAATATTGTATTCATTCAAGTAAACAAGTTGATACGCACGCACACAAACAAACAATATTAAGAAAAATAAAATACTCCAGCTAAAATCAATCAGCTCTTACTCAGTCAGCAAATCAGATGTATTAAGGGTTAACAGGATTACTAAGTCCCCTAGGTTTCCGAATCCCCTCAGCTGCAGGATTTCACTGGTTATAAACTTATTAACAAAAGCAGGTTGTTCCTTCCAGACTGGAAGAACTGAAAGCTAAGATCCCTTCTCTCCCCAGGCATCCAGTCTAGACTCCATCTGCCAGCCTGCAAATACTTTCTGCCCTCTGGGTTAAGCTGTCTGGGTCCCCTGATGGGCAGCAAATTAATTGGGGAAAATAAGAGGCCGACAGCAGGAAACCAAAGGGAGATAAGTCCCAATGATTCCAAAGCCCACTGAAAAATTCACTGTACATGGAAGAAAAGCAGCAGGGGAAGAGAAGCAGCTGCCTAAGGAAAGGAACAGGGATGTTAAAATAAAGTCCTCAGGGCCAAATCCTAGTCCCATTTGATTTAGTTGGACAAACCCCATAGATTTCCTTAGGACAAGGATCTTACTCTCTGGCTCCAATGAGATCTAACTGCAGAGTGGAAATATGAAAAGAAAAATCATGAAGAACATTTTGTTGAAATAGTTTCTTGGGTTCCCCCGTGGCAAAAAATTGCACGTTTCACCAACCTTTTCTGTTGAACTTTTGACGTAGGAAAAACTTCTAATAGCCCTTGAGCTGCTTGGAAAAAAGAGGTAAGTGGGAAAGTTCTCTCCCTTTTCTTTTTGGTCAAAATAGGCCTTTTGATCAAAGTAGGAATCAAAAAACAAAAATCAGGAAAACTGAGACCAGCGCTTGTTCTAGCGGTTGATGGAACCCTGCCCCCGTGGAGACCAAACAGCATAAAACCCAATGCCTTCTGAGAAAGAGGCCTCATGTTCTCAGGCTGAAAGGGATCGAATCTGCCTGACAGACTGGCATAAGGCCATGATTCGGCAATGGGTGGGCCTCTATGCTAAGCCCTGAGGAAACCAAAGGGCCTGTGAGGCCTCAGGTACCATGGGAGGAAGCATGAAGGGGCTTGTCCAAGCATTGTAACTTGTAGGATTGGGGCCAAATCAGTAATAATTCCACTCAAGTCAATGGAGCTACCTAGGCACACCTGACAGCAGGAGCCAGTCCCAGGCAGCACTGTGTGTGTTTTCCTTTACGAGCCCACAGGAAGCTGCCCCATTTCTCCTTATGCCCACCAAGGCCTCCTCCCTCCCGGTGTCTGCTTTTGAAAGATAGCCTGTCGGCTGCTGACGCCACCTTCTGCCACCGAAGCCAATGGGTTATTCCAACACTTCCTTCATTGGCCGGAGAAGGAAAACGCCATACCAGATCCCTTCATCCATTATCACTCAGTCACATTTCTGTGGGCCATCACAGAGCGGTGATCAGTCTCTACCCAACAGAGCTTGCAGCGTAAATAATACAATAGCTCTCATGACCTGTCTAGGAGCTGCCCCACCCCACAGTGGCTGAGCGGGTTTCATCTCTCCCTCCTCACAACCCCACTCCTGGCAAGGAACTCAGTAACATTCCAGTTGCTACTGAACAGTAATCTGATTTTTCTCAATCTCCCCTGCATTAGAAGTGCTCTTTCCCTCCTCTTTCCTTTGTCCCATTTCTCCTCTCCTTTCTCTTTTTAGTAAGTCTTGTTCTCACCTGTCACAGCCCTTTCCCCACCCCTGCCTATGTCAGCAGCACGGCTCGACTCCTTCGGCTTCTTTGATTCCTTTCTCCAGCCCAGGTGCACCATCTTACTGCTCATTGTGCTCCTGGCTGTATTTCAGCGAGGGAGATCTACATCTATAAAGCTGCTTCACTGGCCCCCTTCAAATCCCTCCTTTGCTGGGACAAACTCCACAGTGGTCAGACAGCTGGTGTGCCGAGATCACTGCCTGGTCATGCTGAGCAGTATCATTTCATTGTTTCTTTGTGCACCCCACATCTGTCTGAATCCACCTTATACTGAATCTTGTCTTATACTTAGATTGTGAGCTATTGGGGCAGGAACTGTGTTTCTGTTCCATGTTAGTACAGCACCCAGCACAATGCTAGCACCAATACAAATAACATGGCAAGGCACAGACTTGCAAAAAAATCTATCCAGCCAAGGCAAGTCATCACTTTTGATGGGCAGATAATTTCTCATTTGTTTTATCCTCACTGTTGGAGAGGATGATATTTGTATCTGAGCTGTACATTTCATGACAATTTTGCAAAGCTGACTTTGCTTCCACTGGAGGATCTCAAAGTGCTTTATAAGCATTAATGAATTAAGCCTCACAGTTGAGCCTGATCCAAATCCCATCAACTGACTTCAGTAGGCTTTCAATCAGGCCCAGTGCCCCCAGGTAGGCCAGCAGTATTGCGCCCATTTTACAGATGGGAAAACTGAGTCATGGAGACACAAAATTAAATGCCCAAGATCACAGCAACATAGCCAGAAACTGAACCTAAAGGCACTGGCTTCCAGTCCCCGGCCACTAATCACTGCCTAGGACACAGATTTTAGAACTTGCTCTGTTCACTCATCTGTGCAGGGGAAAGGTTGCCCAAGTGTAACTTCCCAGCAGGTTGACTGCACAAAAAGTACCAGGGTATGGGTCAGTTTAGTTAATCTGTTCATTCATTCATTCCAGACACTATAACAAATTAATCTTTTAATCAGTAGCAGAGTTGGGCCACATTTATCAAAGTGATGGGGCAGCGTTATCTCACTTGCCATCTGTTTGCTGCCCTGAAGAGCTCGCTTCCTGGACAAAATACTAAGCAAAGTATAAGGCCAGCAGAACACCACCCAGCCCATCTGGCACTTTTCACACACTGGGGATCCTGGAGGGAGCTTGGCTTTCCCCTAAGCCGACAATCAACAGGACTAATCAGACACATACTGTAGCAGAAACAGAGCAGCTTCTGCTAGGCAGATTGCTGCACAAACTCTTCAGGCAGCTAAATCCAGCAGAGCTTTTCTCCGGATACAGGGTTGGGTCTGAAATTGTGTACTGGAGAGGAGAGCAAATTTCTGGGGAGACGAAGCTTTTCACCCACCTGATTTGCAATCCCATGAAAATGAAGTCAGGTGAGGTCTGAGGGACTTTGGCGCCATGCCCACAAATTGTGAAGATACACTAACGGGTTGGGTTTTGCTGAGGGTGTTTTTTAAAGCATTTAGGCAGATTGTCGTTGTCTAACAGTGTGTCTGTATAGGAACTTGTATAGCCCTCTGTCAAGGTTCCCTCCCCACTCTGAACTCTAGATGTACAGATGGGGGGAACCTGCATGAAAGACCCCCTAAGCTTATTCTTACCAGCTTAGGTTAAAAACTTCCCCAAGGTACAAACGTTGCCTTCTCCTTGAACAGTACGCTACCACCACCAAGCGTTTTAAACAAAGAGCAGGGAAAGAGACCACTTGGAGATGTCTTCCCCCCAAAATATCCCCCAAGTCCTACACCCCCTTTCCTGGGGAAGACTTGATAATAATCCTCACCAATTTGTACAAGTGAACACAGACCCAACCCCTTGGATATTAAGAACAATGAAAAAGCAATCAGGTTCTTAAAAGAAGAATTTTAATTAAAGAAAAGGTAAAAGAATCACCTCTGTAAAATCAGGATGGTAAATACCTTACAGGGTAATCAGATTCAAAACACAGAGAATCCCTCTAGGCAAAACCTTAAGTTACAAAAAACAGGAATAAACCTCCTTCTTAACACAGGGAAAATTCACATAAATCAAAAGATAAACTAATCCGCCTTGCCTGGCTTACCTATACTGGTTGCAAGATTGGAGACTTGGATTAGGATGGATTGGAGAAGATGGATTTCTGCCGGGCCTCTCTCAGTCCCAAGAGAGAACCACCATGAAACAAAGAGCACAAACAAAAGCCTTCCCCCTTCTTGGTCCTTTGGGTCAGGTGCCAGCCAGGTTAGCTGAGCTTCTTAACCCTTTAAAGGTAACAGGATGTTGCTTCTGGCCAGGAGGGATTTTATAGCACTGTATACAGAAAGGTGGTTACCCTTCCCTTTATATTTATGACACGCCCCCCAAATCACAGATAGGGTGAAAACACTGGCTATGATTTCTTCCTGGAGCTTTAGGAAAAAACAGAGTTAATAAGACACATGCATCTCTAAATATACTACTAACTGTATAAAGACTAACAATATTTTCCACATCTTAAGGACGATTTGGACCAGTTGATTCCAGGAAACTTTCACAGGAGAGTGCATCAGCCACTTTGTTAGAAACTCCTGAAATGTGTTGTATGTCGAAATCAAAATCTTGGAGAGCTAAAGTCCACCGAATAAGTTTTTTGTTATTTCCCTTGGTGGCATGAAGCCACTGTAGCGCAACATGGTCGGTTTGCAGATGGAAACGCCATCCCCAAACGTATGGGCGTAGCTTTTTCAAAGCGTAGACAATGGCGTAACATTTCTTTTCACTGATTGACCAGTGGCTTTCCCTCTCAGATAGCTTCTTGCTGAGAAACATGACAGGATGGAACTCTTGATTCGGTCCTTCCTGCATTAAGACTGCTCCCACACCACACTCGGACGCATCTGTGGTTACTAGGAACAGTTTGTCAAAGTCTGGGGCCCTTAGCACAGGGTCAGACATGAGTGTCGCTTTAAGCTGGTTAAAGGCCTTCTGACACTCTTCGGTCCACTGAACGGCATTTGGCTGTTTCCTTTTGGTTACGTCTGTTAGTGGGGCGGTGATTTGGCTGTATTGCAGTACAAATCATCTGTAATAACCGGCCAAGCCTAAGAAGGATTGGACCTGTTTCTTTGAATTTGGGACAGGCCACTTTTGGACAGCACCCACTTTGGCCTGTAGGGGGTTGATAATTCCTTGACCCACTTAGTGTCCAAGGTAAGTCACACTGTTTAGGCCTATTTGACACTTCTTAGCCTTAACAGTTAGTCCTGCCTCCCTTATGCGCTCAAAGACTTTTTATAGATGTTCCAGGTGTTCTGCCCAGGAATCCGAAAATATGGCCACATCGTCAGCATAGGTGACTGCATATTCTCCCAATCCCGCTAGGAGACCATCTACAAGTCTTTGGAAGGTGGTGGGTGCGTACCGCAGTCCGAAAGGGAGCACATTAAACTCACACAGCCCGACATGTGTGATGAAGGGTGACTTTTCCTTGGCAGATTCATCTTGCGGCACCTGCCAGTACCCCTCAGTTAAGTCCAAGGTAGAGATGAATTGGGCCCATCCCAGTTTCTCCAACAGTTCATCTGTGCGTGGCATTGGATAGTTGTCTGGGCGAGTTACCGCATTTAGCTTACGGCAGTCCATGCAAAAACGTATCTCCTCAACTGGTTTGGGAACTAGAACCACTGGAGATGCCCATGCACTGCCGGAGGGGCGGATTACACCCATCTGTAGCATATCCTGGATCTCCCGTTCTATAGCAGTTTTAGCTTGAGGAGACACCCGGTAAGGTTGGGCTCTAATTGGGTGAGCATTACCTGTGTCAATGGAGTGGTATGCCCGTTCAGTCAGTTCTGGGGTGGCTGAGAATGTTGGAGCGTAACTAGTGCACAGCTGCTTGATCTGCTGTCGTTACATATGCCCAAGGGTCATGGAGAGGTTCACCTCTTCCACGCCACCATCACTTTTCCCTTCGTAGTAGACACCTTCAGGCTACTCACCTTTATCTCCTCACTGGCCTGTAAACTGGCAAACCTTTAATTCTCTGAAATAAAAGGGCTTTAGAGAATTAATATGGTACGCCTTAGGCTTTCGGTTTGAGGTTAGGAATGCTATGAGATAATTAACAGCTCCCAGGCACTCTTGGACCGTGAATGGCCCTTCCCACGACACTTCCATTTTATGTGCCTGGAGCACCTTTAAGACCATGACGTGGTCCCCTACTTTGAAGGAACGCTCTCTGGCATGTTTATCATACCAGGCTTTTTGCTCTTTTTGAGCATCTTTTAGGTTTTCTTTAGCAAGAGCTAAAGAGGTTCGAAGGGTGGTTTGTAGGTTGGTTACAAAGTCCAGAATGTTAGTTCCGGGAGAAGGTGTAAACTCCTCCCATTGCTGCTTCACCAACTGTAACGGCCCCTTAACCTCACGGCCATACACAAGTTCAAATGATGAAAACCCTAAACTGGGATGTGGTACAGCTCTGTAGGCAAAGAGCAACTGTTGCAAAACTAGGTCCCAATCACTGGAGTGCTCATTTATGAATTTACGTATCATGGCCCCCAAAGTTTCATTAAACTTCTCCACCATGTCATTTGTTTGATGGTGGTAAGGCGTGGCAACCAAGTGATTTACCCCAGGACCTTCCCAAAGGCTTTCCATAGTTCCTGCCAGGAAATTGGTTCCTGCATCTGTAAGGATGTCGGAGGGCCAACCTACCCTGGCAAAAACGTCTATTAGTGCCTGGCACACACTTTTAGCCCTGGTGTTGCTTAGAACTACTGCTTCCGGCCATCGGGTGGCAAAATCCACGAAAGTCAGTATGTACTGCTTTCCTCTGGGTGTCTTTTTCAGAAAAGGACCCAGAATATCCACAGCTACTCGCTGATATGGAACCTCAATGATGGAGAGTGGCTTGAGAGGGGCTTTGACCTGGTCTTGGGGTTTTCCCATTCTTTGGCATACCTCACAAGATCGGACATAGGCAGAAACATCCTTACACATTCCCTTCCAATGGAATGACCTCCCCAAATAGTCTTTGGTCCTGTTCACCCCAGCATTGCCACTAGGATGATTGTGGGCTAAGCTCAAGAGCTTTCCCCGGTACTTAGTTGGAACTACCAACTGTCTCTGAGGATGCCAGTTTTCCTGGTGCCTACTAGAAAGAGTTTCCTTGTATAAAAGTCCTCTTTCTACAACAAACCAGGATTGATTTGAAGAGTTGAGAGGCGGTGGGTTGCTCCGTGCCTCCATCCAAGCTCTCTGGAGGCTTTCATCTGCTTCCTGTTCGGCCTGGAACTGTTCCCTTGATGCTGGAGACATCAGTTCCTCATTGGATTGTGGACCTAGGCTTGGTCCCTCTGGAAGTGATGCAGGCGATGGGGCTGTTTCCATTAACGATGAACCGCTCTCCGCTGGTGCACTATGGGGTATTTCAGACTCCGGCTGAGCCTCTTGTGTAGGGTCATCTGCTGCTGCTGCCAGTGCAGGCTCGTGGTGCCCTCTGGTGTTGGAGCTGTAGACGGAGTTGCAAGCGCTGGACTCAGTGCTGGCAGTGGTTCTGGTGCTGGTTGCTTCGGCAGTTTCGGTTCAGGGACTGGCTTTGGCTGGGTCTCTGGGACTGGATCCACTACGGCCGTTGCAGTCGTTGGCAGAGGATCCGGTTCCACCACCTCCATCTGGGTCTCTGGTAACCCAGACAGGACCCTGGTGGAAGGCTCAGGAACAGGAATAGGTGTGGAAGCTTGCTTAGTCTGGCTGCGGGTGACCATTCCCACCCTCTTGGCCAGCTTTACCTGGTTGGCCAAGTCTTCCCCCAGCAGCATGGGAATGAGATAATCATCATAGATTGCAAAAGTCCACAGTCCTGACCAGCCCTTGTACTGGACAGGCAACTTGGCCATAGACAAATCGAAAGAGTTGGACTTGAAGGGTTGAATTGTCACTTGGGCCTCTGGGTTGATTAAGTTGGGGTCCACTAAGGATTGGTGGATAGCTGACACCTGCGCTCCAGTGTCCCTCCACGCTGTAAACTTCTTCCCACCCACACTCACAGTTTCCCTTCGCTCTAAGGGTATCTGGGGGGCATCTGGGCCTGAGGACCTTTGATGTGACCCCGGTGCAATGAACTGTAATCTGTTTGGGTTCTTGGGGCAGCTGGCCTTCACATGCCCCAGCTCATTACATTTAAAACATCGCCCAGTTGACTGGTCACTGGGGCAAGGTGAGTTGCTAGAGAATGGTGTGGTGGGATGATAAGGTGTCTGGGGTTTTCTGTGGGATGTAGGTGGGGCCTTGGGTTGCCCCCGGTGATAGGGTTTTATTTCGGGTTGCCCCTTCTGATATTCGCTCCAACTGCTACTAGTTTTTTCTTTTCTGCCACCTCCACCCATTTGGCTCCAATCTCCCCCACCTCAATTACAGTTTGGGGCTTCCCATTTAGGATGTACCTTTCTATTTCCTCAGGAACACCCTCTAAGAACTGCTCCATTTGCATTAGGAAGGGCAACTCTTCTGGAGATTTAACACTTGCTCCTGATATCCAGGCATCCCAATGTTTCACAATGTGGTAGGCATGTTGGGTAAATGACACGTCTGGTTTCCACCTTAGGGCTCTGAAACGCCGACGGGAATGCTCAGGTGTTAGCCCTATTCTGACTCTCGCCTGGGTTTTAAAAAGTTCATAATCGTTCATGTGTTCCTTAGGCATTTCAGCCGCCACCTCTGCTAAGGGTCCACTGAGCTGCGGCCTCAGCTCTACCATGTACTGGTCTGTAGAGATGCTGTACCCAAGGCAGGCCCTTTCGAAGTTTTCTAAGAAGGCCTCAGTATCATCGCCTGCCTTGTAGGTGGGGAACTTTCTGGGATGGGAAGCGGTACCTGGAGAAGGATTGCTAGGGTTGGTTGGTATATTCTGCTGAGCCCTTGCCTTCTCCACCTCCAGTGCAAGCTTCCTCTCTTTTTCCTTCTCCTCCTCCATAGCTCTCTTCTGCGCAGCTTCCTCTGCCTCCACCCTGGCTTTTTCTGCCTCCACCTCCAAGTGCCTTAAGGCCATCTGTCTATCATGCTCTTTTTGTTTCTCTTCAGCTTCAAATCTGGCCAACTCTAGTTTATTAGCTGCTTCACTGGTAGTCATTTTCCTGCTTTCTTGTGCTTAACTCTAGCTATACCCGAGAGGGGAGCGGGGGGGTGGGGTGGGGGGGAACTTGTGAATTTCCCTGCAGGGGGTTAACTACCCTGCCTTTAGGTAGAAAAAAACTCCAGCTCAAAAAAGTTTTTTTACAAAGGGATTTTTCTAACACCTCTGTCTCCAGGCAAATAGACAGAAAACCCTCTAGCTGCTCTCACCTTTAAAAAAAAGCTCTTCAGGTCTGAGCTTTTGGTTCAAAATGATCTCTGGTTCAAAATGATCCCACTGCTCTGCCACCATGTTAAGGTTCCTTCCACATTCTGAACTCTAGGGTACAGATGTGGGGACTCGCATGAAAGACCCTCCAAGCTTATTCTTACCAGCTTAGGTTAAAAACTTCCCCAAGGCACAAACTTTGCCTTGCCCTTGAACAGTATGCTGCCACCACCAAGCGTTTTAAACAAAGAACAGGGAAAGAGACCACTTGGAGATGTCTTCCCCCCAAAATATCCCCCAAGTCCTACACCCCCTTTCCTGGGGAAGGCTTGGTAATAATCCTCACCAATTTGTATAAGTGAACACAGACCCAAACCCTTGGATATTAAGAACAATGAAAAAGCAATCAGGTTCTTAAAAGAAGAATTTTAATTAAAGAAAAGGTAAAAGAATCACCTCTGTAAAATCAGGATGGTAAATACCTTACAGGGTAATCAGATTCAAAACACAGAGAATCCCTCTAGGCAAAACCTTAAATTACAAAAAACAGGAATAAACCTCCCTCTTAACACAGGGAAAATTCACATAAATCAAAAGATAAACTAATCTGCCTTGCCTGGCTTGCCTATACTGGTTGCAATATTGGAGACTTGGATTAGGATGCTTGGAGAAGATGGATTTCTGCTGGGCCTCACTCAGTCCCAAGAGAGAACAACCACATAAACAAAGAGCACAAACAAAAGCCTTCCCCCTTCTTGGTCCTTTGGGTCAGGTGCCAGCCAGGTTAGCTGAGCTTCTTAACCCTTTACAGGTAACAGGATGTTGCCTCTGGCCAGGAGGGATTTTACAGCACTGTATACAGAAAGGTGGTTACCCTTCCCTTTATATTTATGACACCCTCTGTTTACCTTAGGTGCTCAGATGGCCCCCATGACCATAGTACCTGAGCATCTCACAATCCTTAATGTGTTTATTAATGATCTGGATGATGGGATTAATTGCACCCTCAGCAAATTTGCAGATGACACTTGTGACAGGTTGGGTCACAGAAACCCCCTTGGGAACTACTACTTGATGTGCTGGGACTACATCTGAGCCCGTTTTCCCTGGCAGCTTGGGACTTCAGTACCTTGCCTGGTTGTGCCAGACACGCTAGCCTGCTACAGATACAGACCCAGGTCTGAACTACATCCCCCAAAAGCTGCAATCTTAACTGAAAACAGCTTAAGAAGTGCTCCTGTCTCCAGCCTCAGAAACCCAGTTCCCAATGGGATCCAAACCCCGAATAAATCCGCTTTACTCTGTATAAAGCTTATACAGGGTAAACTCATAAATTGTTCGCCCTCTATAACACTGATAGAGAGCTATGCACAGCTGTTTGCTCCCCCAAGAATTAGGACTTGCTCTGGGTTAATTAATAAGTAAAAAAGTGATTTTATTAAATATAAAATGTAGGATTTAAGTGGTTCCAAGTAACAACAGACAGAACAAAGTGAATTACCAAGCAAAATAAAATAAAACACGCACGTCTAAGCCTAATACAGTAACAACCTAAATGCTGGTAAATCTCACCCTCAGAGATGTTCCAATAAGCTTCTTTTACAGACTGGACTTCCTCCTAATCTGGGTCCAGCAATCACTGACACCCCTGTAGTTACTGTCCTTTGTTCCAGTTTCTTTCAGGCATCTCTTTGGGGTGGAAAGGCTATCTCTTGAGCCATCTGAAGACAGAATGGAGGGATTTCCAGGGGCTTATATAGTCTCTCTCTTGTGGGTGGAAACCTCTCTTCCTCCCTGTGTAGAATCACAGCTACAAGATGGACTTTTGAAGTCACATGGGCAAGTCACATGTCCATGCATGACTCAGTTCTCTACAGGCCGAGCCATTGCCCACATGTTAGCCCGAACGTTCCCAAGAAAGCTCAGATGTGGATTGGTGTCTATCAAGGTGCATTGTTAGCCAAATATTTCCATTTACTTGAATAACTCCTTCACACCATGTTGATCAAATCTGCAGTAAGTGCTTTCTACAGCAAATACTTTAAATACAAGCATAGAGCCAACATTCCTAACTTCAGATATAAAAATGATACATGCATACAAATAGGATGAATACATTCAGTAGAACATAACCTTTGCAAAGATATGTTACATGGCATATCTAGCATAAAACATATTCCAGTTATGTCATATTTACTCATAAGCATATTTCTATAAAGCATTATGGGGTGCAATGTCACAACACTAAGCTGGGGGAAGAGGTAGATATGCTGGAGTGTAGAGATAGGGTCCAGAGTGACCGAGGCAAATTGGAGGATTGTACAAAAGGAAATCTGATGAAGTTCAACAAGGACAAGTGCAGAGTCCTCCACTTAGGATGGAAGAATCCCATATGGCACTGCTACAGGCTAAGCAGTAGTTCTGCAGAAAAGGACCTGGGGATTTCAGTGGACGAGAAGCTGGCTATGAGTCAGCAGTGTGCCCTTGTTGCCAAAAAGGCCAACGGTATATTGGGCTATATTAGTAGGAGCATTGCCAGCAGATCGAGGGATGTGATTATTCCTCTCCATTCGGCACTGGTGAGGCCACACCTGGAGTACTGCGTCCAATTTTGGTCCTCCCACTATAGAAGGGATGTGGACAAAATGGAGAGAGTCCAGCGGAGGGCAACGAAAATGATCAGGGGTCTGGGGCACATGACTTACAAGGAGAGGCTAAGGGAACTGGGGTTGTTTAGTCTGCAGAAGAGAAGAGTGAAGGGGGATTTGATAGCAGCATTCAACTACCTGAAGGGGGGTTCCGAAGAGGATGGAGCTAGGCTGTTCTCAGGGTTGGCAGATGACAGAACAGGAAGCAATGGTCTCAAGCTGCAGTGGGGGAGGTCTAGGTTGGATATTAGAAAATACTATTTCACTAGGAGGGTGGTGAAGCACTAGAATGGGTTACCTAGAGAGGTGGTGGAATCTCCATTCTTTGAGGTTTTTAAGGCCCAGCCTGACAAAGCCCTGGCTGGGATGATTTAGTTGGTGTTGGTCCTGAGCAGGAGATTGGACTAGATGACCTCCTGAGGTCTCTTCCAACCCTAATATTCTATGATTCATCCTCACAACACCCTGGGGGGGGGTGCCATTATGCCCATTTTACAGCTGGAGAATTGAGGCCCAGAGAGGCTAAATGACTTGCCCAGGGTCCCACAGGAAGGCTGTGGCAGAGCAGGAAGTTGAACCCACCTCTCCAGCTAGCACCCTAACCACTGGGCCATCCTTCTTCTTTAACTGTCATAGAAGCTGAGCGCCTCACAATTGTGAGTGGATTGTACCTTCACTATACCCATATGAGGGAGGAAAGTGTAAGCCCCCATTTTGCACACAGGGAACAAAGGCACTGATAAGTTAAAGGCTTTGCCCAAGTTCACACAGGGAATCTGCGACTAAGCCAGGAACTGAACCTAGGTCTCCTGGGGCTTAGCTTAGCGTCCCATCCACTAGGTCATCCTTTCTTCCATGAGAACATGCTGATAAAAAACACTTGAGTCCTGTTTGCACTGCAGCTTCCACCAGAGACAACTCATACCTGCCAATAGTGGGGGGGAGGGGCAGAGTGAGGGCAGTGGCTTCAGCAGATATTACTGAGCATGCTCAATACAAGCCAAGCGCAAATCTGGAGGCTGGGGCGCCTCTTGCTTCCACCATTGTTCCAAAGTTCTGCTTATGGCCAATTGCGGCTACAAAAGCTTGCTCTTGTAGACAAGGCCTAAGAGGAGGATGTAGGGACTGGAAGTCATCCCCCACACCTTTTTACCTACCACGCGGTAATCTAGAGACCTCCCTATGCTCACAAGTATTTCCACTTCCACCAAGTTGGAGACGCTGGGCCAAATCCCGCTCTCCACCACACAGGCGTAAAATCAGAGTTCCAGCCCTAAAGTCAGCACAGTCAACACTGAATACACTCAAGTGTCACTAAGAGTATTAGGTGGTTCGGGTGGAATCATGAGGGAGCCAAATTCAGGAGCAGATGATGACACTGCACATGCTTTAAAAAGGAACGACTAACGTCTTTGGGAAAGCACAATGTCTCTGCTTATTCCTGGAGGCACCTCGCACATTTCTGTGTGCCTGAAAACAAATGATTGCTTATTATTATAGTGCACCCTACAGGGCTGAGATGCACCTTTTGCATGTATTCAATACAGGCGGTGACGGGCTGGAAACTGGAGATCTGGATTTAAGTCCAGACTTCACCCTCCTTGTGGAAGCATCTCTCGGGTTTTAAGTTGTTAGAGGAGTAACAATTTTTCCTGCAGCTGAAAAAGCAACTGAGCAATCCAAAAATATTCTTTGCTTATAACATTCTCCACCCCTCCTGGAAGGAATTTGCTAATGAATTCCAGTGGAAGCTACACAAATCTCTGTTACGTTTAGTTCAACATTCAAGTGTTAAACCATCAAAGAAAACAAATTTCTTGGAAACATTTAAAGAGCTTAAAGAAAAGGAGTACTTGTGGCACCTTAGAGACTAACGAATTTATTTGAGCATGAGCTTTCGTGTAGCTCACGAAAGCTCATGCTCAAATAAATTCGTTAGTCTCTAAGGTGCCACAAGTACTCCTTTTCTTTTTGCGAATACAGACTAACACGGCTGTTACTCTGAAACCTGTTAAAGAGCTTAGTCTCCCCTTACTAGGTTCTTCCTTATAAGGCATAATGAAACCTTTATGGGATTATGGGGACATAAGAAGTGAATTATTTCTAGCAAAGGCAAGAGAAAGCCCTTTTCAGAAAGCTCAGGATTGCTTTTAAAGGCAAAACCCCCTGAACGTGTCTCACATGTCACTAGAAATACAGGACCAGATCCTCAACTGGAGGAAAACCAGCGTAGGGCCACTGAAGTTAACAGATCTACAGTAGGTCACACCAGCTGAGGTCCTAGCCCACTGAATCCATAATTCATCAGCCAATGAAGTCAGTCGCACTATGGGCCCAGCTTGGGTCCATTCGAGTCAATGGGAACACTCCCATTGGCTTCAATGTACACTGGAGCGGGTCCCACATATAAGTCTATGTACCATATTTACAATTAGATATTAGCCGTCTTTCCTCTGCCCAGATTTTCTGCTTCATGGAAGCATGTACCTTAGAAAGTCAGATGAAGCCCAAGGAAGTGAATGGTAAGCTGTTTTGGATTGGGCACTGGGAGGGGGACCAGGTAGCTTGGATGCTCAATTCACACAACAGTTGAGGGATGAATCAGGCGCTTGTCATTTATTTCTGATTGGTTTCAGTAACACCATGCTCTCCCTTTCTGAGGTTTTAAACACAGTTGTATATTTACTGCCAGTTTAATCAGATAATTACTCTTCTAACCAAGCAAGCACTTATAGTATCAAATGTCCTGTCAGAACCAAAATTGCATGTGTCATTTTGTGCATGGTATGAGCATCAGGGTGCTAATCAAGAATTCCTGGGTCCAAATCTGGTTCTGACACTGATTCTGGGGCTGTGGCCAGGTCCCTTAACCTATCTGCTCCTCTGTAGTTGGGTTACTACTACTTACCAGCCTGGGAGAATTAAATTAGATATTGGTACAGATTTAAGCTGGTGGTAAATTGGCATAACTTCTTTGAGGACAATGGACCTACTTGGAATGACACCAGCTGGACAGACAATGTTAAGCACTAATTTTCCAGCACATTCCCCATTTATGATGGCGACAGTATTTGCATATGGAATGCAGGAGTCATACACTGTACCAGGCAGGCTTCCTTCAAACTGCCCCATTTGGGAAATTAACTAGTTTACTCAACCTCAAGTGGAATTTAGAGAGAATTGAGCATCCAAGCTACCTGGTTCTCCTCCTAGTGCCCAATCCAAAACAGCCTTCCATTCACTTCATTAGGCCTCAGATCAGACCCATAGCAAGGCACTGCCAGTTGCATATGGATGTGGGGTGTGCATCTGCCTTTGACCAGATACCACCACTCATTTCATTTGCGGTCTCAGACTGGACTTGTGCAGCAGGCTCCAGGGGCCTGATCCCCTTTGTCTAGGCCACATTCCACTATTTAAACCTAGACAAAATGGATGGGAAATGCTACCAGATCTGAATGGGAGCAGAAGGACAAATGACTCTGCAAGCTGAAGAGACCCTCGGAGCCTTACCCATTTCTGCTTGTTAGTGTCCTGGAACAAGGACTGTTCAAAAAGTAGCAGCTCAGCTCCAGAGTCTATCAAACCCTCTTGCTTTCCTTGCCACAGGCTACTGATTTATTTTAAATCATTTTTAGTTGCATTTGTCCTTCCATGGGGTGGTTCTCCAGTTATCAACCTGAGAGGAAGTAATTGGCGAGAGTCTTGGTGCAGGTTCCTAGAATCTCATGGAGTTGTCCTAGTCCTAGGAGCTCTCGTTTCTGTGATACCAAGCTAGGGGGTTAGCATACCCCAGGTGCCAGTTTAGCATTTTTAGGGTATCACACCTGGAAGCTGGCTGGCAAATGTATCTTTTAAACTCAGTCCCTTCTAGTGTAAGAGTCTCGGAGCAGGGAACCAATTCAATTCTGCTGCCTTTTCTACTGGTGCAACTCGATTGGCGCTGTTGGGGACAAGGCTGCAATGTCCCTTTCGAAATTGTGCACACTTACGATCCCAAACAAACGCTACTGGCTTAGAGAGAGGTCACAAAACGAGCGGCTGGAACAGAGGGGCTGGGAGCCAAGAGCTTTGGGGAGATATTCCCACCCCTGTGGGACCCTTGGCAAAGCTTTTCACCTCGCTCTACTTCAGTTCCCCCAACCAGAAAGACAACCCCAGTGACCCATCTCACAGAGGAAGGGGGCTGAAGCCTAGTGGCCTTAAATAGTCGAGCCTTGTAAAGGGTGGCTGGAAGAAGGAAGTTAGAGGAATGCACCTGCTCTCCTTTCAGGGGACCTGCAAAGTGACTCCAAGCAGCGCCCTTCCCCATCACAAGTCAACGCGATCTCCTCGGGACCCCCCCGCGATGGGTCCATTCCCGCTGGGGCTGTGCGCCGCCGCAGGCGGCAGAAACACCCGGCCCTTTCCCCTGGGCCAGCGCTCCGCTCCGCGGCGCCCCCTCCCGGCCGGGCCAGCAGCCCGCTTACCAGTAGATGAGAGAGAGCCCGTCGAAGCGCTCCAGGTCCCTGCCCGGAGGCCGCAGATAGGACATTCTCCGCGGCCCGCAGTCACTCGGCCTGGGCACAGCTCCCGGCCAGCGCCCGGTCCGGGGCGCGGCGCCCGCTGCAGCGCCCCGCGGCCATGTGGCTGCAGCGAGGGGCTCCCTCCGGCCGCGCTCGCTCTGCCTCTCCGCGTCCTGCTGCCGCCGCCCCCGGATGGTCACCGCGGCTTTTCACTGCAGCGCGACGCGCCTAATCCCAGCCGGCCGGGCCATGTGACGGGCTCCGGCTCCGCAGGCGCGGCGGGGCTCCAGCGATCCCCGCCGCTGGCAGGGCTAGCGACAGCTGGCGCGGCTCGCGGCTTAATCCTGAATGGCAGAGCCGCCGGCAAGGGCAGGCTGCGGCTCGAGGGCTGCCAAGGCTGGAGCGCCGGCGCCGGGCAAGCAGGTGGCAGCTGGGCGCTGCCTCGCGCCGCCTCTCCCTGGATGCGCCAGAAAGGCAATCGTAGCACCTCTTCAAGGGGGTTGCACGTGCGAGGTCCATGCAAAGGGAGTGCTCCTGGGGTCCTGTACGGATCGGGGTGTTTGTACATTTCCACTGCAGCTCTGAAAACAGCTCTGAACAGGTCTAGAAAACGGGACTGAGTACCGGGGATATCCTTACAACGCCCCCTTCCACCCCCCAGTGGGGATGTAATCCCACCCCCTGAATTTCCTCAACACCCCTCCCCTCCATGGTCAACTAGTTACAGTGGTGCCAATTTAGTCATTGGTTGGAAATCACTGGCTGCCCAGAGCCCAACGCAGCTCATTGCACGAATGGGGCGGGTGCTTGAACCCCTCCCCGCCACACAACCAGCCTGGGTTGGGTGTGACCCACACTGCTGCTGCTTCGAATAATCTGGGGCTGCTCCACAGAGGCCTCAGAAGGGAAATCCCATGTACACAGGAGTGGAGATGGCTCCGCCCTGTAGCAAGCACTACAGGGCAATAGTCATTAACATGGACCAGGCTGGCTGGCTCTACAACAGCTGGAGAAAGAGCAGGATTTATTATTATGTAGGGTGTAATTGGGCTAGTGGCATTAAAAGCGGTAATCCAGGAATAAAAAGCGCAGTGACTGAGTATTAGAGGGGCCAGTACCATTTGATGGCCATTCAGTCCTTTGGACCAGGGTTTCTCAAACTTTTGTATTGGTGACCCCTTTCACAGAGCATTATAAATGCTGAGGGCAAAGCGGGTTTTGAGATAGGGGCTGACAGCTCGTGACCCCCACTTTGAGAGCCCCTGCTTTAGACACAACACTGCTTTAGTGAGATGAGCAGCTGACATCTTAACCGAGAGTCAGAAAAACAAACCTACAATCTATACAGTAACTGTGCTCACTGCTCCTGGCCTAGAGCCTCAGAAAAGGGGAACTTGTTTATGATACTGCCAACCCCAAGTCTTCAAAAGTTATGAGATTGATGTAGCAATACCATCATAGAAAGATGGTTTGGGTTGATTTTATTTGCATTCTGGTCACAGTTCGGTCACTTTTCAAGCTTTTCTCCACAACCCCAGAGGCGAGAAACTTACTTTTAATTTTTTAAAGTCAATCTGAGATTCCCAGTTAATTTTAGGATTTTGGGAGCTAGGTGCCATCCAGACCAGTGAGGGGTTATTTCATTACTTGCCATGTAAGCCCAAGTCCTCTGGTGCTGCAGCTCCCTGCCTGGGGCTGCTCAGTCAGCAACATGGATGCACTCTGTCTGTATGCTGTGCGACCCTCATCCCATAATGGGACAGCATTTTGCCTCCTGCAGCAACACAGTCACTCCCTAGTTTCCACCAGCATTAGTAGGGGCAAGATGACCCCCACACCGTCCCGTCCTGGACTGTCCCCAAAACCACGTGCTCTAGTGTCCAGCCCTTTCCACAAAGATGTTTGCTCCTCTAAAAAAGAGGAAAGGCACAGCTTATCACTGAATTGAAGGGACTGTTCATTGGATGGTTCAGATTAAAACAAGATTACAAAGGTTTTAAGACCCCATATACGCAGTAAAGGTTGACATGGTTATGAACAAATAGCATTAGAAAGCATTTTTCACTTGTAAGACTTTAACAAACTGTGGTCTAGGTATCAGGTAAAACTTGGCAGACACTTCTTCCAGCAAGATGGCAGACCACCTCTCTGGTCAGGATCTCTCTCCAAAGACAAAGTGCTCCGTTTCTTTGTCCTGTTAGGTGAAAAGGTAACAGGGGGGAGGGTTCTTTGCCCCACTTTCAATGTTCACTGGACTACAAAAGGGATTTTTCAGAATGTTGGCTTACCCCAAAGTAGAGTTCACTGAACCTGTGAGAAAGGCGACATGGAGTCTGGTGGTGAAAGGTTTGTACTAGTTTCTTCCTCCACTGGTGTTTTCTGTTACACAAATTGATCTGTTTCTGCCCCTTCGATGCAAAAGAAGGGAGCACTTGTCTCCTACCAGGTGTCAGAATTGACTTGCAAGCGTAGGTCATCAGTCCTTTGTCTGGGAGAAACATATTTACCTACTCCACAGCCTGGTAAACACATTTTAGTGCCACATTTCCCTCACCTAGGGTTGGTCCCTTGGGCATTTACTACACATGCCAGCCACACAAGAATGTTCATGATCTGTGTGTTCTTAGTTGTCCAGTAACACCTTACATGATACATATCAGATACACTGAACTGACCAGACCACCTGAAAATTTTCCATCAGATATCAAGGAGCCCCTTGCCCTCTGGCACTGAGATGCTCTTCAATTACATGAAGACTATGGGGCGGAGGGGGAACCCACACACTCACAAGTCTCACAATATTTGGTAAGTTGGCAACTATGTGTTTAGTTAGCCATTTTTTCACTGCTGGTGAACTAACTAGGCACATCCTTGGAGAGTTTTTTCTCTCACACACAAATTTACTTTGCTGTTTATCCAGAGCCCTAAACATTTTTGGTGCTTTGCAAGTAAATGAAAGTCAATCCCTAGCCTGAGGGTCTATGATCTAGTGGGGAGGAAATTAAAGTGAAATGAATCTTCTGAAGGAAAATTAGCAAGGGCCCAACCTGCAGGTCTTACCCAGCCAGATCCTGGTTGACCTTTAGGCAGGTGGGGGTGGAGGGAGGAAGACACAAGGGCTGGCTCCAAACGTAATGCCCACACTTGGGGAAAGAGAGGGACTTCCTGTGTTCCTGAAGGTGCCCTGACCCATAGCTCTACAGCACACCCCTCAGCACTGGTCTGCAAACTGGGAGAATCTCACAAGGAGAAATATGTCCCCTTATGCACTTGGGTGCTCTGGAAGAAATCCTGCATCTGCGGCTTCCCATAGAGTTGTGCAGCCCTGAACAGAAACCACTGCCAAGCTGTAGTTGACCTCCCCAGCCCTTGCACAGGCTAGAATCACCCTGGACTTCAGTGGCATTTTAGTCCAATTAAGGACTGCCACATCAGGCCCAAATCGTGCAAGAATGAGCTTGTGTGTGTTTCGAGACCATGAGTGCTGCGCACGACAGAGCATATGGATACATATCCAATCTAAGAAATGCACCAGAAAGGCAATAGTAGCACCTCTTAAAGGAGGTTGCACGTGCAAGGACCATGCAAAGTGAGTGCTCCTGGTGTCCTGTACGGATAGGGATGTTTGTACATTTCTAAAAACAGCTCTGAACAGGTCTATAAAATGGGACTGAGTACCGGGGATATCCTCACAAACAACCCCCCCCACCCCCCCCGCCAAGTGGGGATGTAATCCCATCCCCTGAATTTCCTCAAACACCCCTCCCCCCTTACCAATCATACAAATTATGATTTGTAAGCAAGGTCTGAATGAGCTCTCCCGAGACAGCTAGTAATGAGCCAGGGGAGTGGGGGGAAGGCTTCAGGACCAGACTGTATTTACATGAGCTCACCTACTCTAGCTAGGTATCCAGGACCAGAACTGCAGGCAGTATTCAAGATGTAAGCATTCCATAGATTTATATAATAAAAGTGGAGGAGCTTGGTTTGCCAGACCGATCAGCAAAGCCAATGTGAAAAGGCTGCAAAACACCAATCCTCTAGACCAGTGCTACTCAAAGTGGTGGTCCGCGGACCGGCGCCGGTCCGCATGCCATCAGCTGCCGGTCTGCATGCAAGTTGGAAAATAAAATTGCCAGTCCCCCACACCAGATAGCTTGAGAAGCACTGCTCTAGACTGCATCGACATGCAGAAAGCCTTATAAGCCAGTCACGGTCAAAGCCAATTTTAGAAGTACTTAACAAGACTATGAAAAATGCTGGAGACACAGTTTATTCAAACATACATGGCTGTCATGTCATACTTTCTCTTTAAGCAAGAGATATCACACGCTACAAACAGTAGGCCAATATTAAGTGCATCATTTGTTAATCCTGAAGTTGGACTCTTGTTCTGACCAAGACCAACAAATGCTCACTATCTTTGTGCAGGAAACTCAACTGACTGGCTAGAAGCATGCAGTGCAACAGTGAAAGACTCAGCAGTTGAGAAAGTGACGAACTCTCTCACCACATTCAGAAAATGTGCATACATGGCTGATGAATGCACCGATGCAAATGGGCATCAAGTATTACGTCACTGCATACATTATCTTGATGTCACTTGTAGGCCAGTAGATGAATTTCTAGATGTTCAGGTTATAGAAGACACAATGGTTACATCTGTGACAACCCACTTCTTAGAAGGGTTAAATGCTTGTAAATTGGACCCCAAACAGATGGCTGCTTGTGCATTTGATGGAGCTGCAAACTTCTCTGGAAGACATGGTGGAGCACAAGCTTTGCTCAGAGAAAAGTGTAACCCTAATCTCTCCTGTACACACTGCAGAGGCCATCTACTCCAACTGGCACTAGTACAAACTGCAGAATCTTCAGAAAGGCATTAAAAAGCCATACATTTAATATCTTCATTATATTCTTTTTTCAACAAGAGTCCAGAAAGTCTGAACATCTTGGGAAAAAATAAAAGATACACTGGGACTGAAGTTCAAATTAGTCCAACCTGGGAAAACCTGCTGGCTTTATCACGAGCGATCCTTGGCTGTTGTCTTAAAATTACTACAACCATTATTACTGGCTTTGGAAAGTATCTGCTGAGATGGACTACTTTTATTACTAAGTTCAGAGAAGACTCATCGCCATGCTCTCTCGTAAGTCTACTGTTGAAACCACTTGGGTCATTAAATAATGTCATCCAGGCATCTGCTACAACAATAGTAGATCTCTGTCCAGCAAGAGAAGCTACATTTGGATCAGAGAGATATCCATTGAAAAAGTACTGGAAGAAGCAAAGACTTCAGTCCAGAAGTTGACTAGTGAAGGCACTTATATTGACTCCTTAAGTGAAGGGGACAAGTAGTATTTGTTAAGCCAGCTGAAAAAGTACACAGACTTGATTCTTACATCTCTACAACAGTGACTTCTGGATTCTACTCAACCTCTACATAGCTTTTACAGATCCCGGTCTTAAAAAACGCCAACAGTTGAGTGGAATGAGGCACGACCTGCAATGGGGCTACCATGTGATCAGGGCAGAATAGAGCATTTGAACACAGAGTGGAATATCATACGATAAATAAATGAATGAATGAATATTTGACTTCAACTTCTTTTTTATCTTCACTACTGGCTCAACCCGATCTTTGTGCTATGTTTCCTGGGGTGAAAGTAGTAGGAATTCATCTTTCTAGTCCCAGTTACAACAGCTACAGCTGAGCTTTCTTTTTAGTCATTGAATACAATTTTGTATTCTGAAAGAAGTTGCCTTCTGCCTGATCACGTGAATGAACTAATGAGCATATCAATTGAAGGAATGGAAGTACTGGACACACGAGATGCCACTGAAGATGAACGCACTGCATTGAAGAAGTTCATTAACAGAGTTGTTCAAAATTATAACAAGAAACCAAGAAGGATGTAGATGTAGTGTTTCACAGACGGCTTGGGTAGCCAACATTAATTTGTATGATTTTAAAACAGGAGTTAAATCTAATAGAATGGTCATGAAACATTTCTCAGGTTTTTACTATGGTGTCATAAAGCCCGTCTTCACCCTCACTGTCTCACTCCTCATCAGCCCTGACCTCTCCCCCCCGTAAATTCAGACACACACCCCCATTTCAATTCCTGGAGAAAACACTGCTGACTTCCACAGCATACCAGCATTACTGCACAGTTTAACCCAGAAGGGAGGCACCAACCACAAAGCAGCTCATGTCAGTGTCCATGTCCAACAGTGGTATATACACGCTCAATGACTATGCAATTTGACAAACTGCTCTAATGGAACAGGGGACCTAAGGGTGCACTTCTGCGGGTGGCGAAGCAGCTCCCAGCTGTGTTTTAGGATGGCTGTGGACTCCAGTGCTCGCCTGGATACCTGGGAATGTTTACAAGGCTCCAGAGGCACTGCAAGTGGGTGGCAGATCATGGATGACTGGTGTCATTGCCAGAGAGTGTAGGTCTATGTGGATAATCGGTGTCAGTGTAGGCGGGTAAGCAGGGAGGTGTTACCCTTTGGCAAGCTCCTCTTGCTGGAGTCTGTTAGGGGCTTATTCCTTCACCCACTTACTTCCCTGGTCCTTCTCGCATGAACAGAGAGCAACAATACCCGAAGTCCAAAGGTGCAAACAATTCGATGTTTATTGGGGTGAACTTCCAGCAAGCATGATTCCAGTTTCCTTCCTTAGTATCCTCCTTCCCAGCTCTGACACCACAGAGCCTTACACCTGTGTCCCTGTTCCCATTCCTACCCTTAGCTAAACATGATTCCAACTTCCTTACTCCCATTCCCTGTTCCCATTTCCCCCTTTAGCAAAACATGATTCCAATTTTCTTACCCCCATTCCCTGTTCCCATCTCCCCCTTTAGCAAAACATGATTCCAATTTTCTTATCCCCATTCCCTGTTCCCATCTCACACACCCACATGCCCACCCCCACCCACATCCAGTCACTTCCTCATTGACTACAGATTATATAGTAAAACTTGACTTCTGCTTAGCTATACCTTAACCAATCATTTTCCTGAAATTTAACTAACCAATCCTAACATATTGTAACATGATTATGTAACAATTATATCCCACCACCTCAATTAGTTTACACCCAGCAAAATTAATTATACAGCAGACAGGAACAATCACAGAACCAGACAGAGATTATACAGACAAACAACAGCAAAGTGGGAACTATAATGACAAAAGAATACAGAAGTGAGGATTTCACATCCCAGCTATTGATAAGTGAGTTCTTGCCAGACAGGATGCTATCAAACTAAGTTTCCTTTTACATTGTCTAGGCACTTCCCTTTCTCTGGAGGTGATAGGAACTATCCTGTCCTGATAGTGCCTAACAGCCCAATAGCACCTTATTTCAGTGTGACTAGTTTGGAATGTGAGGATGTGACCGTTCGCTTCCCAGCTTATGGCTGCCTCTGCTGCTTAGCCAAAGGCCTGAGCCTAAGCACAGGGCCACAAACTGTCACAGTAAGAGAAGGCCCTTACACTGGCAGACAGTGGTTTTGATTCTTTCTTTTATACCTCTATCACTAGCCAAGTGATAAGAATACACCTAAATTCTTAGAGTATAGGCCTTTACAGACAGGCCTGAATATCTATATCCTAACAGAGTCCATGGCAAGCTCCAGTGGTATTAGTTGTATAAAGCTCCAGAAAAGCTCCGCCCTCTTTAATGGCATGTATACCTGAACAGGAAGGGTGTCTTAGCACAGGGGCTTCCAGCACAGAGATCTACCAGGGGATGGGGAGCTGCAGTGTAAGGTAGCTCACCAGATCCTTCTTTCCCCTCCAACAGCCACTGGCACTAGCCGCACAGCGCCTCTCATGACACACGCTGGCAACAGAGAGTGGTGGTGCAGCAGAGAGATTCCTCTGCCACTGATGCTGCTGGATCCGGGGAAAACCCTCCAGATTGAAGATCTCCCAGCCTCTGTCCCTCCCTGGTCCTTTGATCACCTCTCTTTTTCTGAAGGTGGAAAGGAGGGTGCAGGAGCTGCCTGATTGGGGGTGAGGAGACCAGAAAGGATAATTGAACTGTAGCTGAGTATTATATGGCACTCCATCATCAATGGATTTGAATTCTCACTACACCCCTGCAAAGTAGGTCAGTGTCACTCAAGAATCTTACTGTCAGCTGACAAGGAGGGAAGAGTGAGATTACAGAAAGCTCATGAAACTGGTGTGTACATTCTAGTTTCCCAAAAAGGTCTTAAATGAAAGATGGTGTCACATCTCACAATGACACTGACGACCAGTATGTGCACAGCTACTACGCAAGAAGTGTGTGTGTACACACACAATTTTCTTAATGTATGTATCAAGGTATTAGTCACCAGCACAGGTGAAAGAACAGGTTCTCCTCCAGGCGGGAGGTAAAAAACTGTATATCTGTTCAGATGGAAGCTAGCACAGTGGATGCCCATTTACATATGAAATCAAATATCAACCAAGAGACACTAAATCAACAGGAAAGGAGCACAGGACAGAATCTTGGAGGCAACTTATCCTGTCTGAGTAAAGCCCATGAATTTAGGGGCTGTTTCTAGAAGGCAAAGACAGCATCCCTTCATCCTGCACCTAGGAAGCAAAACAGACAGCATGTCCCCATTTGTGAAACTGGGATCTCAGCTAACCTTGGTTAAGAATGCTGTAGAGAACTCCAGGTGAGAAGTTTCTTTAGACAGGAAAATTAACCTGAGAGTTAAGTTTAGCCTCTAGAAGGTAGTTATGATCTTGTTTTACATGTAACCAGCTGTTTCCAGTATTCTTACTATCACTTGATCAACTTATTCTTGTTTCCACTCTGGATATAGTTAAGCGCTGTGTTTTAAGCAAGAGTGCTGATCCTGAGCAGAATCTTACAAGCTAATGTGTTCTGTTGCTTTGGGACCAGCAGGCCTGGCAGTGCCATGAGTAGCCAAGGTTGGAGCTGGATAGGGATTGGGGAACTTCTCAAAAGGGATTCAGACTGGAGCACCAACTGCTATCCTGCAAGGCAAAGGTTGCTGGTATAGCCCAGAGGATAGTGTTCAAGTGACTAACACTCTGGAGGTGTTAGGGAGCCAACTCCCCACTTAGCACAAGCAAGACTCCCTCATGCTGAGGCCAGGGATAATGAGGTAACTCCCAGTCCTGAGTACCCTGAGAACTGTCACAGTCAGTATAACCCTCATGCTCCTGACAGGGAATGGAGACATGGTAGATTAAGTGACTTGGACAAGGTCACACAGCAGGTCTGAAACCAAGCCAGGAGCTGAATGCAGGTCTCAGTAGCGTGACCAGTCTATTAGACCAGGCTTCCTACCTCGCAGAGCCTCCTTCCTTGCGAAGAGGAGAGCTGCACAATGAAACTGTAACTTTTCGCCACCATAAAGGGAAGCAGGCAAGAGGAAGCAAGCACTTGGGAAAGAAGCAGAGATGGAGTCAGGACATAAGTGATTTGGCTTAAAGAAGAAACAGGAAACATTCAAAGGCAGGGGAGGATGACAGAGAAATGGGCACTGAAGAGGGGAGGCTGTTTCTGAATTCAGGCAGCAGGCTGTTAACCAGAAAGCAGTGACCATGGGGCTGGTTCCTGCAGCAGATGGAGCACTGGCTGTGAGTCAATCCAAAGCTTCATGGCTCAGCACGGACGAGCGCCTTGTGGAAGGGTGATCAATATGGCATGTGTCCTGGGCTTAGAGGAAGGAACTCTAACTCCACTTGAGTCAGGCGCTGTCAGCACAGCCTGTGGCCAAGCCTGCTTGAGGAGCACCTTGCAGCAGATGGCTCAAGTGAGCCAACTGAGCAAAGGTTTCCCCCCCACACCGCCATCTTTTAGTTAAGATCAATGTTCTTGTAGTCAAAGCTTGGAAGACATGCTGTGCTGTCTGCTTGATTCTTCATTCCCAACTGTTGTGTGGCTGCTGTCTACCCAGCATTAAGAATACGGGGAAGCCACACTGCCAAAGATGGATTCCAAATAACCACGTTTATTAACTATACCAGACTCAGCTACCTATGGACACTGCTGCTGCAGCAGGGTTCTGATGGCTTCTGCAAGAGATGACAAGGAGGCCTATGAGAAGGCTTCTGAACATTCAAAGGATATTACCCAATTTTTACACTACACCAACAAACCCCACTAAGAAGCGCAAGTAACTCAATCAGGAGCTACGGAGAAGGCGAGGGGAGAAAAGAGACCCACACACTAGGCCAAAGCATTCTCAGCTGGTGTCAACTGTTATAGTTCCACTGAAGATCCAACCCACGGTGAATTCATTCAGAGATCAGCTAGGTTTGTCCATAGCTTAATTTGGAAAGAACCACCACACTACTTCCCAACCACAAAGGCCAGCTTGGAGAGACACAAAGCAGAGAATATGCCTGGCTGCAGCAAAGGCTCTGAGGCGTGGCAGACAGATGTCTGCACTAAGCACTGACATTTCTAAGTCCTTGAGAAACTGGAGCCACCAGGGATGTTCATTCCAAACCCACTCCTAACACGTGATGACACAGAGCTGGTTGCTCAGGTGGGCAAACTGTTGAGTGTAGATGGAGATGAATTAGCAAACTGAATTGTGCACCACGGAAGCCAACCTTCATCTGAAAGCCAGGTTCTAGGAGCCTGAATTTTGGACAAAGGTAAGCCCAGCATTGCTGTTGGTGTCCATAAAAGTAGAAGTTGCCTTCAGGTTGACACTTTATTTTTATTTTTTTAAGATTTGAAAGCTTCTAGTTGTGCAAAATTCAGAGCAAGCCCCAGAGCAACGGTGGATGGGAGCAGCATTGTGACGAGATGGGTTAAAGGGATTCATTTTCTGTCTCCCCTGCTCACACAGACCAAACTGCATGCAGGAAAATGCTGGAGGATTTTAGTTTTGCCTGTCAAGTTTTTTTAACCCAGGTGACTCGGATGTTTCTACTACTGTGGCAAGAGTCCCATCACTGATGGGAAAGGATTGTCCAGTGGTTAGAGCACAGCCTTAGGCTGTGGGAGACCTGGGTTCCATTCCCTTCTCCACCATGGACTTCCTGTGACCCACACCTTGGGCAAATCAGTTGGTCTCTTTGCCTCAGTTCCCTGTTGGCAAATGAGGATAATAAATTAATGCTTCCCTACCTCAGGGGTGTTAAGAGATTGTGATCTACTGCTGAAAAGCACTCTGGTAGAAAGAGGTGGCATTTGGACAAGGCTTCAAGGAAGAGAGGGAAGTGACTTGATGGATCAGCAAAGGGGTAAATAGTAACATCACCGTATGTACTGCACAGGCACACGGGCATGTAGGACTGTCTACATTTCAGGTGGGTCAGAGGTGAGCTTTGCCTGAAGACACACAAATTAGCATCAAAGGCAAGATTAGAATTCAGGAGAGCTTCTCCTCCAACCTCTACAGCTCCTTGCCTCGCTCAAGCCCTGTCTCATGTATTATTACAGTTCCTGCCACTGAAGTGTAAGAAAAGAACAACTCACCCCAGGCAATAGTATTTGAGCGGCTACAGAAATGCTTTGGGCCCTGCTTACCTGCAACGGCTGCTTTAACTCAACCTCCTTCCTGTACAGACTAGACAAGCTGAGACACTCCAGCAAATGTGACCTATGCGCCCCCTTGTGGAAAGCAGGAAGAACAACAGGTGGGAGGAAAATAAACTTGACTCTTGAGCAATACCATGCAAGACAGACAGACGGGGTTTACCCCAAGAGCATGATGTAAATCAAGGAACAGAGAGGAGCAGGACACCGCATAAAGTCCAGTAGGAATTTCATAATGCAGATTTAATTTACAAGGGAAGTGCTGGGACACTGTGGGGAACAGATTGCTGGGCCAATTACGAAGTGAAGGCTGCATGGAAAAAATGCAGTGAATTAGGGAGTTATTCCACTGGCTTGATCAGATTAAAAAAAAAAAAAACAACACACCATCATCTTTCCTCCCCTAACTGGTAGCACTCACTGAAGGCTGATGGATTCATCTTTCTGCAGTAGATCATTTCTCAGCTTCCTTTATGCGAAGGAACCAGGTCTTTGCTGCATAGGGGCACCTGCTGCCGTTACATATTGGTCATGCTCAGGCATAATCCTGTTTGTGACGCCAACCGTCTCCACCCCAAACAGTTTAATCATCACAGGGGATTATGGGTCAGAAGGCAGTGGAGCTGTGCTGTTTTACATCAACTGGGATCTGGCCTCATCATTTGTGGTGGTCAGGCCTAGGCAGCAAACAAGCGCATAAGGAACAGAGATCCTCTTTGTCTACACCTCTGGTTAAATCAGTAATGAGATCTTGTCATGTGAATATCCTTGGGCCAGAGCCTGAATGCTTGCACCGCCTCCTGACACCAGCAGGTGTTTAAGCACCGATGGGAGTCCCATCCCATCTTTCCTCCCACTGCCCCTCCCCCCATTGTAAACAAACAGAGGGAGGGAGAAGCACGAAGCACTCAGAAGCATGGTTATCTCAAGGGAGAGCCATTGCCATGAGACAGTCACCTGGATGGTGTAGTTTAACGATCTAGAGTCCTGCTCAGCCGAGATGCCTCACTGCCAGCAAGCAGGCAAAGGGGGTAGGGAACATAGAATATCAGAGTTGGAAGGGACCTCAGGAGGTCATCTAGTCCAACCCCCTGCTCAAAGCAGGACCAGTCCCCAATTTTTGCCCCAGACCCCTAAATGGCCCCCTCAAGGATTGAACTCACAACCCTGGGTTTAGCAGGCCAATGCTCAAACCACTGAGCTATCCCTCCCCGAAGCTGGAGCCCCAGCTCCTATGCAACAGCCATAGATGCTGGCCAGGTTCCCAGTCCCAGGCAGGAAAGAACTCCTTCCCGCACCCAGAGCGAGGGAGGAACTGCCCCCACCCTGGGCAGACAGGGATGTTACTGGGTAGGTGCTTGGCCATGCAGGGAAGTTCCTTGGGAATGAGGTAGGGTGTGAATTCAAAGCACTGTCGCTATTCCAGAATAAGAGAACCAACCTGGGGAGTCATCCCAGAATAGTGAGTCCAGAAGAGTTTATTCAACGATTGCTATTGTGGTCAGTTTCCCTATCTAGACAAGCCCTAGCCCTCAGGGTTCACTTAGGGACCTGGAGACAGTGTGTGTAGGCAGGCAGTGTGCTGAAAGGCTTTGCAGTGGAACAACTGGGTTTCTCACCTCATGGGCTCATTGGTGAGTGCAATATAGTCCCTCCTAATGACTGGCACACTCACACCCCAAGATCTCAGATCCCTTCTTCCCAAGTAGGGGACTATCATGCATGGTGTCAGAGGCTGACACTCTTATGTGGGATGATTGTTCCACTGGCATCCAATTATGCGTGAGGAAGATAATTTGTTACTAAAAGCAGCTTGGGACTCTAGAGTCTCTCCTCCCACTGAGGCAGAAGGATCCTTCTCCCATCACACAGTTCCCTATGGCCTGGAATACCCAATGCCACCCCCTATTTTGACAGGCCTTGAAACACCTGATGTCCCATTGCATGTGCAAAAAAAAGGCCCAGCCCCTCTGCTAGTGTAAACGAGCTTAGTTCAGTCAACTCCCGTGGAGCTGTGCCATAATTTGGGACATAATGTGTTACAATAAAGACATGGTGTCTTGTCCGAGGGAAGGAGTGAGACATTTGGATCACTTGATCTCCTTGGCACCTGCCATCCTCGAGTCACACTCAGAGTGCAACTGGTAAGAGGCAAAAAGGGAAGGGCATGGTCGCTAGACAGAAAGGTGCCTTGAGGCATAGCCCCCACACGCACAGCTGTTCCCTTCGGTCTCTCTCTCTGGCCCAGCCCACACCCCTCTTTGTGCAGGTCTGGGAGGGGCCATTATGTCACACTACATACTGTGAGCGGCTGTAGGAAGTTCTTTCCCTCTCTTGCTGCTGTGTTGCAAAAATGTTACCAGGCAGGGTTCTGGGGTGTGGTCAGTACAAGCTGGTTTTCACTGTCAGCAGAGGAAGGGTTAAAGGAACCAGAGTTTGCCGAAACTGCTCAAGCCCCAGCCCACGATGACTCTCTGCAGAAAGGGCTGTCTGGCTCTTTGCTGGTCCTGCAGGCTGCTGAGGGTTGGGTGAGGCAGCTACTGCTGCAGTAAAAACTAAAGGCTCTCCCACTTTTCTCCCAGTTTGTGAAGTTTTTCAGCCGTGCAATTTGCTTTCTAGGTCATTAACTATTTAGTCATTAATTGCATAGGCAGGAAAAAAATCTGTCCCAACTTTGTCCTTTGTTTTAGATCCACAAGCTGAAAGTAAACAGGGAGGTGAGGGGCACCTGAGGGAGAATGGAAAATTACAAAGCCAGCTAGAACATTTCTGCCGCTCTCACTTCATTGCTAGTTACAGCGCCTCTCCTGCAGGTGCTCAATGCCCTTAGCTGCCACTGGAGTCAGCTAAACTAGGGAGCAGGCTCTGCCTAGGACATGCTGTCTACGTTCTGTCCTTTCACAGCAGTGGCAGGACATGGCCCATTTCTCTGCACACATTCACTTAGTTACGTTCCCATCTCTCCTGGCTGCAAATACCAGTTGCTTAGTGAGATCGCAATCAGGCACTGGCTTCAGTGCTCTTATCCCAGTGTGAGGGAGTTCAGGATCAGGGTTCTCTGTGGAAGGGACTGTGCCTTTTTCTATATGCAGAGATGTGTGCATACATCTTTGTAAGTAAGGCCCAGCCCCCTGCTTTGGCCTGCACCAGTTAGAGCCTCATTTCCAGGATGGGTGCAGGCAGCAAAATCTGCCCCTGCAGAGGGTGTAACCTTTTGCTTTCCTTATAGAGGTGGAATGAGGGAGGTTTGACAACAGAAAGCAGGCAGAACTGGTTCCTGGAAGCCAGCAGATTGTTCATCAGGGGAGTGGCCCTGACAAGAGCCAAGGATGAGAAATCTGATGTCTGAGCACTCACCCACTGCAGCGGAGGGCAGTTTCATGTGCAGCCTTGCAGCTCAGCTTCGCACACAGGGTGCTGTTAGCAAGCAAGAAGTTAACTCCTATCAACTCTGCTCCTTCCTATTGGAGTTTTTCCCCTCTAATTCTTTAAGCAAATGATTCTTCACACACAGCCAGTAAGTAGAAATTCAAGCAAGGAAGGCTGAGATTTGCTTTCAAAGGTTTCCATCAGACAGACCTTTTCATCACTCTCACTGTGTTCATATTCCCCAGTTACAAAAGTAAGGAAGCTGAAAATTCATGTACTGCAGTAACAGAGCTAGAGGGAGCCGGATTCTGCTAGTCTTACACAGGGCCCTGATCCTGCAGCTGACTACATGGATGAATCCCTGCACGCCCATGGATCACATCTCATTTCCCCTACTCCATGGGGATTTAGTACTGGTGAAAGGTCCCTGATCACTTCAGTCTCCAGGGCTGGTTACCCGTATACCCCAAAACAACTACAATATGTGCAGTAGCTGGGTAGGCTTCCCCTGCAAAGTATTTCAACACTGACTTGGAAAGCCCAGCCCAGTCTCCAGAGCCCATTCAGGTCTTGGATTCGTAAGAACCACCATACTGGGTCAGACCAAACGTTCACCTAGTCCAGTATCCTGTCTTCCGACCGTGGCCAATGCCAGGTGCCCCAGAGGGAATGAACAGAATAGGTAATCCTCAAGTGATCCATTCCTTGTCATCCATTCCCAGCTTCTGGTTAACAGAGGCTAGTGACACCATCCCTGTCCATCCTGGCTAATAGCCATTGATGGACCTATCCTCCATTAACTTATCTAGTTCTTTTTTGGACCCTGTTATAGTCTTGGCCTTCACATCATCCTCTGGGAAGGAGTTCCACAGGTTGACTGTGTGTTGTGTGAAAAAAATATTTCCTTTTGTTTTAAATCTGCTGCCTATTAACACAAGAACTAGGGGTCACACAATGCAATTATGAGAAGGGGTAACACACACTTAAGTTCTCCACACTAGTCATGATTTTACTAGACCTATATCATATTCCCCTCTTAGTCATCTCTTTTCCTGATACTGCCAGCTAAGGGGCCCAATTAGTGCCAAATGTAATGGAAGTATTTGATACAAACTGGTTTTCAGCTAAGAACACCTATCAAATACACTGGGCTTGATTCCCCTTTTCCTTACATGATTCATTGACTCAGTTCAGTGTTGTCAAAACATTTCAATAAAGGTAAAAAAGTCTTTCAACTTTCTAATTGCAATTCATTTTATTTTGACATATTGTACTAACAGGATTTTAATACTATATTTATACACCTACATTAGAGTCACAAGAGTGTTTTGACATTTATAACTTATCAAAAGGAACTCTGACATCAGAACAGAATGTTTCATTAGTTCCAAATCCATGTTTTTTTAGAATTTCATTTAATGGGAAACGTTGGCAACACTTTCTGACCTGCTCTCAAATTTAGACTGGAGAGAGTTAGTAAAGAAACAGGCCACTTTGTTGTCCCCCCCATGCAACGGTGTTCATTTGTTTTTAAGCTACAGTTCAGTAATGTAACTAACTGTCTGACCTAGATCCCCAAGTGGTGTAATGCCATCAGCTTCTCACTGGACTACATCTGTTTAGATCAGCTGAGGATCTGGCCTCTATGCCCATCAGTATCGGACACAAGGATATTTCATATTTATGGATAGCATGAATACAAATTTTAAGCTCAGACTTTAAAAAAGGCTAGCATACCTAGCAACACAATGGACGTGTGCGCCCATGCTGGGTGTCCAGGGTGCCAATGTTCAAACTATGTTCTCTGGGAGAGAGGGAGGAGACACCACCCAATGAGCATGATATGGTAGGACTGGCAGCCTAGCATTGTGGTGCAGCATCAGGACGTCACAATGCATGAAACTGAAGGTGGGACACTGTGTAGTGAAGTAAAATAGGGCACTGACCAGGGACTCAGGAGGCCTGGGTGACCTTGTTGACTCTTTCACCCTTGTGCCTCAGTTTCCTCATCTTCAAAATGCGGGGAAACTCTTTGTTTTAATAAGGCAAGAGCTCGTGGCTCTATTTTAGACTTAAAAATGCAGCAGCAGATGGTTCCCTGCAATACATTGCTGCAGAAGGACAAGAAGCAACACATCTATATTAGTTTTCTAGGTTGGATGCCGTGTGTGGATTTGTAGGGGTAGCTGCAGAGACTGAGATTTCATGATTGCTGCAGGCATAGGAATTTCAATGTTGCTTGGAGTCTTTAGGTCCCATCCTCAGCTGATGTAAATCAGCATAGCTCCATGGATTCCAATGGCGATCCAGCTGCTGTAATTCAGGAGTCTGTCTCTAATTCAACAAGTTATTGGGCTCAATAGCATCATTTACACAATGGGGAAGAACAATTCTCACCCTGGCAAGAATCACGGGGTAGAATTCTCTGGCCTGTGCTAGGCAGGAGGTCAGGACTAGAGGATCCCACTGGTCCCCTTCTGGCCTTAGGGTCTGTAGTGTTAAGCACCTCATTGCTCATCATCACATTCCTATTACACCTTTAGTGTTTAGACAGTGACAAAGTTCCTCCATTCCTGTCTGTTTCTGGCAGGTCTTGCAATGGTTCTCCAGCTGTGCCCCAGGTTTTTCAGCTTGGCTTCCACAGCTCTTCATGTAGTTTTCGCTTGCCTTCAGGTGTCCATCTTCTTGCTACTCTGGTGATGGAATCAGTTTCCATCCGAAGTACATGACTGATCCATCTCCAATGCCTCCTGGCAATGATGGTGCTCAGATCCTCTTGGCTGCACTGTGTCAATAGGTCTTGGTTTGAGATTGTTCTGGGCCAAAAGATACAGAGGATTTTTCTGAGGCAGGCTGTATGGAATGAAGACAGTTTGGACATGTCCTACTTTCTCATTCCCCAGCATTCTGCACTATAAAGTAGTGTTGAAAGTACGCAGCTCTGATAAATCTTGAGTTTGGTTTTGGTGGTGTATTTTGAGGATTTCCAGACTGTATTTAAGCTCCTGAAGGTGTTCCCGGCTTTACTGATTTTGTTCCGGATGTCCTGGCTTGTTCCACCATCCTAGCTGATGGTGCTGCCCAAGTATATGAACGTTTCTACATTGCTGAGAACATAATCCTCAATCTGTACTGGTGAGGCAATATTAAAGGTCACGATATCTGTCTTATTGCGGTTGATTTTCAGTCCAATTTGCTGGCTGAATGCGTTGAGTTGTTTTTTCTTGATATGGTGTTTGGTATGTGATAGGAGAGTGACATCATCTGGGAAGTCCAGGTCTTCAAGGAATGTTCATGCCAACTGGAAAATGAACACTGCATTTTCTGAGTATCAGCATTGAGCTGGAGCATCTTGAGCCGGAGTGGGTGGGTGAGATTCTGTGGCCTGTGTTGTGCAGGAGGTCAGACTAGATGATCATAATGGTCCCTTCTGAGCTTAGTATCTATGAATCTTTTATTTACTCTATTCAGACAAGACCTAGAGCTGAGCCCTTGCTAATGTGGGGAGATTTCACCCTGGGTTACACACACCCCCTCAGGTGTATAATCATTAAGTCAAAATCTGCTCGAGCAAAGATACAGCCAGGCCTAGTGAAATTCCTTTGTGAGAGCCAGTACTGGCTGAAGGAAGGCAACTCCCTCTGAAATTCCATGACAAGTTGATTAAGAACATATTTCCCCAATGAGGAATTTGCCTAGCTCTCCTCTTGGCTCTTACAGTTACTGGAGAGGACCCCTCTTGCCACATGTTATGTTGTGCAGGGGCTGGATACAAGGCCAGTCGCCTAGCAGGGCAGGGTGTGTCCCCTTACCCGGAGGGTGCTGCTTGTTTTAGGGACAGGTGTGTGCATTCCTCTTCACCCACCACTTGATTGACAGCCCTGTGGAATGAGTCAGGCTTCAGGCACCACAGTTATGTGGGCACAAGCTTTCCATTTGCATCCAAGGCTATTGAGATTGTCAGCGTCAAGGGGGAACGTGACTGTGTGTCACAGGAGCACGTTCAGCCGGTTTCTCCTTCAGAGGAGCAAATCCTGCTGGCTGTGCCATGCCCAAGTACTCCAGCACATATTGCACCCTCCCCAGGGCGATTCCCCCCCACGCCCCTGAGAGCCCCAGGACGAATGTGGTTCCCTCAAGGCAGCATGTCACCCCATTCCCACTACTGCATTGTGGGAATCAATGCCGGGGGCCCAGGCTGCACCTGACAAACAGGTAGATTGCAAACAGGCAGCAAATCCTTCACTCCCCACTCCACCTGCAAACAGGTGCACCAAATACCTACTGCAAACAGCAGCCTACCAATGGTCACAGCAAGCTGCAGCCTGCTGGGCAAACAACTTACCTCCGCATCAGGTGGGCAGGAATGAGTGCCAGCCATGCTGGGAGGAGCAGTCAGTGTTCTCACAAGGGGCTGCCCCCAAGCCCCTCTCCCTGGGGAGGGTGTGCTGGGAGGAAGGAGTCATCTTATCATGGATTTTTCTTCTGGCAATGCTTTTAACTTGATCCCAAAAATCAAGTTAAAAGCGTTCAGCTTGAGAGTTTACGTGGGAGAGGGATGGAAGCCTGCGAGCTTCAGAGAGGGCTTAGCTTCCTTCAGAGAGGGGCCAAGGCTCCATCGGGGCAGGAGATCAACTGCGGGGGGGGAAATGGAATTTTGATATGGCAGCACCCCTCAACCATTTCGCAAAGAAATAATTCAACACGTGTCCAGACATTCCTTCCTAACCCCAGTCGGCTTTGGTTCAAGCCCTAGAGGCCAAAGTCTCTTTTCACACACATCAATGCAACTCCCCCTCAAGCCTATAGGGATGCATGGGCATAATGGAGAGGAGCATTTGCTCCTGGTAGCGTTCTCACAGCCGATTCTCACGCACTGATGGAGTTCGACTCAGAGCAGGGATGGGAGATAAACAGAAAAAAAAGTCATCCACTAGAAGGGCAAAACAAGCCAACAGCCTTTGCGATAGCTGGATAGCCCTGCTGGATTTCTTCCAACTAGTGGAGGAATCTTATTTTCCACAACTGCAGTAGTGTATAATAGAGGCCCGATGCTGCTCTTCTGAAATTCTGTGTATGTCCATGCAGTGAGTGACAGCTCCCGGCAAGGAGTATCCGTGCCTGGGATGACAGACTCTGGCTTGTGCTATGGCTGTAAAAGTAACTGTTGTAAGTGTTGTGGCTCAGGCTGGAGCTCAGGCTGTGAAGCCCATCCCCTCTCTAGAGGCATCAGAGGCCCCATGTCTAAACACAGTTATGTTTCATGCCATAGTGTGAGCCCACAGCTGTCAACCCAGGCACCAAGACTCATTGCTGTGCAGACATACCCTCAGCAAGACTTTTGCCATGGACTTGAAGGGGATTTTTGGCCTATTGTCTCAAATAGTCGTAGGATACAACCCCATCCCTTGTTGGAATGGGCAGCCTAGCATCTAAGTCGGTTTAGAAATACTGGTGTTGCAAGAGCAATTTTGCCTCTCTGCACCTGAAGTGAAGCTTTGAGGGGCAACGCCTCCTTCTCAGAAGGGCTCAAGAACCTTCTCACCTACTGCTTTCTTTATAAGTTAGTCCATATCTGCCTAATCCTCATAATAAAAATCAGAGGAATGGGAAATCTGTTCTTTTAAAAAAGGGCCTGGACATGCCTGACACCAACTCATTGTTGATTATATTCAGTGTTGATAAATGCAAAGTAGAGCACACTGGAAAACAATCTCAGCTATACCTATAAAATGATGGGGTCTAAATTAGCTGTTACCACTCAAGAAAGATCTTGGTGTCATTGTGGATAGATCTCTGAAAACTCCTGCTCAAAGTGGTTAACAGAATGTCAGGAACCATTAGGAAAGGGATAGTGGCATTTATATTTTGTCTACAGAAATGGTATGCAAGCACCTCAAGAAAGATATTAGAATTGGAAAGATTACAGAGAAGGGAAGGGCAACAGAAGTGATTAGGGGTATGGAACAGCTTCCACGCAAGAAGAGATTAAAAAACTGGGGCTGATCATCTTAGTCATCACTTTTCTAAGGGGGGGGGGGAGGGAAAAATAGGTTAGAGGTGTATAAAATTATGAATGGTTTGGAGAAAGCGACTAGAGGAATGTTATTTACCTCCTCACATAACAGAAGAGCCAGGGGTCACCCAATTAAATTTATAGGCAGCAGGTTTAAAAAACAAAAAGTAGTTCACACAGTCAACCTGTGGAACTCCTTGCCAGGGAATGTTGTGAAGGCCAAGACTAACAGTGGTTTAAAAAAAAAAAAACCTACCCACCCACAGAGATGCGTTCATGGAGGATAGGCCATCGATGGCTATTAGCCAAGATGGTCAGGGTACAAACCCATGCTTCAGGTGTCCCTAAACCTCTGACTGCCAAAATCTGGGACTACACAACAGGGGATGATCACTTGATAGTTATCCTGTTCTGTTCATTCCTTCTGAAACACCTGGCACTGACCACTGTCAGAAGACAGGATACTGGGCTAGATCTGACCCAGTGTGGCCGTTATGTTCAGAACGTGTAAAAGATGTCTAAGACTTTCACTTCAGTCAGCTAGTAATCAAGTGGTATGAAAGTCAGCTCATGTGGACTTCTTACTTGGTGAGCTGGAACAACATCATCAACAACCATGCCCAGGTGAGAGACACATAGGAGGTAAAAAGAAAAGGAGTACTTGTGGCACCTTAGAGACTAACCAATTTATTTGAGCATAAGCTTTCGTGAGCTACAATTGGTTAGTCTTTAAGGTGCCACAAGTACTCCTTTTCTTTTTGCAAATACAGACTAAGACGGCTGTTACTCTGAAACCTGACATAGGAGGTAGTGGCAAGAGGAGTTTTGTGCTGACCCTCTCATTCCATTTCTTTCCTTTGGTGGAAAAAGCTGACATTTGATTCTTTCACAGCTGAGAACAATGATTGCCAACTTGATTTTGAACAGGTGGAAAGGAATTGGGGTGGGAAATCAGACTGAACCCTGAAATGTAACAAAATGACTTGCAGTGTAACCAGAAATGGCACATGATTTATTGATTGCTTCCCATCACCACAGGCCCTGTCAGCATGCAAGCTATTTCCATCCTGAGGGCAGCCTTCAGGCCATATGCAGAGAAAAGTTTATTTTGCATAGCATCTTCCACGCACACAATTCCAAAATGCTTTGCAAAGTGACACAAGATAGTTACTGCTATGCTAGTTACATGGGAGCCAATAGATTTATTCTGAATTTACACTAGTGCAACTGAAATCAGACTCTGGCCCCCAGATGATAACTAGTAGCAGAGGGAGAAGAGTTGAGATTTCAAAGCACATTAAGATTGAGGGACTGTACAAGGGAGGGGGACAAAGGTGGTCTGCAGCAGACAGCAGGAGCTGCGGAGAGGACTGTTGCACCAAACAGAGATGGTGTGTGAATGGACAGAGGAGACCAATGGACTAGATGACCAGAAGTAATATCAAGCTGGGGGAAAGGGACTAGACTGATGAGGTTAGCTGAACCAAGTCCATGGTGTGTGAGGGAGAAGGGTATCTGGAACTGGTTTCAGAAACAGCCGGGAGCTCAGTGGAGTAGTCCGAGGACAGGCTTTTGGTTGCACTCTGATAATGAAATGCACCAAGGAGCAGCAACAGTGAGTGCTGGAGGCTGCAAGCTAGGGGAGACCATAGTCAAGGGGAAACAAACAAAGGCAGGGTTCAGATTAACAGCCGTGTTAGTCTGTTGAGGATTGCAGCACAGGTGGTGCTGAGGCAGTGGTGAGGATGGGCAGACCGACACCCACCCATGTAACAACTTGTGCAAGGACTAGACAATCCTCCCTCAGTTGTGTATAAACAGAGGCCACATTTCCAGCTTGCATGCTGCTCTTCCCCCATTGGCCAGGCCCACATCTCCTCCTTTGGCTCCCCCCCACCCCACACACACTTCCTAATCCCTCATGGGGGAAGCAGATGACTAATGACACTGACATGCACTGCTCTCCAAGTGCCAACTATAACAATAGGTCAGATTTCCTTTCCTGTGTAAAGCACCTTGGCTGTGGACAGAGGAGAGAAGATCATGTATTCCACGATGCGCTCTCATGCCAAATGACTCACACCGCTGGCCTTACTGACTCAGACAAACCAGCTTTGGTTTGTTTTGCTTGAATGAGCATTTGCTTTTGATTAGTGTTTAATATTTAGCCCCATTGCTGGAAGGGGAATGGTAGTGTCACCCATTTAGGGCTGTATGGACAGTTGTCATTAACGTGTACAATCTGACAGTAAAAATAGCTGCCACTTATTTAGCTCAGCTAAACTGAAGGAATTGTGTTTATGCAGGAGCCCCGAGAAATCCTGGAGCCCAGTGTTTTATTTGTAACGAAAGAGGTGCTGAGGCTCAAGCAACTTCTTTTACATTCATAACTGATGCAGGAAGCCCAGGGGTGCTGGGGCCATGAACTGCCAAACCTAGAGGTGCCAGGGCTCAGTCATGGCACAGATTAAGTGCTGCTGGAGTCTGATCCAGCCCACCCGGCCCATTCATGGAGATTTCATTTACTCATGAGACTAGTTCTTACTCATGCAAAGGTTGTGGGATCAGGCCCCAGGTCCCCCATGAAGGTGTTTGGTCCCTATACTGCACAACTTTGCTTTCTCATTTACATGTTTGCCTAGATTCCCTTGATGGTCAGCCAGCTATTTCCCCACCCCCGCGAAAAAGCCTTGAATAGAACTTAGCTTCCACATGAAGAACTGGTTTGGAACAAGAATGGCCACGTTCCTGCAAGTTTGGGAAACTAAAGTGGAGGATGCAGCCCCAGAGGCATTTCAGGGCTCCTGTTTTCATATACTATGTTCAGATGCTGCTGACCAGGAATTGGATCTTCCTGCAAAACATAAGATCCAAAAAACAGACTCCAGCTTGAATGACCCATGACTGCAGACTGACTGCTCAGCTAAAGCCCAGTTAGGAGGGTGGGTTGACAGTATTCTGCCAAACCAGTTCTGCTGGAAGATTAGTTTGACTAAACAAAAATGGCAATAAGAAGCATCTGCTTTCTGCAGAAAGTTTCAATTTTATTGAAAGACAAAGTGCCCAAAACCTGAAGAAGTGGTTTTCCACCTAAAAAGCCTGAAGAATTTCAGCCAAAAACTGAAGTGTCTCACTTGGGATATGCCACTGCATTGCCTCCTGAGAAGTGCAGTTTGGTTGCCTCATGGTGCCATTCTCCTCCATGTGTCGGATTTCCCGGCCAGGCCACATCTCCCATGATGCACCACAGCCTAAGATGCGTGATTCAACTACCTCATGAAGAGGGAGACTGGGATGCGTCATGGGAGATGTAGTATGGCCAAGCTTATAGAAGAGAATGGGAATATGAGGCACCTGACCGACAACTCCCTTAAAGCACCACAGCAGCATTTCCAAGTCAAAATATTTCAGGTTTTGATCAAAATCTTTTGACGACCGCCCCCCAGAGAGTCAAATATTTCCCATGAAGGGGGGGAAAAATAACCAAAATGATACCAAACCATTTTTTCCAAACCACCTCTACCCCAGTGCTCTACATTTGGAATATCTGTCCCGATCATTCACTGTCTCTGGGGCTAGATTGAGATCCTTACTTTTACATTGAATAGTACTGTACTCTGCCACACTGAGTATTCTCAGTGAACACAGTGGGACTACTAAAGGACAACCTGCTCAACAATTCAAAGGCATTAGAATCTGTCCCTTAATTTAGATCTACTAGTCAGATGGGCCTAAGTTGAGAAGTTTGAATCTAGATGGCAATACAAATTAAAATGCCTCCAGTGCTCACGTTGATTTGGATTTGGTGTTCCAGTTCAGCTCCTTTGAGAAGCTTGAAGCACAAAGTTCTGCTCTGACTCTGAATGGCCCCTAAAAGTTTGTGTATGTGTGTGGGGAAGGCAGGCAGGCTTTGAACCAATGGGTGCATCGCTAATAAGATTTGTACACACGTTTCTTGAATACTCAGCCTGGAGGAAAGAGAAAGCTAGGATCCTCTCAACTCCAGAGTGATCTATCTATATTTAAACAATTTGCTTGTCGCCTCCCTAGATAAATGCTGGAAAAAACAGATGAAAAAACCAAATTTGGTACTGCTGCCCAAACTAGCCGGCTCACATCAATCACTGCAAGCCAGGACTCTGCTGTGAATCCACAGCCTCAGTTTTACTGGGGATGGGGTATGTGATGTAGTGCTAAGAAAAAGGAAACAGTGTCTTTTCTTTTTGCAAATACAGACTAACAGGGCTGCTACTCTGAAAAGTGTCTTTAGAGGCAACTGGTATGTGTGATATGAAATCACTGCGTGTTGGAATGTCTCTTGGCATGGGGTCTCAAACATGCCCAGTGCCAATTCTCAGCAAAGAATTCCATCTCACGCATTGAGAAGTGGCCAGCAGAGATGGTATTTACAGACCACTCTGAAAGGTTGGAATTCAGGGTGGAGCAGACAGGCTATGCAGGGTGTGGGATACATAGAGAAGTTGCCAAGAAAACAATTTCATTGCATAAAATGTCCGTTCCCTCCCTGCTCCTTCCCTTCAACAGCAATGGCACAAGTGCTCCTTACCCAGGTTAGATCAACATCGCTGTCATCAAAATATTCACTTGTATAGTAACTTGAGGAGTTTTTAAATCCAGCCCATCAAGAAGCAGTAGTCAGAGCATCAGAACATAACTCTCCCTGAAACACAAACAAAGGGGTGGCCCTAGACAGCATGGAGGGATGGCTGCCTACAGAACCATATTGCATGGGGAAGAAAGGGATGTTCCCCTGCAGGAAGGAGCCATCTGGCCAGAAGACACCTGCGTTTCAACAGCTAGTCCCAAAAGTGCAAGTCAAAGGAGCTCATCAGAAACAAGTCACCCAGGGGAGATGGCAAGAAATGAGGAGGCTAGGAAGAAAGGTGACCCAAAGAATAGGTAGGCAAAGTCGGGTGAGGGACCTGCCATATTTTGTTGATATTTGAGAAGTGGAGATGGGGAAGGAGTGGCACCAATAAAAATTCTTCACGTGGGGCATCAGTTCACCCAGAGCATCCCCTGAACAAAGAGCATGGTGTTCTAATGATTAGCAAACTCTAAAACATTGAGAGGTCCAGTTTGTATAAGCGCCTGCAAGTTCACCTGGCTCACCCACAAGCTACCTGAATCCATGCAACAGTGTACGTAAATAAGGGCTTGTCTACATGGTAAGTTGCTGCATAAACAGCCAGAGTATGCAACTACAGCAGACCAGCTTGCTGTGCAGTAGCAGCCCATGTGGACACTGTTGTAATGCATGGAAAATCCTGCAGCATAAGCCAATCTGCACTCTGGGAGTTTCAGTGCACTGTAGCCACGTCCACATGGGATGTTACTATGCAGCAAGCTGGTCTGCTGTATATCCACCTGTCTTGCCATTGCCACATAGTAACGTGCCACATTAACAAGCCCTTAGTCTGGCTCCTTTCACAGCACAAGCACCACAGTCCTTTATCTATCCCTGGAGGATGAACCAACCTGGACAACAGAGCACACATCCCTCACCTCTCAGGAGACTGAAGCAGTCACAAGTTCAGATGTGACCAACTGCAAGTGCCCCAGCTAAGACCAACGTGAGCATGAGTTACAGATTCTAAAGAGTCAGGATGGGATTAAAAATTCTTACAAGGAGCACTAAATTTTATTTATACAGCATGTTTGATCCAAGGCAAGCACAATGCAAAATACCTGGGCAGGTAATATAAACACTCCTTCCCTCAGATAAATTTCAAGCAGTTAGAAATTCCAACAGTCACAAGCAACTTATCAAAAATTCAGGTGCCAAAAGAAACTAAGAACACACCATGGCAGAAACAGAAGGGGTTAAGTGATTGCCATGGAGGGAGACACTCTAAAGATTAGATAGAGGTCAGGCAGTCCATGAGTGGAACAGAAACAGAAGGAAGTAAAGGAAAACAAAACCTACAGGCACATGGTAGAGGTGATCACTGTGTTATTCTTACCAAGCCTTTCTGATCATTTAAGAACAAAGGGACACCTGACAAAGTTAAACGGCAACAGATTTAAGACTGATAAAGGAAATACCTTGTCACACAATGCAGAAGCCAGTCTGTGGAGCTCATTGCCATAAGATAGCAGTAGGATTTTAAAAGAGGACTCTGCATTTTACAGTGAATAAATGGGCAGTGTTACATTGGACAGATTATGGGTATAAACTCCCCTTACTTTGGGGGTACAAAGCGCTAGCTGCCAGAGACAAGGCAGACGTTTCCCTTACGGGCATGTTATTGCCCAATCATCTATTCCAAGGCTTTAGTGCTCCTCCGGAAGCATCTGGCACTGGCAGACACAGGATATCACATTAGATGGAAACATTCCTATACGGCATATAGTCAGATGGGAACTGACACCTGAGAGCCACCAAAGCACACTACAGAACCAGACGACCACTCCACACAGCTGGTGATCTCAAGCTAGGTATGATGGGCAGCAGTATAACCAGAGGCTAGGACACTGGAATGGCAGGTAAGGCAGCTGAGGTCTAGGATGGCTTTTGCCACTGACCTGCTGTCTGTAGCTCTCAAGGCTCTTCACAAAAGGCAGTAAATGGAATGAGGATTTTAACCTACCCTTGTAAAGTGCTTTGAGATCCTTGGAAGAGAAGCACTAACAGCTAACTAATTATTATTACAGGAGAAATTCTCATTCCCCCTGGAAGCCAATTCACCACCAGCTGTTAATGTCCTATCATACATTTGATCAAAGGACAGACTTGTGCAGAAGTTCTTCTATAAATCAGGGTTGGGTCATGTTTCTCTTCTCAAGCAAGAGTCTCTGTAGGGAGGAGAGGTGTCACTCAGCACACCCCCTCATGGCCAGGCATAATACAACAGTTTCTCTGATGCTAGCACCCCATCAAGGCCCCCCCTCAGCACTCTGGCCAGGCCACTTATAGCCCTATCCCTTGTAGGATAATAAAGAATCCAAAGAACAAACAGGCCAATGGCCTTATGCCAGGTCTTCGGCTCCAGCCCAGGCTCTATAATTCTTGCCCCAGCAGAGAACTACATCTCCTTTCTTGGGGGTCAGCTAGGGAACCCAGGGTCACCCTCTACTCTAGGTTCCAGAGCAGGGACCCTCTGTTAAGCAGAGGAGGTCTGGGTCTTCAGACTCACTACTGGTCTCCTGAGCCACCACCTACCTTCATCTGCCTCCAGGCTCCCTTGGCAGAGGAGCTCCTCCCAGTACCTTCTCCCCAGAGGATCTGGCTCCTGATTCCACTTCCTACCAATCTAGGCCTGATGCAGAATCCCCTCAGGCATATGCTCCTTGGAGGCTTGGCCCCTGCAGCTATCCAGGAGACCTTTCCCTAGGAACATTCTCCTCAGGAGCTGCCTTCTCACTGTGAGGCCCATGGCCTTTTATCAGGTCCAGATGCTAGTTAGCCAATTAGCCACCTGGGCAGTTAGTTCCTTCCAGGTGAGCCAAAATGAGCTGTCTACCCTTAAAGAAGTTTTTATGGTAGCCAGACTTCCCTAAAAGGGGCCAGTTGGCCAGCCAGACCCCCACCTCCAACACACAGGTTGATTGTTTTCAGGCCTTATTTCCTCACCTTTTGCATGATGCTAGGGCAGTACAGATTTTTCCCTAGGATCCTTTTGTACTAACCTGGGGCCAAATGCACAAATCATTCCTAAGGTCATAACTCAAGGGGTGTTTGGCTTCAGTAAGGTCCTGGCCCATTTTGTTGGTCCTGCTAGAGTGGGATGGGAAATGGTTTTGGTTCCCATAAAGAGTTTTCATTGGGGGTGGGGGGAAGCTGAACATTTTTTGGTTTTCAGCCAACATTTTTCAGTTGTTGGGATCCCGCCACCCCTCCCCCCGATCCAAATTTTGGCATTTCCCAACAAAGTTTCCATTTTGGAAAAAAAAAAAAAAAAAAAAGCCATTTTTCATCAAACATATTTTGAAGGCAAAATTTCAACCAATTCCAGTCCCAGCGCATGTGTTCATTATCTCGGTGCTTGCACAGGGCACTGTGCCTACGCGTGCATTCCCAACACACACAGGATTAACTCTTGATCCTTTTGTGCCAACACACTTAAAGGCAAAGATTCACGCTTGCTGAGCCAGGGAGATGCAGATTCCCAGGCCAGGAAGGGCCGCTGCTCACCAGGGGGTCGTAAGAGAGAGAAGGGGACCCTGCTCTGTGAGAGAGAGTCTAGGGCTGGAGGTTCGCCCTCCGCTGCCCTTCCTCAGCGATCCCATTGGGATTAGAGAGCTTTATGTTCTGCCAGCAGCTCTGCTGTGAGGAAGCACTGAGTCTGCCCACTATTGGTCACTGTCCTCGGCCAGTGCCACACGCTCTTGGTGCCTGTGACCAGGGTTGGGACTCACCACCGCAGTGCCTCCTGCTGATCACTCTGGGAATTAGCTCAGTTCATGTGGAGCACCCTCTGCTGGTGGTGTCCCGCCCATCTCTCACCCTCGATTGGCGTCTCGACCTGTGTTGCTCCCAGTGTTCTCTTCAGGACACTGTCCTTCAGCAGTGCCCCCAAGTCCACACTCGCACCTTCCAGGGGGCATGGGGGGTTAACAGCAGTCTTCCCAGTTTGCTTCTGCCGCAGTGGCCAACCACAACCCCTCGAGTCTAGCCCCTCTGTTCAAGGGCCAGTTGCAGGGTGTCACAGACACCATTCCACAGCCAGGTGCTGTACAAGGAGGGGGGAGAGGGGACCCAGGCCCACCCACTACTCTGGTGGCAGCCTCCCTGCCCGCCTTCTCTCTCTGTGTCTAACTGTCCCTGAGCCACTTCCCCACTGGCCCTTCACACCCTCTAGGCCCTTTCTATCAGGGCCTGCAGTCTGGAATGTATTGGGCCAGAGCCCTTCTATGCTCCCCTGAGCCTGCCCAGCACTGCTCTGTCCAAGGTGTCTGTCGCCTACTCAGAACCCCATGAAGATCTGGGACAGACCACCTGCTTGCTTCCTGGGCAGCCTCTATATAGGGCCTAGCCTAGCCCTGATTGGCTGGCTGTAATACTGGCCCTGATTGGCTCCCAGTAGGCCTTTTCCTGATTGGTTCCCCTTCTGCGCAGCCACTCTGGCCTACTCTAGCCCTATCTCTCATAGGAGTGGGGCAGCCACCCTAGCACAGTGCCATACTGGCTGCCCATAGGCCTCTTTGTGGAGAAGAAGTTGCAGCAGCCTTGCTCCAGACTAGCCCTCCCCACTCCACCCCAGGTGGATTTTCTGCCATAGATGAACCCACACTGGGATCTACACCTGCTTGTGTGCTGTACACCCCTGACCCAAAGTCCACGCTTTCCTGCACCCCATCTGATGAAGGCCCTGACAACCCTAGTCACTTTTAACACCAACACAAAAGCCCCTCAGTACTGGGCAGTGGAGAGAACTCCCACAGTCCTCCATGACAATTCCTGGTAATGCACATGTACAGTGGTAGACAGGTGTCCCAGCCTTCTGGCCTCTGCCCGCACAGCCTCTGAATTCAATTGATTGTGGAGGCTCTTCCGATTTAGAAATGTATGCAGTGGACTACAAAGCAAGGGAAAAGGTAGATAATGAAGCAACTGAACTGCATTGCGTAGATTCCCAGAGACTGATGCATGCACCTAGCATCTCCATGGTGACACTAGTAGCATTGCACTGTGGATATAGCTCTGACCTTCACCCAGGTTTCACAAGTAATCCTGGGCTGTACCTCTTGGTCTTGATAATGTCTCCCCTCCTCCACTGAGCCCTTGACTGGATGGGCTCTCTCTGGAGCAATTACCACATCTGCTAGGGCAGGGCAAGGCGAGGCATTTCCTGACACCTTCCTTCTTAATGAGTCACAGCAAAAAGCAATGTCTTTCAAGAGGTTCTTCTTAATGAGGTGACTGAATTGTGATCCCAATACAGAGGCACACAGACCCTCTAGCCAGCTTGGAAATCTATCTCTCACGGCCACTCAGGAGAGATGCCCTGCACTTTGTTCCCACGCTGCTTCCTTAAGCACTAGTCATCGGGCCAGATCCTCAGCTGGTGTAACTTGACTTGCATGGAACTAGGCTATTATACACAAGCTGAGGATCTGGCCCATAGCCACTTGGCTGCCCCAACTTCACAAGCAAGCATATAACATTGCACAGTTCTGAGGAATGCTCACAGAATTCAAAATTCAAAAATTGATACATTGAAGAATTTGGTCTGAAATCAACAAGGTGAAATTCAGTAGAAACAAGTGCAAAGTATTACACTTAGTTAGGAAAAATCAAAGGCACAAGTACAAAATGGGAAATAATTGGCCCCTTCCTGCACCCCAACCCCCTACCCCAGCCTAGAGCCTGCACCCAAACTCCCTCCCAAAGCCTGCACCCTCTCCTGCACCCCAACCCCCACCCCCTGCCCCAGCCTGGTGAAAGTGAGTGAAGGTGGGGGACAGCGAGAGATGGAGGGAGGGGGGATGAAATGAGCAGGGGGCGGGGCCTCGGAGAAGGAGCAGGACAGGGACATGCTCTCATGGAAGGGGCGGGACAGGGGACATGGCAAAGGTTTTTGGGTTTGCGCGATTAGACAGTTGGCAGCCCTACCAGGCGGGCATATGGAAGCCCAGGCCTTGCCGGAAGAGCGCACCCAGCAGCAAAGCTGGCAGCTCGCTGGGCACCAGCCACCGCAGGCGCAGCACCGCCCAAATGTCCGATGGACTGCATCTGCACAGGCGCGGCTTGGGTGTGCGCGTGGGGACCCACCGACTGTTCTGCTGTGGGGCCCGGAATTGCTGTCAGTAGGCCTGCTGCTGAGGCCTCATCTGAAGTACTGTGTCCATCCTGTTCTGGGTGCCACGCTTTAAAAAGGATGTGGGCAAAGTGGAGGGCTCAGAGGAGAGCAATAAAAATGATAAAAAGTTTAGAAAACCTAACCTATGAGGAAAGGTTAAAACAACTGGGTATGTTTAGTCTTGCGAAAAGAAGAGTGAGGAGGGACAAGTAGTAATGGATTTCATCTTTAGTGAGGGAGATTTAGGTTAGATATTATGAAAAACTTTCAAGCTCTAAGGGCAGCTAAGCTCTGGAATAGGCTTCCATGGGAGGTGTGGAATCCCCATCACCACAGGTTTTTAAAAACAGGTTGGACAAACACCTGTCAGGGGTGGTCTAGGTATAATTGGTCCTGCTGGAGCTCAGGGGGATGGATTAGATGACTTCTCAAGGTCCATCCTACAGGTCTGTGATTCCAAGGAATGTTTATATTTTAGCTACACATGACAAAATCTAATAGATGTATCGGGGGTAGCCCTGCAAGTCTGTATCCACAAAAACAATGAGGAGTCCGGTGGCACCTTAAAGACTAACAGATTTATTGGATCTAATAGATGTGTTAGTGAGGTTGGAGTTTGGAGCAATAATAGATCTCCCTTCAGATCTGCTTGTTGGCTACAAATACATCACGCTATATTCATTGCTTCCTGGGAGTCAGAACAGAGAGATATTGTAGCCCCATTGCAATAACACGCACTACAGACCCAAACGGGTGCATTCCAGACCACTGTTGTCCATCACGGCCTCATTCCTTCCACTGCAACTAAGGCCTCACCTGGCATCCTCAAGCAATCATCTTTTGTTTGGGCTCAAGGTGACCACAGAGTTTCTGCAAAGGGCCAGCTGTGTTCCTGGGGTAAGACAGCCCAAGAAGGTGAAAAGAGAGGGCTAAGGAGGCTTCAGGACACCTTTTTGTCTTCCTAATTCCAGGCCCAGCTCAGGGCCTGCCTGGTTCCCAGTGAAAGTTAGAGCAGTCCCCCGGGCTTCCTCTATGCACTGCTCTACTGGTCCAGACTAGCCAGAGTGCTCTGGTCAACTCCCTGCCCCAGCCATGTCCCTATGCCAGGGACTGGTGCAGAGCTGCTATGCCATCTCTATGCTGGCTCAAGACCCCCCTGTGCTGAGGGCATTCTCCAAGGACCATTTTCACCAGCTATCCTCTCCACGGCATAAAAAGGGCCAGTTTTACAGCAGAATTGGAGCCTATCCCTTTACATGTTTATCACTGTCACAGGTGCCCCAGTTGTGCCCATCACCCCTATGCTAACATCCCATTGCACCACTAGTCCATTTTCCATCTTACTTGCTTGCAAAGTGATTAGAACATGGTCACTTGGACCTCTTCAGGGTCTCCACTTCCTTTTGATCTCATCGCCCTTTGACCTCAGCTGGAGAAGTCCAGAAAGCCATGGAAATGCCACACCAAGTAGGCTGAGGATAACGAGCCGAGCACTCATCAGCTGAAGGTTTAGAGGAAGAGGGACGAACTGTGAGCTCTGTGCTGAGGTTGGAAGCACAGCAAGAGATATCTGTAGAGATTTCACAGCGCAGGGATGATTGGATGAAGAATTATCCCTCAGAGGATTGTCTATAACTAAATCCATTTAGAATAAAAATTGACGCTGGTAACCTTAAAGGGAAATCTGTACCCGCAGTCAGCATTGAGCTGGAGTTGTCCCTGCAGAAATGAGGATCTAGGAATAAGAGCTCAGTTCTAAGACCCTGTGGTATATTCAACAGTTGGTCCAGCAGCGAGAGGCAGCAGTGGAAATGAATGTATTGAACACGGATGGCCAGTGTGGCACACGGACTGCCATTTATTACGTTTGTACAGCACCTAGAGCAATGGGGCCCAATTTTAGCTGACGTAAATCACTGTAGCTCCTTCAATGACTGCTGCTGAGCTACACTGATTTACACCGATTTACACCAGCGCAGGCTCTCACCCAGACTGCCGCATAAATCTCTAGGAGGGAGGAACATGAACTACGGTGACTGAGAAACCAACACCTCTGGATCACCCAGCTCCAAGGAGGTGAGCGAATGGCGTGAAGGAAAGTCAGGACCCCAGCACACTGGACATTGCGGAGCCAGCACAGGAGGAATAGATTCGACAAAGGGGTTATGAGGTTTTCCTGAGCTTCAATGACTGAATGTTCAGAGCCAAACTCTGATCTCATTTACACCACTGTGGATCCAGAATAACTCTACTGACTTCCATTTGTTACTCTGAAGTGACACAGTGTAATCCCCAGCCCTCTGGATGAAAGTCATCCCTGGTGTAAATTCATTGACTTCCAGTTACACAGGGGATGAATCCGACCCATATAAAACTAGATGTCATGGTCTGCTTTGACTCAGTCTTCCAGCCCAGACAGCATCATGTGACTTGCAATGGTTCTCTCTCGCTGAGGGGTTTCCCCACCATCCGCACCAGGCCTCGGGGTTTCTTTCACCAAGTCTGAGCTTGACAATCCCCTTCCTCTCCATCCTGAAGCCCACCATTTTAATTCTGAGCCGCTGACCCCATGTGCCTGGGAACATGGGGCTGATCCAGCAACGGGGAATGGGGGAGAGAAGCCATCCCTAAGGTTGCATCACTGTACTGACCATCAGGTGCTTGTACGCAATGAGACACTATTTTTCTCCCACAGCATTTTGGAGCTCCAGTAGGCCAGGAGTCAGATCCCTAAAGCTGCTCCAAAACTCCTGTGCACATGTCACTGAGTGCCACCAGCCATAGGCAACACCAGGATCCTTATTCCTTCACATCCCTAGTGCACATTAGCCCACAGACTGAGGAACAAAAGCATCTCCTGACTCCCGTCCACCTATGCCATAGCTCTGGTACTAAGCCACTGACCCACGGAGTTAAGGGCCCAAATGTAAGCATAAGATATCACTTTGCTACACACCACTAACGTGTTTAACACAAACACTACAAGCCATTGCTTGGAGCTCTGTGCCTTTGAGAGCCGTGCAGTCTGCATGAACTTGGCAAGTCATGGAAGCCATCCAAAGCATGACCATCCCTCCAGCAGACTGAGGTCTCGGCATGGTAAAGCCATCCCCGGTACCATGTCCTGTTGCACACACCAAGCCACCTGAAAGGAACAAGTCCAGTTTCCATCTCTTGCTCTAAGTCCCCCTGCTCAGATGTTAGTGTGCTGAGGATGTGGGGGGTACGCAGGGAGGCAGGGGAGGTGTGGGACGTGGGTTTGTGGCTTTCTTACAAATAGAACTCTTGATTTGCATAACCACCCTGGAAACGCTCCCCAGCACTGGAAATTCTTAGCATGCCAAACAATAACTGTTTCTCCGTTGAGGATGCAGGTGTGGGAGCTTGAGACGAGGCTTAGGTTTGATTCACAGGGTTTTCAGATCCTTGGATGAAAGGTGCTACAGGAAGGCAAAGCATTATTAATTTACAAGACTGTAATACATTAACTGTCACTAAGGTCCCCTGCTGCCTTGGTACTAGACAGAAATCAATTGTGATGTTTTCCGGTGTGAAAGATGGCAACTGAGACTCAGGCAATGAACTCTGCGGGCCCAGGAAATCCCCCTTGTTTGTTCTGCCTTCATGCTTTTCAGTCTTCAGGCCTGTGCTCTCTGCACAGAAGGTTTACCCTGCTCTGCCAGAAGAAGATCCTCCCTGAGCTGTATATTGCTTGGTCAAGTCCAAATGGATCATTTGCCTGTGGTAGGTTTGGCTGGTTAAGTTTGCTCCCCTCCCCACAAAGGGCCTGAGGCTGCGATTCACTGAGCATCCTCAGCAATCCTTATAGCTGTCACTCAGCACCTCTATGGATTGGGCCCAAAGATTTGTAGTGTGTTACACACACTCATGGCCGACAGGTAAACCACTGGCTTGGGGAGGCTAGCCCTCAACCTCGCCCCTTCCACCCAAGGCCCCACCCCTTCTGCACCTCCTGCCAGAGCCCAGAGCATTTTGTCTACACTGCAGCTGTTGGCCCTTGCCCCAGGCTAGCACCCCCAGCTCCAGAGCCAGGTGGCCGGGCAGTAGAGCCCCAGTGCCAGGAGGGCAGGCAGGGCAGCCCCAGCCGGGGCCATGGCACAGGGAAAGAGATGCCCGCAGAGCAGGAAGCAGGAGGGGAACTGAGAGCAGAGCAGTGGCGGGGCCACTCCTGACTGGGTAGGCTCAGCCTATGATACCCAATACCCGCCGCCCATGACTCTTTCTCCCCCTTTTCCATTAGCTTCATTTTCTGCATCCCATGTTGCTTGGCTCTAGTTTCCTCTTCTTCCTCCTCTCCACGCCGGGGGATGATTTCTTTCCTTTCCACCCCTATCGCTAGCTTGGCAGCACCTCACACTATTTGCTCAGTTCCCCTCCAGGTAGGGGAGTGATGTCACCTCACGTTAGCACCTCAAATCCCCTCTTTCATTGCAAAATGCTGGCTAATGAAATAGTTCTCTCACTAGCTAGCTACATCTGCCTGCTGCACTCTGTCACTGGGAGCCAGTACGGAACAGGATAGATGCACCACAGATCACAGACGCGGGGCACTGGAAGAGGACGAGCAGGAGCTCGGTGTTCACTAAAGCAGCTTCTAGCGCACTCATTTCACTTGTCAGTATTGCTGCTGATTATTTGTTTAATCAAGCACTAGCAATGGAGTCAGTGCTATGTATTACAGGGGGGAAAGATGGAGAGGCAGATCCTCGGCTGGTGTAAATTGTCATGGACCCCCAGTCTCAGCATTTACCCTGTCCTTTCTCATCCCTTTCTCATAATGTTAAGGGGAGGTTAAAGCACTGGCAGGAGACCTGCATTCCCACCTCTCCCACAGACTGCCTGGCAGGCCATGGTCAAGTGACTTAGGCCCAGATCCTCACAGGTACTTAGGCTCCTAATTTCCACTGAAATCAGCAAAAGACTTAGAGGCTTGGGCCCATTTTATTGCTCACTGACTCAGTTTCCCCATCTGGAAAATGGAAGTAACGTTTACCTCCCTCACCGGGATGTGGTGAGGCTAAGATTTCTCTGGGAAGCTCTCCGAGCTCCTCTGATGGAAGATATTGTAGGAGCGAAAAGTATTATTTATTATAAGCAAGCCCACAGGAACCTGTCTGTCTTTAACACACCTGCTCCTGTACTGTTAACCCAATTCGCATAGGTAGATTGCAGGTGCCTCCAGCTGTGGAGATAAAGACTTAGCCACATAGAACAGGCATCTGAGAGCATCCCCATCCAATATGTTCAGGTCCTAGTTAGCTGCTCAGTAGGGCGAGCTGAGCAGGTTTCCCTATCCCTTCTACGTCAGCACTACCACTGGTACAGTATGGCTGTCTACGTCTACGGACTATCTGCGGCCACTGATTGTGATAGTTCACAAGCCAGCTGCCTCCAGTCACTTTTCACAGTACCAGCAGAGAGGCATGTTACGGTGTGATACTAGATACCTGGTTGCCCCTGGGTTTAGCATGTGGTTACTGTGGAGTCACCCCAGAATGCAGCGGTTTGCAATAATGCAGTAAATACCTTGGTTGAGCGTTTCACCGCAGACTAGGAGATTTAGACACATCTCCTTCATACACCTCCTTTCCCAGTCTTGCCCCCATGCAGATCCTGGGGTCCCTGCAGGGCTCTCTGAGGACTGGAGAAGAAGGGGAAATGGTGTAATGGAGTTAGTTGGCACTCCTTTTCATGTGAGAGCGGAGAGATCTGTGCATAGAGAGGCAGGAGGTCCAGTGTTTTGGGCACTAGCCTAGGATTTGGGAGGGATGGGTTTGAGTCTTTGCTGCACCACAGACTTGCTCTGTGACCTTGGGCAAGTCACCTAGTCTCTCTGTGACTCAGTGCCCCATCTGTACTCCGTGGACAATAGCACACAAGGGTGTTGGGAGGATGGCTACATGAAAGCCCGTGAGGTGCTCAGATAGTGCAATGGTGTGATAGACCACTCAGACTCCCCTTTATGCATAGCCCTGTGGGGCACAGTCCCACACCTTGCACACGGAGAGGGCAGCCATGGGACAGTCCTGAGGCTGCCAAGGCCTGCATTTTTCCAGCGTTGGGCAGCGCGGGGAGCACGTGCCAAGGTTGCGCACGCTCCATCAGGCGCTGGATTAGGGATCCGCTGGGGGTTTTAGGCTCTCAGCCAAGCTGGTTTGAAATGATTAATTAACAGGACTGTTAAAAGAGGCCATAGCTGCAGCATACATACACCCACACCCTAGAGGAACCGCAGGGCTCTCTTAAAAGGATCTGAATTTAATTCAGATCAACAGGCAGCTCTCTGGAGCTCATGTTTCCCTGCAGACAAATGAGCCTATAGCTAAACAACCCAGTGTCCTTTGGCCTGTCAGTCATTCATTATCGCACCTCTCCCTGAGCCGACTACTCCAGTATGCGGGGAGAATGCCTGGGCCACGTTTGGCAGCTCTAGCAGCTGGAAATGATTGGCAATGCTGGGGAGAAGGAGCGGACTCTTTCAGCTCGGAGGAGAATCCCCTTGAACATTTGATGAGGAATCTGACACAAGGGCTGCTGCCATGAACTTCTGTAGCAGCTTCCGGCCACGGGGCCCCCAGCCCTTTACTAGCACTCAGATGCTAGGGCAAGGGTGGTAGGAGAACCTGAATAGAACAGAATTGGAAACATTAAGGCCAGAGTCTCATTTCTATTACCCCTCTTTGCGCTGCCCCATTGATGTAAAGGGGCCCGAGCGTGAAAGAGAATCAGGCCCTTTAGGTATGTCTACACAGCAAAAAAAACAACCCCACAGCAGCAAGTCTCAGACACGGGGTCGGGCTCATGCTACAGCACTAAAAATAGCCACATAGATGTTCCAGCTCAGGCTGGAGCTTGGGGTCTGAAATCCACTCTCCGGGTGTCTACACAGCTGTTTTTGGTGCCGTAATGCAAGCCCCGCAAGCCCAAATCTGGAGACCCGGGCTCCATGCCTCACTGCCGTGTGGTTTGGGGTTTTTTGCTGTGCAGATGTACCCTTAGTGTGGTAGATTGGGATCATTGTCCCCATCCACAGACAGACCATGAGGAACAGACATGGTAAGGACAGAATTCTCAAACAAGCTACTCCTGTTGGATGCCCAACTTGCCACCACTTTGGCCTGATCTTCAGCGGAACTAAGCACCCACAACTCCAGTTGAACTCAATGGGTGCTGTGGATGCTCAGCGCCTCTCAGAAGTTGTCTCTGTCTGGGGCTCACACCCAAGAACAGAGGCAGCCAAAAAATCCCTTGCCTCTGTGGAAAACATAGCCGTTACCGATTTGCCTACAGTCACATTCTGCATCAAACGAGTGACATCGCAGAGAGCAGGCCCCATCCCCTGCTCTAACCACTCAACAGTTCTGCCTACCAAGCAACCACTCCTGACCAGTTTGAACACATGCATCCCACACAGTGCAGAGGGAATGGGCCTAATTCTGATCTCCTGTGCACTGACGCATGCCCGGATGAACTGCCCTGATATCAGTGGAGTTACAGTGCAAGTGGAGAATCTGGATCAGTAGGCCAAATCCTGCACTGACTCGCCCTCAGGACATAACCAGTGTTGGATTCAGCCCTGATTAGGTCTACACAATCCTGTAGTCATTTGTTTAATCTCACATGTCAGCAAAATCCAGACAGAACAGTTGCTCCCAATTGCTTAATTATACACACTCTCCATTTTGTGGAAGCAAGACTCCGTTATCAATTTCCTCCATTTTTCTGTTGAAAACAACTTGTCATTTTGATGTTTCCTTAGATGTTATTTTTTAAAGGTTTTAAAAAACTCAGAGTCAGCCTGAAGTGTTCAGTTTTGGGTTGAGTGAAACATTTCACTCAACCTACAACTTGCTAAGAACGGCCAGACTGGGTCAGACCAAAGGGCCCTCTAGCCCAGCATCCTGTCTTCCGATAGTGGCCAATGCCAGGTGCCCCAGAGGGAACGAAAAGGTAATCATCAAGTGAGCCATTCCCTGCTGCCCATTCCCAGCTCGTGGCAAACAAAGGATATTTTCCCAATTTTTCAGAATTGCCAGGAAACTGAAAAATAATCAGTTTCACAACTCTCATCTCCACTTGGTTTGCGAGGCACATTCTGGGGGCTCGATCTATAGTCATTCCCTGCCTCTGTTAACAACAGGATGGCAACAGACTGGAATGCTTAATTCCTGCTGGTGGCTGTAGTAAGCCCTGACCTTCAGCCATACACGCACAGATTTATATCGCTCATCACCACTTTTAGTAACCTCTTTTCTGCTCCAGGCAAAAGCAGACTGGGGAATTGCATGTAGCTCCGCCTGTGTCAGTGACATGTGTGGTAGGTAAGCACCACCTTCTCTGGGAGAGCCCTACCCAGTTTAGTGGGAGAACTCACACCCCTGGAGTAGTGACAGAGCAGGACTGGAGGCAGCTGCAAGTTTCCCTGTTCCTTCCTTCCCAAGAAGTGCACTGTACCTGCAGGATCTAGCAGCAATCTCCTTTAGCCAGCTGGGGAAGGAGCTGGCAGCCAGCATTTTGCACTGAGGCAGCTGCTAGCACCAGGGAAATCACGATGAACTCTCTCTTCAGGAAAAGAAACAAAGGGAAATACAGCCCCACGGTACAGAAGAAGAGGTGAGTACTCTGTGTCCCTTCAGACTAGGCTATTGGCATTGCCAGCCACTGCAGCCTGTAGAATTCAGGCTCTCCCTGAGCTGGGAAGATGCAGATTATAAAGTGGAAAGGTAACAATTAGCAATTCCTACGTGTTCCTTGGAGAGAGTAGACCCAAGCAGATCTGTAGCCAGGCTTCAGAGCAAGAGCCCGGCGAGCAGGTGCTTGCAGGGCATCTGAGAGGTGCAAAGACCACAGCTGCACAGCAGAGAGAGCATTACTTTGCACGCAGCTTTTCTGGGGTTGCCCAGTGTGAGGACAGTAGAACTGGCGCTGCTGTTTCCTTTGGCTTCCCTGCTTTTCAAAATTGTGCTTGTTGGGGTTGTCGGCACATTCCAGAATTTAATCTCTCCAGGGCGTGTCTCCCCTTCCTCCCCACAATGCTGCCATGCACCTTATTTATGTCTCCTTGAAAGGGCCAATTCCAAGGCAGAAGAACATGTCTCGATGTGTCCAGGTTGTAACAAATCAACCCACGCTGATATGATAAACAAGAATTAATGTATTCTGTGCACAGGGAACCGGTGCCAAAAGGAGACGCCCCCTGGGCGCTATGCCAGCTCTGGCCAGCAGGCAAGGGAAATCTAGAGGCCGGGAGATTAGAACGCTGCACAGTGCTACTGGGGCAAGTGCTGCAAATGTTCGGTGGCCCCCCATGGGGAAGTTTAAAGGGCCCAATCCTGCGTGGGGCTGACTGCCCTCAAACACCCATTGATTTTAATAGGAGCTGAAGGTGGTCTGCACTTCACAGGATCAGGCTCTAATCCCTTGGCAGAGAGTCTGGCTAGAAGCACCCATTAGCAATGAACTGTGTCTGTTAGTATGTACTGGAACCCTGTGGTAAACAGGCCCGTGGATGGATTATCCAGTCTCTACAGGGGCAGGCAAATGTACCCTTTGAGAGCAAAGCTCTGTCTAGGGTAGAGAATCAACCCGTTCCTGACACCCATCGTCAGCCATCCAGCTAGTGGTGGAAACAGTTTATCCATGAGAATAGACAGCACAAAGTACCTGCCACCCCATTACAGAGCAGCTTGCTTGGATTGTATCTGAGGCTCTTTCCTCCATGAGGTCTTGTTAGCTAATCTATCCCCCTCTCAGTCATTCTTGTTACTTACTCAGCCTTTGTGCCATGATCCCCAGCAGTTACAGAGTTTGTCCCATCCTCTGTGATGATCAGGCCCACTGCTGTGGGGCAAGCCTCTTTGGGAATGTTTTGGGGGGCAACAAGTAAATTACATCTGCCAGGACCCAACCCCGCCTCCACTCTATTATTCCACTCCTTCCCCAGCTAGGATCCCCACCACCTTCTAATATTCCCGGTGTAGGATCCCTGCCTCCCTCCACTCCTCAATCAGCTCCACCTTCTGCTCCCAGCTCCAGGACCTTTTCCCCCAGCATCCCTCTCTTTGCTAATAATGATCTCTCTCTTTTCTCCATACACCCTCCCTCTAATCTGGAGCTCCTCCAGGAGGTCAGAGAAACCTCCCTCATCTCCCTCACCTCCTGCATCCCTGGGCACATTCAGAATTTCCATGCTAGTGGAGGATGACATTCCTGATCACTCCTCACCCACCCCCAGGGAAAACTGAAAAAGAAACTGGACCGATTCCTCTGCAAAATTGACTGGAAACTCTTTTGTTGTGTTGCTGTTCGGAAAAGTGACTGTTCTTGGAATTGTTAAAGGTTCCCCTGACACTCTCCTTTGATAGAACCCTGGTGAGATCCAACAAGCATGTCATCTGTGTGGGTTGGTTTCTTTTTTAAAGGATCAGTTATGGAGAGACATCTAGGGTGGAGACTTGGAATGGCCCTCTGTGTTTGTGTTATACTCAGTCTCCTTCATTAACTCAAACACACCCACTTCAAAATGAATGGGAAGGAACCAGCTGAAAAACACATGCTTGGCAGCTTGAGTTACACCATGCTCCCACATGCCTGGCATGCCACAAGGCCACAGCTAGCCAGGTGCTAAGTTATATTATCCAGATGAAAAAGGAATCAAGATAGAGCCAAGCAAGAGAATGGGGTGCTAGGGGTTAACATTTCCAAAGGGCCATTTGGGGGGAGTTTACACCAGCAAAAATGAATTGCAGGTGCAAATCACAGTACTTGCATCTCTACTTATCCTGATTTGCCCCCATGGGCAGGTAATTAGAGGTGGAAAGAACCAGATTTGCACCCATAGCTGAACTGGGGGTAGAGAAATGTGTGTGGAAATTGCACTCAGAAAGGAAACCATTATTTTGATAAGAGGTCCTTAAGTGACAGACAGCAGCAGAGATATTAGCTATTGAAGGGGAAGTGATGCAGCTTTGGAACTGCAAATTAAATACAACCTCTCTCTGGTGATTTTATTTTTTCTGGATATATTATGCAACCTCAGAGGGGAAGATACTGCTCATGTGTTGTATTGAGTACACCAAGAGCGAGCTTTTGGACAGCAGGGCTAGGCAGAGTGGATCTATAAGTGAGAAGACAACCTGCCTGAGTGGAAGGGACAGGAGATGGACTTAACTGGAGAGGCAGTCCTTCAGAATCCATGGACTTTGAGGCCAATTTCGCCTGCATAATGGCTTCAGGATTTTTCCCCATTTTTTATATCTCGGATTATAAACAAGCAATTGTGCTAAAGCTGTAGAAGGCTGAAGGGGAACAGGGTTAAATATAGTTCCACTGTTCCTCCATGCACAATGGAAATGATGCTAAAATTCCCAAGAGCCAAGGCTAGGCCGCTCTGAAGGCTGAATGATTCATTGTAGCAAGGAGAAGGAAACCTGGACTCTCTCCAGCCTCCAAACACAATCTGAGTTTGCAAATTAGAACTAGGGATGGATGGTTTACAGAAGGTTCGGAATTTACAATTGATTCAGCAAAGCAGAGAAGTTTGACTCTTGTGCGGCAGCTTCTCCAAACTAGCCAGACCCCTTGGGTAGGCAAATCTGGCCTGGAAGTCAACAGAGGATAAAGTTGTCTTCTGAGAATCAGTGTTTTTGGTACTCCTAATCAGCCAGGAAGTTGGGGAGAAATAGGCTGTCTTGCTGTATTTTGAGGCTTCCAATATGCTGAGCTAGATCAAAGCAATAAAGTGAAGAGCTGGGAAAATGATTTTTGGGAGAGGGGGAGAGGGTGGAAGCTAAATTAAACTTTTTCAAACTTTTGAAAATTCAGTTCAAGTTGTAGGGGAAGATTCTGATCCGTTCTTATTTTATCCCTGGTTACGTTACACCCCCGTCTCCTGGCTTTCCTTCCCGGCTCACCATTACCCACTCACACTACCTGTCAGCAGGTAGTGTGCTTTTTGCCCAAGTTTACATTTTGATTGTTGAGCTACTTTCCCAGGCCTGCAGCTTGGATCTAACTGCTACCCACGGAACTCACCCAGCTCACTTGCTCATTGCTGCCTCACACAGACAGATCTTCCTTCCGTAAAGGAAAAGTAAGGGTTCAATCTCTCTTCAGCCCATGAGCGAGTTGCAGAGACTACGAAATCCAGAAATGTTTCCCATAAACGACAAGAAAAGCACTGACCCAGTTAGCACCAATACTGGCCGTTAAAGACAGTATCAATAGCTAGCTATTATCCCACTGCAAGGCCAGTGGGATTGGGTGGGGAATGACAGGGTTTAAGAGGCTCAGGTTTGAACCTAAATCACCCTCTCTTCAGATGGGATGTAACGCAGGGACTCTGGTTTAACTTGAACAGGCACCCCCTTGGTAAAAGTCTCTAGTTGAACATTCATTCCAGGCAGTGCTGCAAAAAGGAAAGCCAACAGGTGCAATCCAATCCAGAGGAGCTCCTAGGTCACGCCAGCCCTCTCTGCCCTGTGGTCAGTAGCCCTTACCTTATTCTCATAGAAGAGTAGCACTCTTTTCCTCTAAAGTGTTACACTTAAATAGGCTCAGCTGCACAGTTAACTGCCTGCTGGGAGTGCCTCCATGAGCCATCTCTGAACCCTGCCTGGGAATTAACCTCTACCAGCACCGGCTCCTTTTGGCTTGCACTTCCCCCTGGGAACACTAGTGGGGCAGCAGGACTTTGCAGGGGAGCCAAAAATACCTATGCATGTTTGGGGTCAGCTTCCGTGGTCTCTCTCACTGTCAAACAGCATCTCCTCCCAAACTGGACTTTAAAGACACACACACACACTTAGCATTCAGGCAATCCAGAACAAGACAGCCCTCTACACCCATCACAAACGTTACCAGGCACTGAAAATAGAAACATTTGACCCTGAAAACGTGGCCCCTTGAGTTAGGGTGACCAGATGTCCCAATTTTATAGGGACAGTCCAGATTTTTGGGTCTTCTTCTTATATAGGCTCCTATTACCCCCACCCCCCCGTCCTGATTTTTCACATTTGCTCTCTGGTCACCCTACCTTGCGTATTAGGTGTAGGTGTATATAGGACCTGGTCCTGAGAGCTGCCTCCTGTGCTGAGCATCCTCACCTCTGCTGGAGGTCAATGGGAGAGGAGGGCCCGGACCCAGGAAGCAGGATGCTGGATCTCCTGCTGGGAATACGATGGCCAGACACACGCAGCAGAGGGAAGGCTGGGCGAGGCTAAACAGCCCTGGCTCTGTGGATGAGGTGCAGGCATATCATGGCAACTCGCAGGGTTTTAGCACCAGTCTCATGCTGTGGGGGATTTTTTCCCCCTAAGACCCGCAGCTCTTGGAGTCAAGTGATGCCACAGGAATCACAGCTTTGATATAATAGTTACTACTGGTATTACAGAAGGGCTTAGGAGTCCTTGTCGGGGCCCAGGGCCCCACTGTAAGTGTCTAGCTTTCATGGGTGTAGAGGAAGACTTGAACCATGGTCTGGAGGCTCAGAAGCCAAATAAAAGGTAGGTCTTGGCTTAGGAAGATCCAGCTGAACTGGGCAGAAGTGCACCGAATGACTAAAGAAGAAACCAGTCTGCCCGCTATACTAAGGAAACATGTTGCTGTTTTTGGAAAGGATCTGGGAAGTATGAAGGGAATCACTGTGACATTGAACATTAAACCTGACAGTCAACCAAAATATCTGAAAGCCAGAACTGTGCCATATGTCATCAGCTCAAAGGCTGAAGCAGACTGGTCACAAATGGAGTCCTAGTACCAGTTATCCATAGCCCATGGGCAATTCCTATCATTCCAATAGTGAAGAAAGATGGCTCCCTCCGGATTTGAGGTGATTTTAAAGTCACTGTCAACCCAGAGTTGTGTGCAGAGCAATACCCACTTCCCCGCATCGATGACCTCTTCGCAGGCCTGGCTGGGGGACAAAAGTTCAGTAAGATTGATCTGAGTCAAGTGTATTTACAGATGCACATTGATGAAAAGTCCCAAGAGCTGTTTACTATTGTGACGCATAAGGGGCTTTATTGATACTGTCATCTTAGCCTTTGGAATAACGTCTGCTCCTGCCCTGTTCCAGAGGGCTATGGATCAGATCTTGTGTGGCTTGCCAGGAATCCAGTGCTATCTGGATGACATCCTGGTCACTGGCAGGAATGAGGAGGATCACCTAAAGAATTTAGAGGCTACCCTTCAAAGACTGGAAGAGTATAGCCCACGAGTCCGCAAAGACAAGTGTGAATTCTTCCAGCCCTCTCTTGAATATTTGGGACACATCATTGATACTACAGGTCTTCGTAAGGCCGCTGCAAGGCTATTGTGGAGGCTCCCCCTCCTCGAAATGTTAGTCAGCTTCGCTCGTTTCTAGGACTATTAAACTATTATGGAAAGTTCATCTCACAGTTAGCCACACTGCTAAAACCACTTCACGAACTCTTTGGACAAGGCCTGGAAGTGGACTGAAGCCTGTGATTTTGCATTTAACAAAGCTACGGATGCATTGCTAAATTCTGAAGTTCTGATGCACTTTGATCCAGCATTACTCCTGCAGTTGGCCTGCGATACCTCCCCAGTGGAGTGGGAGCGGTCGTGTCACACATTATGCCTTCGGGAGAAGAGAGACCTATTGCTTTTGCTTCACGCACTCTAAGCAAAGCAGAAACTAACTATGCCCAAATCGAACATGAGGCATTGGGAATCATTTTCAGAATTTGGAAGTTTCATCAGTACCTGTTCGGACAGAAGTTTACTCTTCTCACAGACCATCGACCTCTGACTTCAATTTTTGGACCTCACACAGGCATTCCCCCATTAGCTGCTAGTCGTATGCAACATTGGGCGTTGTTGCTTTCCATGCACACATATGAAATGAAATATCGGATATCCACTCTGCATAGCAATGCGGATGGTCTCTCAAGGCTGCCTTTGCCAGTCAAACGTCAAGATATTGCCCAAAAGGAAATTTTACTTTGAACAGGTAGAGAATACATCCATCACCGCTACTCGGGTAAAGGCGGCAACTCGAGTTGACCCCGTATTGTCCCAAGTAATGGACCTGGTGATGCATGGAACATCTCGACGAACCTCTCCAGTCTCACCCGACCTTGTTACCTACATGTCCAGGAGGACGGAGTTATCGATCCAATCTGGTTGTTTGTTGTGGGGGAAACGTGTCATTATCCCACCACCACTGAGATCACAGATGTTAGAACAGCTACGTTCTGGTCACTGTGGAATAGTGCGCATGAAGGAAATTGCACAAAGCTATTTTTGGTGGCCTGGATTGGACAGTGCTATTAAAGAGAAGGCAAGAGCTTGTATGTCATGTCAAGGTGTGAGGAACACACCCCAGTGGGCACCCCTACACCAAGGGGACTGTTTCAAACAGGGCCTGTTTCCGACACAGTTCGGACTGCAGAGGATCTCACCTGGCAGCGACATGTAGATCAGCTGCTGCCAGGTCAGACCAGTCCTCAGGACACATCTTCAGTTGAGATGCCTGACTTCACCACTTCTGGCGAGACACCGAATCAAGAGTCACCTGTTCCTGACTTTCCCCCTCCATTACTGCCGGTGGCAGAGATACCCCCCTGCCTGGAACGAGCTGATATCACATCCTCATGCATTCGCCTACGAACCCTGAGCCCATTGTCAGGCCTGCGCCCAAGACACTTTTGGGAGCAACACCACCAGAAGTCCGCCGTAATCCACCTAGAGACAGAAGGCCTCCTCAGTGGCTGGATCTTTAGCCAGGGCAAACCCATGGTTATGGGGCAAAATAATCCCCGGGGTTTAGCTGGGAACAGAGGCAGTCTACCCTCCTTCTCTAGTTTAGTGTTTTGTTTTATTTAGGGGCTGTTCTTATTCAAGGGGGAGGAATATGTTGTGTATTTGGTTGTCATGGTAATAGAACCTTGTTGTTGCTATGGCAACCGAGTCAGATTATTAGGGCATAGTCCAGCCAGTTTTGGCTCATTTTCGGTTTGTTCAGTGTGTGGCAATAAATGGCTGCTTTTAAGGGGTACAGCGCTCTATGTCTCCAGTGGTTTCTTCCTAAAGCTGTTGCCCCCAAGGATATAAAAGAAGCGGTTTGGGCTAATGGTTCATTGTTCCACACATCTCTCTGCACAGCACTTTGCCTGCAGGGTCGGCAGTCGTGCTCCATTCCTAATACACGTTGCAGATAAGATCCGTATAAACGAGGTCTGATTTAGGCTGCCTGTGTGCAATGCTGATGTGATGTGTACACATGAACCATTTGTTGTTCAAAGCAGAGTTTCTCATGGTAAAAAAATGAAGGGAAACCAGAATTGGGCTGGTTACGCTCACTAGGCTAAACCCTGCTTTGCTGCCTGGGTGCAGCCCTATTGAAATCAGTGGCATTGCTTACATGCACGTAACAGAGGACAGACTATAGAGTCCAATCCATTATTCACTGACGTTATTAGAAAGACTCCCATTGACTACACTGGTCATTGGATCAAACGTTTTGCCCACTGGATCTTATCTTTATGAAAGGGCCTGTGTACTGTGTTGGCACACTGGCCTGCAAGGAGAGACCTCTGAATTACACACCACCATCCCCCTTCCACCCCCTTTGCCCTGCACAGTTGAGGCACTGTCCTTTGCCCTCTATTTTTGAATTTAATTCATTTTACTCTGTGCCATGGTTGGTGTGCTGAGACACATATCTGCACGGGACAAGTTGTTGTGGGGGGAGTTGGAAGTTTTGACAAAGAGGGTAGGGAACAGTTGGAGTTTCAGAACTCAGGAAAGCAAGGAATTCACATTGGATTTTGGCCCCTGGGAGGAAGTTGAGGCTTTTGGCATTAGGGAGGGTGGAGGTGATGGGGGAATTTGAATTTCTCATTCCCCTCCCTGGCAAATCTTGAGAGCAGCTAGCTGCCTGCTGCATCCTACCCCAATACCTGCCACTCAGTGCAACAGTAATGTACTTTAGCTTGATGAGCCTGCTGAACAATACTGACATTTAAACAGTCACCATTAGGTTTCAGACAACTCCCTCACTCAGAACTATTGTTTTGGGCAGTCTACAGACTCAGGTAGATGCCAGTGCATTGCTTTACTCATGGAAGGTTACCTTCCCACCCAGAAAGGGTGGACACTATTTTGATTAAATGAAACCTTAGATTCTGTTGATCAATTACCCAAGCTGAGAAACCAAGGGAATTATATGTCCACACAATCACTTCAGGCACAGGGCCCTGTCTGTGCAGCATTCTGGAGAACTGGCTCTGAGCAGGTGCTAGACTTTCAAGTGTGTCTACTTGCCTAGAGGAGTGCTCCAGTCATTAGCCTGGAATGTGGACCAAACACTGTTTTAGTACATATAGATAACAACTGACAAACACCATCTGCCATAATTAATCCTCAGAATGCTTCCAAGGTGGGGAAATATCATCATCCTCATGACAGAGAGGGGGAAACCAAGGGAAGACAGGTTGAGTGACTTGCTCAAGAACACAATGGAAGTCACTATGAGAACAAAAAAACAGCATCTAGGAGTTTCTGACTCCCAGGCCTGTGTTAGGCTCTGGGCCCGACTCCCACTAACCATTCAGTTACCCTGGTGTAAGTGTGGAGTAAAACCCTTCTGAGCCCAGTGGAACTACTCTGCCTTTACAGTGGTGGAAATAAGATCAGAACCGAGCCCCATCCCTCTCTTTTAGGCTGCAGGGGTTGGAGTGTTAAATAATAGCACATTCTCTAGCACTAGAGCAACCTTCATTTCAATGACACCACCACCTACCTCTTATATAGGGTTTTTCATCAGTGGATCTCAAAGCACTTTAGAAAAGGAGATAGGTATCATTAGCCCCATTTTACATATAGGGAAACTGAGGCACAGAGCGGCGAGGTGACTTGCTCTAGGTCACCCAGCAGGCCAATTGCAGACGTAGGAATAGAACCTCCATTCCAGTCCAATGTACTAGGCACAAGGCCATTGAGTTAGGCTTCTATGCATGACTAATACAAGTAAGAAACAGCTAAACACAATTTCAAAAAGAAGCCAGTACCCATCTGAGCATTTCCTGCGGATAACAACTAGCCAGACGAGTGATCCACTGGCAACGTAGCACCTTCTGGAGTGCTAACCTCCGTCTTGGCTGACGCTGGGGAGTTCTACACTTTTTACTGCTTGAGTTCAAGAGCCAGATTGTGTAGCTGGGGTGGGAAGAGAGGCTCAGAGTGGCACACACACGTTACATTTAGATTCTGCTCTCACTTACACTAGTGCAACTCCTTGGCCTTGAGTGCCTGCCCATAGAAGACAACAGAAAAGATCCCAGGAGGCCCTTAGTCCTTCCAATTGACAGAAAAGATCTCGCTCATGGATGTCAAATACTCCCCACTTCATTTTAAACACAATTCAATTCCTTTGACTTAACCCTTTAGAGCCTGACCAGAGAACTAAAGGTGACCTGCACCACATTTGTTTTGTAAATGTGTGAACAGCCTCCTTGGACTGGGTAAACATCTTCTCTTGCTGAAGAATTCTGCACCCACTGAGGGGGATGGAGCCTTCACGTGAAGGGAAAAGATCGTGACAGTTCATGAAGTCAGGATCGAGAAAAGCTGTCAGCACTACAGATCTTGAGCTCAAGTCTGCACCAACCGACATCCTGTACAAATCCCATTGAAATCAAGGGTCTCTCTCACGCCTGTGTAAGTCAAGAGTAATTCCAATGAAATCAGCAGTGTTACACCAGCATCAAACTGGTACAAGTGAGAGGAGAGTCTGGCCATGGACTCCAGTGGGGCTTGTGGGGGGCATAAGTCTGTGCAGAATTTAGCCCATTGTACAGAGAAGATTTTATCCGATACAGTGAAGCCTAATCAGAAACAACATCTGTCAGGCCAGATGGGTTAAATTTGTGGATGTGGGCTGAATCTGATGCATTGATTTCAGTGAGGTTATGCCAGAGAATTTGACCCTGGATGTCTTCGTAGTGAAATCTTTTTGCTCAGATAATAAAACCATGCAGAGCTGTAGCAACCCCCCAGGTACTGTAGGTACTGAGTCACCAGAAAAGGGCTGATTCTGCTCTCACTTATGCTATGTTTATGCCAGGAGAATTCCATTGACTAGTTCCACTGATAGTGACTCCCGATTTACCCCAATGTGAGAAGAGAATAAGGCCTGATGATATCAGACAAGTGAAGTCAATAGCCCACTGTGTACTGGCTAATAATGATTTGAAGCTGCAGCTTCTACAGTGCAGAGGACCCCAAGGAGTTGTAAGTGGTGTAGTGTGAACAGCACACATCAGACTACATGCCCCATAATATCAGGGGCTTCAGCATGAAAGTGGAAATGGTATTGCAGAAGAAGAAGCTAAGGGATAGCCGGCTAAGAAGAGAGTTGCTTAAACGAATGGGTGTCGGGAACCATAATGAAGAAACTCAAGTGCAAAGGGTGCTATTGGTATTGAACAGATGAGCATTACAGTAACACAGAGCCTTATGGTGCTAGTCCTGGCCATGGCCACAATGGCATGGCTCAAGTTTCAGCATTGACCTGTTCCAAAAGGGCACCAATACTCCATTTGAAGTTACTGAAAGTGTGGCTAGTTCTGCCTGCCTCCCCAACCTGCAAGGAAGAAGGTCCAGGGCTGTGGAGGCAGCTGCATGATGGGAATCTGTCACAAAACAAGAAAGACCCCCTGTCACCAGGTCCACATGTCAAACCTTATCTGATCTACGTTGCTATCGCTCAGGAGGAGTCACTCCCTTGGCTTTGACGTGCTAATGGGGCAGCGCAATGGAAAGAGCAGGAGCAGCATCAAGTCCAGGGAAGCCACGATTATCTAACCTCCATTTGGTGAGCACAAGATGAACCGGACACCCTGGCTCAGTGCAGTGTGTCCATTCACAGGTGCTGAAAAACTCCACTCTCACAGCAAGACATTTAGCAGCATGCCTGTCTATGGCTAGCGGAAACCCACACAGACCCCGTGTGTCCAAACACCTGACCATTCCTGGTGCGTCATTCCTTCCACTCCTTGGCCGTCATCTCCTTGTCCTTTCCCGCAGGCTCCTAGCTACCTTACTCCATAAACACAACAATAATTATCTATGCATTGGACACCAGCTTCACACCCACACGCAGGAGTTTGCTATCGCTTTAGTCCCAGTCATCCACGGGCACGTCCCTCCCAAGGAAGAGGCTGCAGTGCTCTGCTAGCTCTTACCTGTTGTATTTTACTTTGTTAACTTTTAGATAGGAACAAGAAAAAGATTTGGTCCATTACATCCCTTGGAAATATTCCTCCCCTCCCCACCTCATACAAAAGTGGGGCAAGTAAATACCTAAGTGGACTTCCCTTGCCAAACCCTCCCCTCCTGTATTATATCTGCAGTGAGACCCAGAGAGGAGAGATGGTCTTGTGATTAAGACACTGGGCTAGGACTCCAACTTTGCACCAGGCTAGTTGATGTTGGGCAAGTTACTCGATTCCTCAGGGCCTTGCTTTCCTGTCTGTAAAATAGGAACAATAGTACTTCCATTGTCTGTCTTGTCTATTCAGATAGATAGCTCTTTCGGGCAGGGACTGACTCTTCTTATGCACAGCACCCATATAGCCCAAGGTCCCTTAGCCAGGGCCTCGAAGGATACATCTATATAGTGAGCAATGACAAGTCTCTGCAGCCGGGTTGACAGTTTTGGGCTTGCAAGGCTCACTCCGCAGTGCTAAAAGGAGCTGCGTAGAGACTGCGGCTCAGCCTGGAGCTCGGCTCTGAAGCCTGAGAGGTGGGGGGCCTCAGTGCTAGATTTTAATCTCACCAAAGAGGTTTGTTTTTTTCCTTCCAGGTACTTTAATGGATTACATAACAATGAACAAGATTGAGTTTAGAACTGGATCACCTGGCCCTTTCTCTTCTTGTCTCCTCCTAGCTCAAAATGCTTGCACCTTTTAATGGCCAGCATTCTCTTGGACCTGCATTTGGGCTCCACACACTCAAGCCTCAGCACGATCTTCTTTGTGGTCTTGGCCTTACATGCATAGGAGTTGATGGGATCATAGCGTGGATAGAAACCAAATAAAAAGGCCTTGTAGTAAATGCTACTATTCTGTGTTTCCTGTAGCTAAATACAGAGCCAATAGTATAATTCCACTGAAGTCAACAGAGAGACGGTCACTTATGCTTGAGCTAAATTTGACCTGTACACTCTCAGTGGAACTTGCGCTCTTTCACACAGCTTCAGCCTGCGTGATGAAAAGTAGCCGTGTGCTGAGATATCTGTCATGTACATCGTTCTTAAGGCTAGTCATTTTCCCATGGCTAAAACGTCCCCTGGTTTTGTGAGCCATCTGTCAAGGGAGGGATTTTTCCCCACTGGGCAGCAGTAGTAATCCTAGCCACTAATAACAACAAGAGAAGACGGAGTAACACAGGAGTGGTTGTCAACACCCGTCAAAGCTAACACAGGATAATACAGGGCCATTTAAAACTGAATTGCAGTGTCTTCCCACCAAAATCCAGAACCTTTTGATTTTTGGACAAATCCCCTATATAGTCTGATCCAATTCCCAGTGGGAGTCTTTCTATGGATTAGAGCAACCTGCAGCAGCCTGCTCTGATTTCGGTTGGATTGCATTCAGTTGTAGCCCAGAGCTGACATGTGGTCAAAAGCGACCTGTGGGACATCCATGTGAACTTTCCACTATGAGATTTTGAGCAATGAGGAAGCAAAGGGAAACTCAAGAAGAAAATGAAAGCCCCTGAAGGGATTTCCCAGCACCCATCATCAGGTGTGAAGCCAGAGTGCAGGATCATATCAGAGTGTGTGAACATGTGCACATTCCAGAAATACCTGACCTCTGGACTTCAGGCATTTTATCAGTCAAATGACAACACTTTGGTTCAAAATCCTGTGCGATTATACAAAGGAACTAACAGTAGACAGAATTCTTATCAGTTTAGGAGGCAGGCTGAAACTGCTTCATAGACATGCAAAATATTAAGGATTTATTTGATGCAAGTGAGCATGTTGCAGATTCAGGCCCTGATCCTGCACATACATAATCTTTTGCATGGGAGCAGTCCTGTTAATTTCAAAAGCGCTAGAATCCTTTGTCAGACAAACATGGTGCCCTCTCAAAGTGACAGCCAAGTTATTGGGTGGTAAGGAGATAAAATTAGGAGAAATTCCAATGACCTTTCATGTTGCCAAATGGCAGTAAATGGCACATGAGGTTTAAATCTCGAACTAGGCTGGAAGGCTTGGGGGACTGGTAATGAGATAAGGAGATTTTCTCAGTTCTAATCCAGCCAAGATGCTAGGGATTCAAAATGGTTACCCTACAAGGAGTGGCCGCCTTATGAAAGGCATCCAATTCATGTCATAAGAACCACAACTTTGTTTGGCATTAGTTCGCCTACCTGTTGCCAGTCTTAAGAGAAAAGCCAAAAGCCGAATGAACCGTGAAAACCGATCTTCCCTTTCACCTTAAAGCGATCCCTGCCGAACAGGGCTGGGGTGCACTGGTGCGGCCATGGGGGTTAACTTCTTGTTGCTGCTGTCCAGGGTGAATAGAAGACTTCAGTCTCCAGAACTGAGGAGCAAGATGGCCAAGGAAGGAGAGGGGTTCTGTACAACTATGGGGTCCATCCACTTTTAGTCCCTTGCCAGCTCACAGAGCTGTCCTTTGGGCAGGGCGAATCGGGGAGACCATGCTTTGGGGGGCCCCATGAGCAGGAGTGATTGGCCAGCGCGGTCAGTCCTGGAAGAGACGAATCCGTTACTTCTGCCCCAGGCCCCGCACCCACCGAGGGATGGCCCTGTATCTGGGCAGAATTCCTCCAGGCAGCGTCTGCCAACTCCTGGGACCCCTTCTCAGAAGAGCCAGCCTCCACTTTCTCAAAGGCCATTTTCCAATGAAAAAAGGAACATTTTTCAAACAATGATGACTAGCTCTAAAGGATCCTAATCTCATTAATCCGAAAGACCTACCTGTAGGAACATGATGATTGCCGGGCTGGATCAGACCAGCAGGCCACATCGTCCGGTCTGTCTCCAACACTGGTGGCCAGATGCTTCTGAGGAAAATACACAAATAACCTGCCATCAGCAATTTAACAATCTGCCCATAGGACAAGGTTCTTCCTAGCCCCCTCAATAAGTTGCCTTCTGCTGTGGAGCAGATGGGCTTAATATCTATTCCAAACTTTATTTCCAGATCATTTGTATTGTAGTGCTGGATGTTCACCCTGGTTACATTTCTATCCCCCAGCTCCCTCACTCGCCTATATCCTTATGCATCTAGAGTGATTTTATGTCCCCCCGTGCCATTCCATTCAGACAGTCAAACCTCCACTTAGGGCTCATCCACAAATTTTCCATCAAAACTCTTTTTACTCCCAGTGGAAAATTGGATCTTTATTAAATGAACATTTTCATGGACAGCATACACTTTCCTTAAAATTATTCAACTTTTGGCAGAAAATGGAAAAGCCAAAATTTTTTTTTAGTTTTCATCCAAAACTAAACGTTCAGTTTTCAACAAAAACAGAAGGTTCTTTGTTTTTGTCCAATTTTTCCATGGAGTGAACAAACTTTTTCCAATCAGCTCTAGTTTCACTAAACATTTCCTTATATCTTTTGGAATCTCTAATGAATACTTTACTCAAGTATAGCATATCTAAACTCATCTGGCAGATCACTCCTCCAAGTGGGAGAACCATCTTACTGATGAAGTGTGGAAAGAATATAGGGTAAAGAAGACTGACTTCTCAGGTTCTGTCTTACAACAACAACGATGCGTATCCCAGTGCTGCACCAATCATGTGCTTGTATACATCCATGATGCAGGAACGAGCAATCAGTCCACATCTTCTGTTCTGATTCTCTAAAGATAGATAGCTGACTCATGATGAGCAAACAAGATACAGAGATAAGTCTTCACCTCCTTACAAATCATTCTGTTGTCATGTTTTATTCCTAAGTAAGACTAAGCTATCTGAGAAACAGGTCTAGTGTAAATTATAAACCTAACACTTCTTTACAAACATTTACTTACCTGGGTAGGTTTGTTGATTAAGAGGTTTAGAAATAAGATGAAATTCTTTACACATTAGGCCAAAGGTCAGATCTAAAGTTTAATTAAAATTCAGGTGATTTTCCCCATTCGTTGTCCTGTAACATGTTCTGTTGCAAGTTTGGGGCAGGAAGATTTTATGGTCAGGGGGTCAACCATAAAACGCACCTTAAAAACAGTGGAAGGTTTTTGTTAGATTTCCCTGGGCCAGATCCTCAACTGGTATAAATCAGAGCATCTCCACTGAAGCTAAGGAGCTGGTCCCTAGTTTAAATTGCAGTTTGCAAATACCCATTGTATTGCTAAGGTGCTTGCTTGAAGGAAGCAGAGAACGGAGTGGCAAATTGCTGCCAACAACACATGGAAACATGTTCTCACCTGCTCTAAACACCAGCTTCACAAAATCTTTCTGGACTTGCCCTCTGCTAGTTACTTCTAACAAAACATCTGTAAGGCTAATAAAAAGTTTACAAATTACCATACAAATTGTCCTCTCATTACACTGACTTCAGTGGCCATCTGCAAGGAGAATTTGCCCCCAGGTTGGTTCAGCTCCTCCCCAAAGGTCAGTTTCTGTCCCTTGTATCTCAGCTCCTTAATCAAAACTCGTGTATCCTCCTTGGAAGGTCTCGTCTCATTGGCTTGTATTGTAGCTTTCCTGTCCATTATACAGCAGCAGTGTGTGCGTGCATGTTGTCGAGGCACGGCAGTCTCTTTCTGATCCAGAGGAGGGATGGATTCCAGACTCAATGAACATAACTTTGCCATTCCCTGCATAGGGAGGTCCTTATTCAGGGCCAGATTGTGCCCTCAAGGCCACATGGGAAGGCATCCCTCTGTGCGGAGATCTCCCCTCTTCCATGTGAATGGGGAAAATGGCATTCACGTGCCATTTTCCGAATGGCATCGCAGCACCATGCCTCCCCAAGACCCCAAAAAAGGCTTTCTAGGAGAGGGGTCAGGACTGGGCAGGCTGGGAGTAGGGAATGGGCAGCCCTGCCTTAGAGAAGATGGCCATGGGGGAAGGAGAGGCATGTTGGCCCCTCTATTAGCCCCATGGAGACTGTATTGCCTGACCCACAGAGTTCCCTCCGAAGTGGGGACCCCATTAAGATAGAGTCCCAGAGACAGGAACCGTCAAGTGGTATCCATGGGAACTCTATTGGAGCCATGCTGACAGAAAATGGGGGGGTCAATGCCAGGGGCACAGAGCGAGTGAGGTGGCACATATTGGAGGATCAATACAATTTTGAGATGGGCCCTGCAGATCATTCCACTGGGGTGGCAAACCCTGCCCCGAACGGCTCAGTCAGGGACCTGAGCCCTCTCCTGTGGGTTTTGCTGCAGGAGGCAGCTCTCTGGCACTCAACCCTCATAGACAAACTCCCATGGAAGCCAAGAGCTGAGTAACAACCCAGCAAGGGGCACCGTGCTTGGCCCATGCACTGGACGCACTGTTCCATCAGACAAAGGGGAGGCTGTTCTCTAATCGGACTGTACATCTCAGCTGTGGAGAGGGTTTAGTTTCACTGTTCAAACTCACTCTTTCAAGTAGGCAGCGCGGAGGAGCCCGGCAAAGTATCTCCAGCCTAAGCCCTCTGTGGCTGCAGCTTCAGAAAACCAGATCAGTGCATCCCTTCTCTGAATTGTTTAGAACAGTCTAACACCAAGCCAAAAGAGCCATGATCTTCTCCTTTACCAAGGGTCCAGCCAATAAACCAACAGCCTCTTCTCCACCTCCCAAAGAGGGGCCCAGAGCCCCTACGGGAAGCAATCCAGCCACCAACTTAATAAAAAAAAATACAAGCCAAGCAAGCAAAGCATGGCACAGTCCCATTGTCGAGGATGATTGCATGCCACATCTGCTTTTCATTAGCATTGCGTCCCTTTGTTGTTCCAGTCGTAGTTATGAAACAAGCCTGAGCATTTCCAGCAGAGAGCAGGCCAGCACCAAGAATTGCTGCAGTTCCCAAAGGCTCTGCGGTCAGAGAGGACTCCTGAGGGCTGCTCTCTGGGAAGCATGGAAAGGTTCCCCCTGCAGGTTTCCTGACATGGCCAAGCCAGAGCATCCTTGGGAGGCTGGTGAATGGTCTATGACGCAAGCCAGAAAGCTTCACTGGCCACCAAGCCTCTCGGACGATCAGGCCAATTCTGCTCAGCATTGTTGCATCACAGGTCTCGCCGGTGGCTTGGAGAGACTATGGAGCTGTGCCCAAGATGGCAGTAGCTGACGGCACTCTTCTTGCCGGGGGGCAGGCCTCCGCACTGCCAGGGGAAAGCATGCAAAGGAGTGGCAGCTACCACAGCCTCGGAAAGTTTGCAGGGCATGCTCACCGCCACCCCATGTCACTAGCAAGATGCTTGGCAGGCAGGACAGCGATGACTCCCCTAATCCACATGACCACGCCCCTTCTATTTTATGGCAGCGATTCTCAACTGCCATAAGCCTTGTGCTTTCACTTAAGCCTGGCCAGAGTGGGTATGAAATCCAGCCGCTCCGCAGTGTAGCATCTTATGTCCATTTTGTAAATTACGATTCAAGGGGCAGTGGAGAATCATGCTCAAGGGGCTCAAATGCCAGGAACCTGCCTGTGCAAGTGAAAAGGGCTGTGTATACCTTCTCTGTCTCACCTTGTGTGCCATGCAGGGGCCCACAGGGCCAGATCCTAAACTAGTGCAAATCAGTGTAATTCAATGCGGCTATGCTGAGCTATACCGGCTGAGGATCTGGCTTGTCCTGTTTGGAGTTGCATTAATACACGTGCTCGCCTCCTGTTGCAGGATCTTAGCAGGCCCAGCCAGCCAATAACTCGCTATTTCCCACATCACTGCAGAGGGATTTTCAGCCCCTTTCCCAGGCTGAATGAACTGAATGAATAGAGCATACTGCTCACGGGGCAAGGGGTCATACAGTGGAATTGACTGTAAAGGGAGATGGAGGAGACATTGCTATAAACCTCTTAGACTCATAACTGGGACTAGTTAGAAAATATAGACATCCGACAGGCAAGATGGTGCAACATACCATTCGACCAAACCACCATGCACTGTAACTCTGGGTTTTTCATGATCAAAGCGGAGAATTATAAGATCACAAGATGATCATTTGCTTTTCTTTTCCTCCTAGGATCTCAAAGCACATCTACAGAGAAGTGCTCCATCTCTAAGAGCTAGACATTATTAATTATTATTAACAGCCATCATTAATTAATGAACCCTCAGAAATGCCCCTTTGTGGTTGGGAAGATGTTTTATCCCCATTGCCCAGTTGTAGCCCACAGAGATACGGGACTAGGTTTTGACCTGCTTGCCCATGATGAACAGTAACTTGCTCCCCCGAGGGCCCTGGCAAAGTCTAGTGAGCTGATTCTTCACTCACTCATGCTGGTTTTACACCAGTATCATTCCACTGACTTCACTGGAGTCATTCCTGGTTTTCACTGATGGAGGCAAGTGGAGAATCAGGTCTACTGGGACCCCATGTGGAGTAAGGTGCTATATAGCCAAAGGAAGGAGCCTTAACAGGATCTGGCCCAGGTGATGTGCCTAAAATATCTCAGAGATTCAGTGGCGGCTCTAGGAGTCCTGGTTCCCAGTGCCCATCTATAACTATGGTCCCGCACTACCAAATTCACAGCCATGAAAAATGTGGCACAAACTGTGGAATCTGGTCTTTCCCGTGAAGACTGATTTTTTTGTGTACTTTTACCCCATACTATAAAAGTATAACTATATGGTAAAAGTATACAAACGTACACAGTGCTGCCTTCAGAGCTGGGCACCCGGCCCAGCCAGCAGCTGCTGCTCTCCGGCCATCCAGCTCTGGAAGGCAGCACAGAAGTAAGGATGGCAATACTGTGACCCCTCTACAATAGCTTTGCAACCCCTTTTTGGGTTGGCACCCCCAGTTTGAGAAATGCTGAGTCTTAAGGGCTTTACGTGATTATGTTTTGCCATTTTAAAATACATATTCATGTTTTGTTACAACACCGTGAAATTTAAGAGTTAAATACCTGAAACTGTGAAATTCAAGATTTTCAAAATGCTATCACAGTGAAATTTATGAAAATGGACCGTGAATTTGGTAGGGCCTTATCTATAACCTCTAGAATTCTGCCAACATTAGTCCTATAGAGGCATTTAAATCCAACCCCTTGAACTATTACATTAAAAGAGGACATGGGTATTTTTGCCAGGAGTCAAACACAATGAAAGAGCCTACGAGGTCGACGTCTTCAATGGCCTTACAGTTACCCAGTGCATCCGAACAGAGCTGCTCAGAAATACTGGCGAGTATCTGCACAGCACATTGCTTTGCACTGCTAGGAACACAGAGCCTCGTAATCCTCCTCTTAATCTAATCAACTCCTTGCACTGAGTGGGCTCCATGGAAATGAAATCATTGGCAACATTGCAAACTGCTTCTAAAACAGACATAATGCAGGGCCTTTCCCTCGCCTGCTAGATGGAGACACACAAACAAACCTGGGCTTGCGATAGAAAACCACGCTCCCCTAAGGCATATCCTATCATCCCTTCCCCAAGCCCTCCCTTGGCTCACTCCTCACTCATAAGTACTTTCCCCGCAGCCATGTGGATTTGTGCTATTTTGAGACTCTGTAGAGGCAGTTTCTTCTTGGATATGAACTGCTTGCAGCTGCAGGAGAAAGTCAGCAAGCAGCAGTACTTACCTCTGAGCAGTCAGATGACAACACCAAGCGGATCTGCGGTGACACTCACCTTTATGTCCAAGGAGGTTTCCGACCAGTAATAACTTCGAGTCGGATGTCTAGGGTCATTTTCAAAAGTGGCTTGGGGCCAGAAATGCAAAGGTATTTAGGTGCCCAGAGATGCTCATAGGTGCCTAGCAGGATTTTCAAAAGCACCTTGGTGCCTAATTCCCTTTGAAATTAATAGAGGTTAGGTGCCCAGGCACTTCTAAATCACCTATTAGGTGTCTATCTACATAGCCTTAGGCATCTAAATACCTTTGAAAATCTGTCCCCAAGTCTTTTTTGAAAATAGGATTTATGCACTTTTGAGCATGTTGCCTGAAGTCACACCACGCTGTGCTCAGAATGGGGTCTATTATTTCCTGTTCATGCATAGTCCACGTTAACATAGTGGGCCAGATTCTGATCTTAGTGACAGTGATGTAAATCCAGAGGAACTCCACTGGGGGGTTAGCACTAATGGAAGTAGCTTAGGCCCTTGATGAGTTCCTAGGGTATCACTTCTTTGGACCTTTTCTCTCTCAACATCTTGAATCCCATTTCGTCTGTGGGGCTCATAGAAAAACTTACACAAGGCACCACAGTCCTAGAGAATTCTTCACCTCTGAATATTAGAAGAGTTGGGCACACAATTGAGCGTTTCATGTGCACATGCAGCTACTATGATTGCGCGCACAAATCGTGTCTGCACAATTGCTGTTTGTGCCTGTGATCACCCAGGTTGCCTGAGCAATTGCACCATTTGCCTGCACGTTAGATGCACGACTGGGCATACATTTTGTGCGTGCAACTCTTCTGAAAACCTTGTTCTGTCCTTTTAAGAGTGCCCCATTCTAGCCTGGCATTAACAATAGCATTGAACACATCTGATGTGATTTGAAAGGCACATGGCAAGGTTATTCTCTTCTCTAAAACCCCGTTCATTTGCTGCTGCTCTAAGAGGCCCCGGAGCAATGCTAGGACTTTGTTAATTAAGAGTTGCTAAACAGAGAGACAGTGACAGATGCTGAGACTAAGCTAATAATCAGCACCAGCAATGTGATGACAGACAGAAGCTTCCTGGCTTCCATAAAGGAAAACAGAGCCAAACACTGTGCTCAGAGGGTGAGTGGAAATGCTAGCAGGTGTGTCCACTGCCACAAGAATCCTACTGGCTGGGACAGGATTCCAGGGGCACGTGGTAGGTGATGGGTAGAGGGGTGAATTTTTCTGATCTTTTGCAAAGGGCACTAACTACGCCTGGCTAGTACGTGCTACACAGCTCAGCCCTCATGCCAGTCAGCTCCGGGGGGACTGGCCAGATCACAAGATGGCAGAACTCATGTCCTGGATGGCCCGTGGTGCAGGAACTGAGAGTTGAGATGCACGTCCCTCCAAAAGCTCTCAAGCACTAAGGTTAGATCATGTTGCAGCTGAAATCACACAGCTGCAGAGAGAACATCAAGACCACCTCCTGCCCTCCAACCATTGGTGCTACTGGGAGATCTGCCTGCAGGCGAAGGGCATGGCATGGCCCTATATCTGTGCAAAGTCTGCGGAGAGTTTTGACCTGATCTATGGAATTGGACAGCTCATTATAAAATCCTCTGCTAAGTTTGGAGTGAAGGGGTGTTGCTCAAGCAGACAGCTAAGCTTAGCGCTTTGAGGAGCTTGGATGGATGAGAGTCTGGTTCTGAAGTAGGAGAGGCTTAGTCCATGTTCCACTAAGATACTTTCCTGGTTCATCTTTATCCCAGGCTGCATTTGCCTGAGGCTCTGGTCTTGTCATATTGCATATTCCTGAGCTGAGTCAGGCCTTAATGGGACCCTGCCACAGAAACCCCAGGTGCTGTGAGAAGTGGGGTTATGGGACTGGTGCTCTTCCAGTGGGGCTGGCACTGAGCAGCGTTCCGCTAGGCTGTGTCGTCACTTTATGCTGCTATGGGTGCCCTCCTTTGGATGAAATATGAAACCCTGATCTTGTAATTATTTTACTGAGCAATTAATATATTCAAAGCACTGTATCAACGTTAAGCTTTCCACCACTCTTTAGTCCCATTTTATAGAGGGGAAACTATCTATTGCCAAGAGGTTTAAGTGTCTTGCTTAAGGCCACAAAACAAACTGATTTCAGAGAGAGGATTTGAACTCAGGACTTCCTAGCTACCAGGCCTATACTCCGGCCTGTGGACATTGCTAGGTCTTGTAAAGCTGGCTGGGATTACTCAATATCCCCTGACATTTTGCTCAAGCGTTGCAGCTGGTGTCTTGGCCATGTGCCCACTCAGCTAATTACACCCTGCCTCACTCAGTAATCCTGCTGGCTCCGGCTGGATGCCCTGTTCTTCAGGTCCCAACTGATGCTAACGTGCAGCGTTGTGCTGTTGCCTCTTCGGGCCTGAGTGTGGTGGTTTCTGTCTATAATTTATGAAGCATCTCAGGAGCCTTCAGCAAGCCAGGCAATAGCAACAGATGGGGCTTGCTCTACTCATTGCCAGGAAATGAACGGTTACTTTAGAAACTGAAGGTTCACCCCTTGTAAGGGGCAGTTGATCACGCCAGTTTCCCACTTGCAGACTGATAGAACGGACAGAAGATATAGCCAGCCTAAGCCATCACTAAGTCTTCCATACCCAGAGGGGGGAAATTCACTCTCCGGCAGCTGCCACTTTGCACTGGCTACACAGACGCAACATGTCTGTAAAGTGGCCAAAAAGTCTTCCCCGCCCCACCCCCCCTAACACCTGCAGCTAGTTCCCTGGCAGGTACAGGGCCAGTATAGCCAGCTCTATGCCACCCCTCCCCAGGCACAGAAGGTGTGACTAGGGTGTTTCACTGCCGGTGTTATTCTTGCCGAGGCTGTTGCTGCCAGGGGTGCAAGTTGGAACTTGTGTCGGAGAGTGAGCCAGCCCCCGGTGCCCTCAGGGTGAGAGAGATGCAGCATCTTCCCTATCGTGGGTTCTGCACCAAATTGAGGCCTAAATGCTGGCTTGCGGCAGGGACTCTGGTTCCACTTGGCTTGTGCTTTGTTCCATCATCACAGGGCTGATCTTAAGAGCCTAGTGGTTTGTGCACCACCAGTTCAAAGTATCAGACAGCTGCAGTGGGTGCGTGGGATCAGATCTCCTGCAACAGCCGTGGCAGCTCAGTGAAACAAAGGGATGAAGGTTCCCAAGGGCTCTCCTTGTGTCTACCTTCGAAAGGGGCAAACTATCCTCTCGCTTCCACCTCCTCACCGCCAGGGACTGTCAAGCAAGATGAGCCGCTGGGCCCTGAGCCGCCATCGCTCTGCAGTGTGCAGCCCCCCACCCTGGCGTATTGCATGGGTGAAAACCACTCCATCAGAATGGCAGCTTTCCCCACCTGCTCTGCACAGGTGTAAACGCCTGGGCACGGTTCCCACTGCACTCCGGAGCCAGGCAGTGCCTGGGGTAGAATGCTACCGAGTGGCACGGAAACCACAGCAGTGTATGAAACAGTCAGTGGATGAGCAAACACTGGCAAGAAACAAGGAGCCTCCACTAGATGACCAGGATCACTGCATGGAAAGGCAGATGCACCTCCCTGTGAATTGCAGCTCTGGCCACCAGCCCGAGCACTTCATTATGTTATAAATCACGAGTCAGTTGGGGCCTGATCTTGCTAACTCGCACTCATGCCCGCTGTCCCGCTGACGTCAGCCAGGCTTCTCTTGCGGGTGAGTGAGGCTCCTCCAGCTGCACTGCCCTGCAGGGACAAACTGTCCTTCTCTCAAGGAGGGCTCCTTGGGCAAGTGCCCACATGGACAAAGCCGAGGTGGGTGGGCCTGTCCCCCTCTGTTTGGTTTAGATAACAAGGCGCTTTCCTTACAGCATGGATGCCCTTTGCCTAGGAAGTCAGGGTTGCTGCTGAAGGAGGAGCCCTGCCTGCCAAGGACGGCATCCCCGCTGCTGGCCCGTTCCTGCAGCTGATACACTGCAGTGGAAATGTACAGTGCTTGTCATGGAGCCTGACCACACCAGGAGACTTTGCACTTACCGAGCTGGTGGCTATTGGGTTTGCTAGATCCTCGGGCACTGGAGGCTCATCTGGGCCCCACAGAGCTCTTTCAGGCCATGGATCGCATCATGTTCCAGACACATGTTCGAACAACCTCAGGCACAAGACTCCAAGGGCAGATTGTAAGATGTGCCCAAGGGTGGACAACTTCCAGCTGGGACTTGCTGAGCATGGCTTTTACTGGCCCAGCTGGAGCAGGAGCTCTCTCTTGACTCACCTGGCTAAGGGGCTGCCAACAGCGTCCAGGTTGAAGCCTCACTTGTGATGACCTGTGGGGAGCACACAGCCAGCTGCTCAGGGAGCTACAGTAGGTGCTTAAGTCAGCTGTAGTGACCAGCCAGCAACAAGAGGGAATCCTCCAGTGTGGACCAGGGGTCAGATCTGCAGCTGATGCAAATGCCAATACACTGCAGCTGAGGATCGGACATTCTGTCTCCATGCCTCCATCCTCAGTGAACCTGTCTCTCCTGCAGACCCATGAAAATGCCCCATCCATGCTCTGTAACATGCAGCCCTCTGAATACCCGTATGGCTCACCCAGATACATCTTGCCTTTCAGAGCCCAGGACAGCTGCTGATTAACAAGCACCTGGGGAAGAAAAGGGCAGCTCAGCTTTGACTTGGAGTTACACCAGTGCCTCCCCCTTGACTCCACTGGGAAGGCAGTGGTGTAACTAGAGGATGTGGCCTCAGGTGTATGTCCACATCCAGCTGGCTGTGTGGGCGTGAGCCCATCCTGTGCTGCTGGGCTCTCCTTCCTGGCCACGGTGCCAGTCCAGCTGGTTCTGCAGCTGATATTCAGCCACACTCTGTCCTTCTCCTCCCCCGAGAAATCCATGGTAGTCCTTTGCCTCCTACCCAGCACAGGCAGGAGAATCCCTGCGTCCCATCCTCAAACTTTGGTATCAGGGCCAGGTAACACCAGCCCTGGATCCACATGGCCAGGATCACTCCCTCTCTCTTGCTGCTGTTGACGGGGGACAACCTGCACCGGCTGGGATTAGCTGCGACCTAATCTCTGCTGAATGCACAGAGCAGCTTTCTATGGAGCAACTCCCAGTGTCTGCTAGACTGGAGCAAGGAGGTGATGCACCCATATCTGTGCTGCCCCTCTGGAGCAGCTGCTGGCTTGAAGGGGGGCGTAGTACAGCCAGCAGCCCACCTCAGACTGCAGCTTGGGCCAGAACGTCGGGGACAACCTGGCTGGTGGTGATTGACCATCACAGGCTGTATTTGGGAATTACAAAGCCAGAGAGGCTGACGGGGTCCCATCAGTGTCCAGCAGCTTCAGTAAACAAGCAGGTCTGCCTTCACTCCCATCGGCCTGTATCGTCTCTGCCATGAGAGGTGGCGGGTGTGCACACAATGATCAGTCAGGGAGCCCCACCCTAGAGTCCCTTTTCCCCCTGCTCTGGAGCTGTCCCATTCCCCCGTGCCCTCTTGAGGTCATGCCCCTAGTTCCTGAGGCAGGGCCAGGCCTGGCTGTGGTGGGGAGGGCAAGGTGCTCCCATCCTGCTGCGTGGGAGATTATAACCTGGCCCCTCCTGGCAGGGCAGCCGAGCATTCTGGAAACTATTAGAAAGGCAGCAGTGAGTCATGTGCAGCTGCAGTGCCTGGCAGGCTGAGCTGAGCCCTCTCCCTCCCTCAGATGGGGTCAGGGCCATTGGGCAGAGAGCAGGGCTGGCTCACTGCCACCAGGGCGAGGCACTTCCAGATATCCCGGAGCCTGGCAGCAGCTCAGGAGATGGTCTCCCGCTTCACTCTCCTGTAGTCACCGGCATCAATTCCTCTGCTCTTCTCTCCCCACAGCATCTCCAGCAAGGAGCTGTCAGAGCTCATCGAGCGGCTGCAGAAAAATGCCGACCAGGTGGAAAAGAACATTGTAGAAGCTGACTCCCGAATGCAGAATGTAAGAGCTGCCCCTGTGCTCAAACCCCACCACACTTAGCCACACCCCTTCCCATGCACACCCCACTCCTATTCTTCTGTAGGCTCCTGTTCCCAATACATCCTGCCCACGCTGCCCATTCTCCCTGGAGGATTGCCCCCCAACATCATCCAATCCCTAGACAGCCTCTCTTTATGTTACTCACCTTCCATAAACATGCCACACCACCCTGCAGGCATCCAACACGTATACAGCCATCCCATGCATGCACCTCCTCCACCCCCCCTTTCTCCCTGAATGCACATCTACTTACCCTCACCTGCATGGGCCCTCATCCTGACCTCGATTGCAATTACCTTAGTGAAGGAGCTTTCCTTCCATTGCATTTAGCCGTTAGCTTGCTGGTTCACACCAAATCTGCAGCCCAGTCCTTCTCTTGGAGGATCCTCTTTGCATCCATCTTCCTTTCACGTGCATCTGCTGCCTTCCCCGCTCGTGTGATTGAGAACACCTTTGATCACTATAGCCAAAAGGGTTTGCAGAATTTTGTCGACTTCAGGCTGTTCTGTGCAGTGTGGTTGTCATTTGCATTTCACTCCCATGGGACAGTGAAATTAAGGTGGTCAGTTTCACTTTCTATTTACAGTCAGTTTCATTTCCCATTTCTTAACAACCATCACAGTGCTGAAGGGTGGGAGATTCCCCAGACTATGAAGAAGGTTTAACCCCCTTCATTCCCCTCCCTCCTGGAAAAACCCCAACCCTTGTCATTTAAACTAATGGCCCTAAATATATTTCTAGTCCTATCTTATTTTGTTTAAAAAAAATAGATTACATATCATAACTGTGAGGACTATCCTATTGGATCATGTCCCCTATACACAGCAACAGCAGAGCCGCTTCTGTGATGAGATGCCTGGTGGCTTTGAAGATCTATCCTGGGGAACATGTTACAACACTGGCCCTATAACACCAGTGCAGAGTGGTTAGATGAAAGGGACATAAAGAGGAGGAAATGTAGTCTGATGAAGCTAGGAGGTTAAACCCTCAGACCCCAGTTACCTATGACTCGGATAATGGGTCTCAGAAGAGGCCTGCTGTGGAGTGGAATAGATTACATGGCCTCCTGTTATTCCCGTATAAACTAGTGAAAGGATTCCTCAGAAGGAGGTCTAGTCACAAGTTGTGTGATCATGAGAAAACAACAGACATGAACATCAAGGGAGAAGGAAACAGACAACTCCAGCTTGGGGTTCATCTCTCTCCAACGAGCGTAGCCGCAGCATTCAGCCCGCCCAAAGGTATTCTATCCTTGGCCTCCCATGCAGGCACTCTATAGTCCTGCTCCTGAGCATCTGTGGCTGGGGAGGAGGCCAGTGTGTGGAGGTTAACATCCTGTTCACGGGTGCCCCCCCTCCTTACACACTGCGCCTCACAACACAGGCTGTATGACCAACCCTTATGTAATAACTCCATGCATTGGGCAGTTTTATGTTGTATTGTTTTCCACCATTCAGCTGCTGTCGATTTCAGCTCTTTCTGCCAATTCACCATCCTTTCCTCGTTGCATCCACAGGACTTACACAAGCTCAAGGCCGGCCAGCCTGCTCAATACAAGGACCACACAGCAAATAAACTGTCCGAGTCGGATAAACTCCTCTACGTTCTGGATGGGGACGCAGCAATTGCCAGGCACATGAAACACCCACAGGGTGACATGATCACAGAAGAGTGAGTCCAGTGGGGACAAAATTTGTTTTGGACCCTAATTGCATGCATGTTGCTGGGCTAACCAGACACCCCTCGTAGGCCAGTAGGCATTTCTGTAACTCCTTATGGGAGGGCACTGGATGGTATAGCTAGAGTTGGGCAACATTTATGGCTGTATGTTTTTTTGGTCAAAAACGCACCTTCAGGTGGACGGAAACATTTCATGGATTTGGGTGGAATTCGCCTAATTGTTTCAGTAAAAAAAAATCTGAAAAGAATGGAAATGTTTGGGTTTGACATTTTAGAAATGAAACATTTTGATTTTTCAATTCTAAACGCCTTTTCATTGGGACTTTTACTGTCATTTTAAAAAAACCTGAAAAGAAAATGAAATGTTTCATTTAGGGTTGAACAAAATGGTTGGTTTGTTTGTTTGAAAAAATCCAGTTTGCTGGAAATTTTGGTTGGCTGAAAATGTTTGTTTCTAGTCAACCCAAAACGATTTTTTTTCCAGTTCAGCCACCCAACTGAAAAATCAATTATTCACATAGCTCTGATTATACCACAGATACAGCATAGCCTAAAGAGGGCTTTTGTGTGTCTGTACTTACACCACCTTAGCCTGGGCTCTCACATTAAGCAAGGTCAGCCCTGGGCCGTACTCAGGTGGGAGACCCTCCCAGGTTAAAAAAGGGGTGCGAGTGCCACTCTTCCCTTGGGTCAGTTCGGTACCTTGTGGCCCAGCACTGTGCTGCAGTCGATGCTGACTTTTTGGTGAGATGCAAAATCACATTCCTGAGCGGTTATTAAAGATCACATGGCAGTGCAGTCCGACCATGCCCCCTTCTCCCAATGTGCCAGGGGACTTGGGGAGGGAGGATGACCCAGAGCTGATGGTACCAGCTCTGTGCCAGCCCAGGGATTGATCACACCAGCCCAACTACTACATCCTTGATGCCCCTGAGTAGCTTGTCTTCTCCCTTTCTTCAGCATCCGGCAGCTGAAGGAGCGTGTGGCAAACCTGCGTGCGAAACACGACCAGATCTACAACTTCACTCCGCAGGACGTGGAGCCGCAAGTCAACTGGTCCAAGGTGATCGATGAGAAACAGGTACAGTGACCCCAGCATCTGCCCCTGAAACACCTGTGCCTGCCTGCAGCGACCCTCAGGGCAGCTCTGGAGACAGGGGCTTGCACCAAAAGTTTGCCATGTGGGTGCCAGAATTTTTTTCCCATGGAAGAACAAACCGAGGAGCTCTCACTCAAACCATCAAGGCAGCTTAACATGGCATGGAGCACACACAACAGCGGAATGTATTGAGTGGGGGCAGATGGGGAAGGCTGGGAATATTAGAGTGCAATCCAGGACTCCAAGGGTTTTGGAATGGGTTTAAAACGACCAGAGAATGGGTGGGCAGCTGTCCTTAACTGAGGCTTTAGCTACACTGGGGATCTGCTCTGAGGACAGCCATCCATGGCCAGCCACTGGGCGAAGCTGCACCAATGGATCTCCCTACGGTAGAGCACTATTTTACCAGTGTAGCTTGCACGTGCTTGAAACCTGGGTAAGCTGCCCCATTGCTGATCAAGGCTTATCGCAGTTTGCCCTGTCTGCTAAAGTTAACTGATGCTGGTGGCCATCCACTGATGCCTGAAATTAGACCAAATATGGCCAAAGCCTCCTTTGGAGACAGTACATCCGAGTGGATAAAGCACTTAACTGGGATTCAGGAGACCTGGGTGCCATACTCAGCTCTGTCACTGCCCTGCTGGTTGACCTCAGGCAAGGTACTTCTCCGCTCCATGCCTCAGTTTCCCCATCTGTAAAGTGGGGATAATGACACAGACCTCCATTGTAAAGTGCTCTGAGGTCTACAGCCAAAAAGCACCATATAAAAGCTAGGTATTAGCTTTGGTCTTGGTCTTTCCCCCATCACCTTCTTTTATTCTCTTCTCATTTTCTTGAACGCATTTGTTTTTCATCCTAGACAGATAGAAAAAGTAAGGGCCAGGTCCTGAACTGGTGTAAATCAGCAGAGATCCAGAGAGTTGTGCCAGTTCGCAGCAGCTGAGGATCTGGCACAAATGGATGCTGCCTTGGTGTGTGGTAGTCACACCTTACGGGTTCTAACGCCCTCTGCTGCTGTTCGTGGCTGCTCAGTGACGGGGAACGGAATTGCACTTCATTCAGACAATCCCGGGGACTTTGGGTCAGTTCTTATGAGCGAAAGGACGATTTCACTCCTATCAAGGGCTGGCCTACGATGCCCGCTGTATTCATTAGCCACATCCAGCACAATAACAGACACAACTGGTTGCTCCACACTGTTGATTTTGCTGCTATTCAAACTGCTGTGTCAGCTTCGCTGTGCAAATCCCCAAATCCAGCCTGAGCTGCAGCTTGTTTAATTAGCACTTTGCTTTGGGAAGGCCATGCTGGCCTTGCAGTTCTGCCCATTGTGCGGGCTCTGCTGCTTCCAAAGGGGAACGGGCCCATTAGCATGGGAGAGGGGAGGCCCTTGCAATGACGGAGGTTTGTACAATGCTTGGGAAATACCAAGCGGTGGTTATTAGAATTCACATCACAGGCAGGCGCTGCTACCCATCTCGTCCCCTAGCACCTTGCAGTCTTGGGCTGCTCCTTCTCCCACTGACGCCGCTAGCCAAACTCCCAGCAGGCCCATCTTAGCCTCTGGAGAAGAGACACTTCACAGTGCAACCCAGGGCTGCCTCCTAGGAACATGGAGACTGCTATATTAGATCAGACCTTCGCTGGGATGCCCACCATCTGGCAGCACCTGGCCCTCGACGCTCGAGGAGACAGCTTGTCAATCGTGCAATGCTGTAAAGGGGCGGGGGTAGAGGAAAGCCCAGGCCACCAGCTGACACCCTGTAGCCTAAGAACGGGTCATCCTTGCATAGCTGCAAGTGGGCCATGTTCACACCAGCTCTCACGCTGCCTCTGTGCTATGAGAAGCTCGTCCTAGAGGTGTTGAGTGCCCCTTGCTCTGATGTGACGTGGGGGGATGAAAGAGGAGGTCTGGCTCAGAGATCCCTGCGCCGTTCATGACGCTGAGTGCTTCTGCCAAAGCTCTTTCTAGGTCTTCAGGGAGCAGAGATTCCCATGAGACTTCCCAAACCTGCCCCATTCCCCACTGCAACGAAGCAGAAGAGGGCACCCCAGGCTGGGGGTCTCTCTGCCTTAGCTCCAGGCAGGTGGGCAGCAGAGCTGGAGGGTGGTTCCCGGTACGCCTGTTGCTAACCTTAGCCTCTCTGTGCGCCAGGAAACATTGAACAGCCAGGGCTTTGGGACCGACCTGCCGCTAGTCAACAGTCAAGTGGAAGAGCACAACATCTTCCACAATGAGGTGATGGCCATTGGGCCGCATATCAGCAAGGAACGGGACAAGGTAGGGCCCGTCTCTGCCTCATTCGCTGGTGTTCCCTGTGCCAGTCTTCACTCTTTCTACCCTGCCCCTGCCCCCGCCCAACCCTTCCTACACGGGATTGCAGAGCACAGGCCAACCTTTTAGACTAACACAGGAACTTCAGGCCAAGCTAGGGGAGACACACCCGAGGGAAGGACAGGCTTCCAAGAACACGGGGAGAGCAGCACCCAAAGTTGCTTGCAGTGCCATGGGCCCAACCCAAGCCCTGTGTCCAAAGACCCCAAACTGCAGGGTATCCTGAAGCCACACCTGTACCCAGAGCTGAGTTTCAGGGGCAGCCCCCCGACATGCCCCCTGCTAGATCCAGCCCCCTTTGCCCTCCAGCTGAGCTCTTCGGCCCTTCTCATGCCTGGCTTTTCTCTCCTTGTTTGCAGGAATATATGAGCAGCCTCCAGGTGAAATACCAGAAGCTGCTGGTAAGAACCTCCCTCAGCCCTGAGGGAGCCGGAGGTTGGTGGCTAAGCACCAGAGAGCTGGGGAAAGGGGGTACGAGCACGGGAAGGACGTGTAAGAGGGAGACACATGGCCCAGAGATGCTCATTACTGGTGGGGAGGGGGGTGCAGAGTCCTCACAACTCCCCCTCCCCCCCTGCAGAGGAAAGTTCTGAGCAGGTGGCCTCCTTGGGCTGCTCCCCCAACTCCATGACTGGATGGTGAGCTCTGACCCTCTGCAATCCTCTCCTTTGACAGTCAGGGTCCCAGCAGCGGCAGCAGGATTTGAACTCCCTGCAAGATTACATGCAGCGCTGCACGAACAAGCTCTACTGGCTGGATCAGCAGGCCAAGGACAGAATGCATTACGACTGGAGTGACCGCAACCTGGACTACCCCAGCCGACGCTGCCAGTACGAGGTCTGTGTATACCCTCCCCGGCACACAAAACCTGCCTATCTCGCCAGCTATCTCCTGGCCAGGAGTATTATACCAAAAGGCGGAGGCAGTGTTGCCTAAGGGGGAGAACACTGCACTGGGACTCAGGAGACCTGTGGGTTCCAGTACTAGCTTTATCACTGACCAGCTGGGTGACTTTACATCCCTGCTCTGTGCCTCAGTTTCCCCCGTGTAAAATGGGAACAACGCTACTGACCACTTTTGTAAAGTACTTTGCGATCTACTGCTGCAAAGGGCTGGGTAAGAGATAGGGCTTGATGTTATTACATGTACAAATAGATCAGGCCCTAAAACAAAAAAGAATGAAAATACCTGTCTTGACATAGGGCCTGATTCTCCTCTTGCTTACGCTGGATTTACCTTGGTGGGAGCAAGGAGAGAATCCAGCTCAGAGACTTTACAAGCAACTATAAGGAAAGGAGGAGGCCAAGATGCAGCAGGGCAGGGCTGGGGCTTCCTGGCCTTAAGGGATTCTCTGTTTTGAGTGCACCAAGGAGTCAGACCCCTTCATTTTAAGGTATGTAAAATCTGGGGTGTAAGCAAGGGTCCCTTCCCCCTGCTGTTGCTGGGTTCCTGTGTTCTGGTCTGTTAGTAAGGGGTCCCCTCCAAGCATTCCCTTCTGAGCCTGACACCTTCACTGCCTCTGTCTAGAACTTCATCAATTGCAATCTAGAAGAGAGAGAGGAGGCTGTCAACAAACTGCATGCGGAAGGAGACCAGCTACTAGCCCAAAACCACCCTGGGAAGAACCCCATTGAGGTGAGTGTCCCAGAGAATGCTAACAGGTATATCTTTTCCCTGCATACCCTGGAGAGAACACCATCCCATCCAGGAAATGCCTACTTGACCCTGACCCAGCACCCTGAGATGACAGTCCATGGAGAAAACTCCCCTGCCCTTTGTCCTGTATTGGCACTCACCCTATAATGGCTCCTCAGCTTTGCATGGCTTCCTGAGCTGCCGAATGCCAACCAAAAGGCTCCCTTCTACTACAAGTGTATAAATTGGGTAAAACAGGGATCCCATTACCTCACCTCCGCCAGGCCTGTTATCTTGTTCCTCCCCTGACAAGCAGAGCTGGTTAAAAAAAACCCAACATTTGTTTTTTTCACATTTGTCCCCCAAAATGTGTCCCATATTCTAGCCCGCTCTCCCGAGCAACTCTGCTCGGACATGTGGATTTCCGGCTCTGGTCTTAGGCTGCCCACGAGGATTCGTTCAGTGGAAATGGAAGGTGGCACTTTCCCCTGGGTAGCAAACATGTTTGGTTAGGTTCACTCCTGGAGTAACTCCATTGACTCCAGTGGCGTTACACCAAGAGAGAATTTAGCCCGATAGCAATCTGGCGAGTTGCTTCCAAGCCTTCAGTTCCCAGAGGAAAACTGGCTAATGTGCTGCTCCTGCTACCCATTGCTACTATTCTTGGTCTCATACCCCATTTATGATTGTGTCACCATGTAAATGCCTCCCTGGGATTCTTCTCCAGAGCTGGTATTCACCCATTGAGGCAGGCGACAAGCCTTTGTAACATGCCGGCTGCTCCCATTGTGTCATAGGCTCACATGGAGGCTGTCCACGCTGACTGGAAGGAGTATCTCAACTTGCTGATCTGTGAGGAGAGCCATCTGAAATTCATGGAGGACTATCACCAGGTACCAGAGCCCGTAGGCCAGGAAGGCTCCTACTTCTCAGTGGGCCCTGGGAGAGCAGATGCTGTGTTCTGAGGGATCTGTGAATGTGGGGAACAAGCACCATGTGCTCTAGTGTCTATCTGCCACTGCTAAAAGCCAGGATACTAGACTCAAGAGTTTCATAGATTTCAAAGCCCAAAGGGAACACTGTGATCATGCATAGCACAGGCCAGAGTTACCCTGTAATGAGCCTAGTAAGCTGTGTTTGACTAAAGCACATCAGCCAGAGAGGCACCAGACTCACTCTGAAGCTATCAAGAGATGGAGAAACCACTCGCGAGGAGAAGGTTGGTTCTGTGGTTGGGCACAGGCAAGCTGGGTTTAATTCCTGCCTGCCACAGGCATCCTGTGTGACCTTGGGCAAGTCACTCAGGCCCAGATCCTCAAGGTATTTAGACTCCTGTCTCTGAAACCAACAGAGCCTTTGAGGCTCTGGGCCTGAGTCTCTGTGCCTCATCCCCCACCTGTGCCAGGGACAATACTTCCCAATGTCCAAAGGGCATTGTGAGGATAAATGCATTGGTGAACGTGAGGCTCAGACACTCTAGATAACCCTAGAATAAGACTCCCAGCGAGCAGAGCTTCTGCTGTGAAATCCTCAAGCATGAAAAAGGGATTGAGGGGTTCATTTACTGCCTTCTGTTGTCCGAATTCCCTTTTCCACCCCAGGGAGCAGTTCAGTTCCCAGAGCCCTCAACACCTTTGTGCCCAGGAACTCTGGGCTTGACTGGGAACAGGGAAGAACACATTCCAGAGGGTACTGAGAAGAGAAGCAGTTGAGGGAGGGAGGGACAGAGCAAGTGCAGATGGGAAATGAGGGGGTGGTATCCGTTCCTGAGGGTGTGTCTCAGACAGGCACGTCACACCTCCCCCAGGGTGATCACTGCCATGCAGGTTCAGGGCTGGTCCCCGACAGTGCATGGTGAGGGGAGCAAGTCCTAAGCTGTCCTGCCTCTCAACAATCAAGCCACTCCCCACATCCCTAAGGTGGGGCAGGGCAGTGCTGGAGGAATCCCAATGTGATATTTCCACATTGGCTGGAGGCAGGGGCTGAACCCGGCCCTCACTGCTTCCCTGCCGGAGAACTGCCTGATGGCATGGGGCGCTGCATGGGGCCATGCAGACGCTCCGAGCACGGGGACAGGCAGAGCAAGAGCAGGGGCCTAGGTGTGCTAACACCCGGAGGAATGATCCATGGTGGGATGTTTAAACAGACAGGAGGGATGCTCATGTGTCTTCCCCTTGGGGGCGGGGGGATTACTGAGAAGAAGTGGCTCAGGGGCTGCAGGGCACTTGGGTCTCTTCCTGCAAGACTCCTCCAGCCTAGTACCAAAGGGCATCAGCCCAACACTATGGAGACATGAAAAGACAGAGCCAAATTCTCAACCACCCCCAACGAGCACTGAGCAGAGCAGAGGAAGTGCTGGATGAGGCTGCAAAGGAACCACCCCACCCCCACGCGCCTTGCTACCCTGGGGCTCACTCGGCCCTGGTCCAGCCTCACAGGCCGGGCCCCCGGCAGGCTCAGAGAGGACACAGCACCCACCTGTCCTTAGCCCATGCAGGGGTCAGATCTCTCTGCCAGCTGGGGGTTCTCTTTTAAACAAGTCTTGCTTGGCCTTCCTGCAGTTCCAAAAGAATGCTACGGATGCCCAGGAGCTGTTGAAGAAGGTGGACACAGACCTGGACCAGAAATACAACCCTGACTTCAAGGACAGATACCAGCTAGAGTCGCTTCTCAGGGAGCTGGATGTGAGTAGCAGCACAATAACAGAAGAGCATGACACTGGCCTTGGTGATGGGAAGAACCTTTGTGGCATCAGAGCAGGTGCTGCCTAGAAGGGTGCAAGTGGGTTGGTGGGCTGCCCAGTCTCTGCCCATGGCAGGCACTACGGCCTGGACACTTCTGTCCCTCTGCAGTCACCTGTTCATTGTTCTGTGCTGGCCACACCCTGTCTTCCCCTTTGGCCTCCTACTACATCTTCCATGACGAGACGAGGGAGCATGGGGCTGAACTGTTGGGATTCTCCCATCACACTCCTACTTGCTCAGGTTGGGAGCCTCATTAGATTGTCATGGGACTTGGCAGAACCACCCGAGGGAAACGTTCGTCCACAGAGCCACCCACCCAGGGAAAAGACAGGCAGAGCAACTGGGCTGCTCCCAGGCCAGAGCGCTGCACAGCCAACACACGCAGTAATGGACATGCCTCCACCCCAGTGCAGGCAGCCAGCCACCCTCCTTCTTCCCCATGCCCCCAAACCCCTCTCCAGCCTCCGGTTCAATGCTGGTCCCAAGTGTTGGGGGCTGGGGGTAAGCGTATGATCCCGGGTGGGGAAGGTGCTGGGCAGTGAGCAAACTTTCTTTCTGATCATTGGTCAAGGACATGTCCTTAGAGACGTTTACTGGTAGTGGCCGCATTTGTACTGGTCCCACCCCACTGTCTCCCTAGGAGGCACTGGGCCCCTGGCTGTCACACCTCACTTATTACACAAACCCTCAATGTCTGTGTTACTAGTGAATGCCAAATAACAAAGACAAGTTCATATGTGTCCCTTCTCTCGTTCCCTCCCCCCGACAAGCTCCCCTCTCCTGCTGATATCACAAGCATTTCCTTTGCACATCTCCACTGTGGCTGTGGCAATGGCCCACCGCAGTTAAGGAGAGGAAAGAGCAGACAAGCGCATTCTCCCCTTCAGGTTGCTCACACCCTCCACTCAGTGCCCATGGGCAGCAGTAGCGCCGCTTGCCTGTGGAAATGGGAAATGCCAGCAGGAGACCGAGACTTGAACAGCACCTCAGCCTCTGCGAAGGGAAGGCATCACCGCTGAGGAGAACATTTTCCTATTTCTTGACATTTTGCAGTGTGAATATTCAACACCAAACATCTCTTTTAAAAGGGCCAGAGTAGATGAGATGATGTCCAGGCTTTACAAATCAGCTCCGCCACCCAGGGCCCGAGGGAGCATTTCAGGCTGGCCCAGCAGCTGTCTCCATGGCCCATTCAGGCGGAAAAGGTCTCCCTTCCATGGCCAACATGCCACATGCACAGCCCTCTGGTGGTCCACGGGTGGCAGCGGCACATTTGAAGACCTCCCACCTCGTCATGGCTTTTCCTTTCCCCCTAGGACCAGGAGAAGGCCTTGGACAAGTATGAGGCAGTGGTGAAGTCCCTGCAGACGCACAGCCTGCAGGTGCTGCCTCTGAAGTACCGCCGGGAGAGCCCGCTCAAGCCCATCCCTGTGGAGGCACTCTGTGACTACGAAGGCGAGGAGGTAAACCTTTCTTCCAACAACCGGATCCTGGGGCTACGGGGCGGGGGCACTGCAGGGAAAATGGCTCACCCATTCCATGCCTCCCACTCAATGGGAACCTGGTTAAGAGAGAGAGTTTTCCTGGTGCTTAGGTATTAAAATATAACTTATTCTGGCCAAGGCCTTGGCCCTGCCCGGAAAAGAGAGATGTGGGGGGCACGACTGTGGCTTGTGACAGCAGCCAGACATAACTAGCCTTGAGGGTCATTTCTCCTACAGAGACTCTATGGGATTCAAGTAAGACACTACATTGTATAAGGAGCCTCCTGAAGTTAGAGCCTCCTTGACCTGTAGCCTGTGGAGCACTCCCAGGTTGGCTGTTGTCACATTTAGAAGCTGTGCACCTTCCTGGTGGTTGTTGCCCAGTCCAGGATAATAACGGGGCGCAGGCACCTTGTGACTAATTAAACTCAACCCCCAAGCACTTCTCTGTCTCCCTTTGCCAGGCCTTTTGCTAATATAAATTCCACCATGATCCTTTGCACGTGCTCCTGGCTGAGTACCGTGTGACAGCAATGCTGGAGGAGCTAGTGCACAGGATGACAGAAGCAAAGCAATCTGGCTAAGTTAGAGCAGGGGAGAGAGATTACCCATGGCGGAGCCACAAGCCTGCACCTTAGGGAAGGCAAGGAACAGCACCGATACAAAAGGCAGGGCTGGAGCCTGCCAGCCCCAACTAGCCCCTTTAAAGGAGTTTATTTGCATGGTGCTGCCTCAACCCCATCCTCACAATGGAGTTTCCTTGGTGTAACCATCCCTTGTAAAGTGATGCAAGCAGGGGGCGGGAGCAGGACTGGGAGGATTAAGGGAGGTGGTATCCCAAAGAGGCTTATGTGGTCCACACACAGGGTGTGAAGATAAGCACTCTGTATCTAACCCATCCCACATCCAGATGAGATTAGCACTAGACCCAAAGGCCGTTTCTCCTGCTAGCAAGCAGAGGAGGGACCAGGGAAGGGTAGGGGCCTGAGGCTCGCTGTGGCCATTTAGAGTTTGTTGAAGGAAGCTCAACACACCCCTGGCTGTACAGAGGTACTCTGAGGATTGCAGAGATGGTGGTGGTGTGGCTGCTCGTACTAGGGCCTGGACACTGGGATGGTGCTAGCAGCTCTGTATGTGCATTGATCTATAACCTGCCAGCAGGCAAGTGGGTCCCCCAAAGGGGAACACGCTGTATTTTCTTTAAGAACCTCTACTACTCACCTGATGGCAGGGGTGGGAACACATGCCTGCCTGGGAAAAGCTGTAGGGCTGTGTGTTAGCCAGGTTGGCCAGACAGGGCCCCACCCGGGCCTGTGTCCCAGGCATGCATGTACTAGACCAGAGTGGTGGTAGTTATTAACTGACTGGCAGCTATGACTGATTTCTGCCCTAGGGCCAGGTTACCCGTGGAGCCCGATACACCCTGACTAAGAACGACAGTGACATCTGGGATGTAACAGACAACTCAGGAAACAAGATCCACATCCCAGGGGTCTGCTTCATGATTCCTCCCACAGACCCTGAAGCGCTAGCTCTCACTGACAAGTACGTGCAGTCAGGTCCCTTTTCAGTGTAGCCTGAGCTTGGGTGTGACTGGAGCTTCTCCTTCCTGCTGTGCCTAAGACACACGTGGGTAACACTTTGCTCTTTCGGAACCAAAGCAACACGGAATCATGGAAATGAATCCACAGGGGTGGAAAGTGCTTCACTGGGCCACGCTCTAGGGTTAAGGCCTGACCAAGGCAGTTTGTCCTTCTAGCTTTTCTGAAACCTAAACCCTTCCTGTCCCGAGAGAGAAATGCAGCAAGAAGCTATTAAATGTACTTAGCTCCTCAGTGGTCAAGGCTGCTCTCTCAGTGGAAAATGGAGATAAGGTTGCTGACCCTCCTTGATAAAGCACTTTGTGAGCTGCAGAAGCTTCTTAGAGTATGCCCAGCATGCATCAGGTGGCACGTGACCAGAATTCAAATGTGCTGTGTGACCATTCACACTTAGTGCTACAAATACAGACACCAGCCAGGCAGATTCAGGGACTGTTTCGACACAGCAATGTTAGTGGGACTGTCCTATATTCCCCTCACAGCCCTCCAAGTCTCCACCTTATGGCAACCCTGCTATTGTCAGGGGAGAAGCAAATGGCTCTTTCCAGAACCCAGCAGCCCTGCTCTGCCCATCCACCAGCACCAGAGCCGGGTTGCCAGAAAGCAATTCAAGGCAGCCCCTTTCTCCACTTCCTCTGCAGGGGGACTGGAAAAGACACCAGCTTTGCCCACGCTTAGGGGCTCAGTGCAGCTGAACAACAGTGGATGGGTCATGCTACCACCATCCAGGGCTTTGTCCAGAGAGGGAGATGCACCCTTGTGAGTAGGAGAAGTCCCTTGGTTATGGTGAAATGCTCTCCCATATGGCAGGGGCAATAGGTTCAATGGCACATGGGTGACAGTCCTGATGTTACTGGCCAACTGGATGCATATGACACTGAAAGGGTGAAGGAACATTCAATTCACACACTGTCTCATTGTATAGCATTGCCAGTCAGTATCAGAGTGTGAAGCAGAAAACAGCCAGCAGCAAGAATGCATTACAGCAACGCTATGAAAGGCTGAAGGCTGATGGCATTGGAGGTGAGTCTTCATACCTGGATCCTTTTGACAAAGCCTTTGCAGAGTCCTAGGGTCAGGAGCACCAAAGAATATTGGGAGTTCAGTTGGAACCGGTGGCAGTGGGCTCTGGCTTCCATTCTTGGGTCACCTGGTCCTCCATATGTTCTTGGCCAGGACCTGCAAGAGATTTCTCCTTCTCTTCATCCTGCCGGAAGATAGTTTGCTCTGTAGTCAGCTATATGGATGTCTGACAGCTCCTAGCACTTCTGTTCTCTTCAAAGGTAAAATGGGATAAAGTAGTTGCCACAGCCACCACAAGTGACCATCTTATTTTCTTCTCATGGAAATAATGGGATGGCGTTGCTGGAACAGGGAGTCAGGCAGGTCACTCAGTCTCTGTGCCTCAGTTGTATCATGGACCCCAGCTGTGCATGATGAAGCACCTCCTGCAATGGCTTTTTTCATGCTGGCCACGGAGCAGCATCAAGAAACGGACTGGAGCCACCAAGCTAAGATGCAGATTTCTAATAGCCCAAATGTCCAAGGGTTGGGGGCAGGATTGCGGTAGTAGGAGCTGCGGTTTTGGTTTTCACCCAGCTCCCTCTCTCTCTCTCTCTCTCTGTGTGTGTGTGTCTGGGTCTAACCCCAGCCCCTACTTCCCATGGCCTCTAACTCAACATCCTCTGGTTATCTAGATGCTGCATCCATACAGGTGCGCCAGCTGCTAGCGGGACTGGAGAAAGTGAACAGCGACCTAGACAAGCAGGAGAAGGCAATAACAGCAAACCTACGCCCCCCACTGGAGCACAGCCGGGCAGTGCAGGACAGTGCTGAGCGCTCAAAGGACCTTAAGGTAACGGACATGGAGAAGAAGATAGGGAAGGTCATTTGCCCACTTCATAGGCTAATTACTGTAGCAAGAGCCATGAAAGCAACCTTGGCACAGGAAACACCACAGCAGAAAAGCCAGCTAGAGAATCACCCTATGACTATAAAAGGATCATTTGAATGTCTGTTTATTCAGCTACCAACCTCATGGCTGCCAATGCACAGCTGCAAGCCTAACTCCATAAAACCCCTCTCCCTGTATTAGGAAAGAAAAGGAAAGGTACCAAAATGTCACTATTCTTAGATGCAATTGTTCCTCATGCACCAACTCCCAAAAGCATCATTGCTTGCATGCAATTAGATGGCTTCTCCTTTTCCATTAACAGCCCTGGCAGATTCCTTGAACATACAAAGCAAGCCAACCTTCTTGCTCTGACTGATGAGACCCCTGCCATTGTCTTGGCAGGAAATTCAGATCTCTCTTCCCACCATGATGCAGTCAGAAAGGAAACATCTAGTAAGATAAAATGGCCATAACATAGCTAGGGGCTATTCATTAAGGGCCTCAGTTTACAGAAAGAATACGAGTGGGATAGAGGTAGAGTGAACGGAGGGGACACAGTCTTGAACATTAAAATAGGGTGGATGAGGGAATATTGGCTGCTCGGGTCCAAAACCCTTAACACAGTTTGCAGTTTCATCCCTGCATCACAATGGCATGATCCTACAAAGAAATGCTATCCTGGAGCAACTATGCTGCTGTTTGATCCTCAGTGCCCTCAAGAAACATCACCTTGTCTCAACAGGCTGAGACCCACCTGGCACAAAATCCTCCCCACCTATCTGGAACAGGGGGCCTGCCTCAGTGCAAACCTCCCTGCTGCTGCCTTGTTCGTCATCCAGTCGCTAGAGCCCTGTTCAGCGTCTGTAAGGACTTTCTTCTCATTGCAGAACATCTCCAATGAGGTCCGCTGCATCGAGCCTGAAAAAGCAAAGAAGATCCAGGAGTGTGAGGCTTTTATTGACACAGCGCCCAACACTGGCAATGCCACCTTGTTGAGGAACAAGGTAGAGGACACTAAGAAGAAGTACGACCAAGTGGGCCAACTGCTCGGTGCTGCCCAGGAAAAGTATGTTATAGCTCCCGCTGGGCTGAATCCAGACTTTTCAGTGGTGGCAGGGGAATGCAGTAACATTCTTCTTGTATTTACAGAGTGGATGTGGCCAATCGCCTTGAGAAGAGCCTTCAGCAAGGCAGAGACCTGCTGTCTGCATATGAAAACAAACTGGTGACAGAGGATACTGTGCCAGAGGACTTGCGGGCCCTAGATCATAAGAAAGAGGAGCTCTTGGTAAGTGGTTTCTTCAACCAGTTCTCTAACCTATCAACATGCTCAATAAACAGACATACACTAGAAAACCTGGCCCAGGTGTCTGCTCAAGGGACCAACCAAAACACCAATGGGTTAGTGGAGATGATCTTCAACAAAGGTGGAGAAAAGACCTGGACTCGTTCCATTTTCATCAATGTGTCAGCAGTCCTGAGACAGGAGGTTGCTTGACAGTGGGTGGTCTCTGTACAGACTTCATTGGAGCACAAGGGATTCTCAGCACAAGGTGCTCATGCAGGGGGATGGTCCCTGCCTCATTGCCACCAATGTGCATCCCTTAAATGAGCGCCTCCTAACTCACCAAGCCAAAATTCTAATGCCTGGCAGGCACTACTGACTTGACTATAGGGCTACCACTGGAATTCGGATGATAGAATTGCTCAGGGACCACACAGCTGAGTAGCAACCTCTAGGTCCTAGTCAATGGGTATCCGTCAGAAAAGTCACCTATCCCAATCTGCATCCTTGTGGGTAAGCTCAATGGAAAGGCCAAGAACTCAATGGGCCGATGCCTGACAGCCTCTAGATGTGCCTCTCAGGAACAGGGTGCAGGTAAGCATGCAAAAGCTATTGCAGTGACAGGGACGAAGGACTTAAATCTTCAGCACTTTTCACAAACACTGTTACCTTAAAAATTAAGAAAAGGGGGAAGTCAGAATAAGAGAGAAGTGGTTTCCTCCCCAACAGATCTACTGGATGGCTCCTAGCCTTTGTCTAGAATCCCCAGGCCTGGGGCCTGAGTGTCACCCTTCCACAGCCAGGACACAGCACTATCTGTAGCATTAGCACAAGCCTGGCCATCCTCTAACCTCGCCCGCAATGCCGATGCCGGGTGCTGCTAGAACAGAAGGGCATTCTGATGCAGAGCACCACACCCATTTCACTGGAAGCAGGCCGAGCACTCTTCCTTCTTGCTTTGCATCCATGGTCTTTGCAGGGCTGGGCAGCAGTCAATCACTTAGATCAAAAGACGGATCCTGCATACCGACGAAATTTTGCACCGAGCCAAGCCTTTCCTAACTGGTTTAATCACATCAGCTGAAGTAATATTTGCCATGCCTCTCACCCTATGAGTCATGATCTGGGTGCAATTGGATGGGGTAGCAAAGAATTCAGGGGTGAAAGGGTTAGAGGAGTAGGAATGCAAGGAACACTCATGAATGATCAGCGAACTTCTTTCTTTAAAGCTAGAACCGCAGCTAAGCTATGTCGGAAAGATACTTGGTGAAAGCCTAGGATTTAACAACCCTATCGTTCTCCTACTCCCATTCCAGGCCATGGGCGTGGAGCTGCAGTCCAAGAAGTCTCTGCTTAATGAGGCAGAGCAGAATTTGCAAAAAACAAAGACGTGCTCAACCACCCTTGCCAGCCGCTTTCAGGAGCACTGCCCTGACCTCGAACGCCAGGAAGCTGAGCTCCACAAACTCAACCAGCGCTTCAACAACCTCAGCAAGCAAATTGACCACAGGTGAGACTCCAGGACAGGCTGTTGGCTGAGCACTGGAGATACAGGTTAGGAGAGGGAGTCCCTTGTCTCCTAGCACATGGATTTTTACAACAGAATACAACTGATAGGAATGGAATCAAGTCTGGAGGAATTGCAATATGGTCCCTAGGGATACAGGGATGGGTGATCAACATGGATGCATCTAGAGCTGATGGGAGTTTGGCATTACAGGTCTAGGGAAGGCAGCATGGATGGTTCTTCAGCATGGGTAGGCTGAGCAGATCTGGATGGCCTTTGGCACTTAAGCGCTCTCTTAGTGGAGACTGGAGTTGTTATAAGACTGACCAGTTTCTCCACAAGGGCTGAAGGAAGGATGAATGAATTCCCCTCCAGCACAGCCTCTCCCTCCTGCCTCTGACTACGTGTCCTCCCTTCACCAGCCTTCATTTCCTTTCCACATCAAGATCAAGCCCCTTCAGAGCTTTGCATGTATTTGTCCTTATCCACCTTCTGCTTCCTTTACCTACACTCCACTCGCACTCCCTTCCTCTTTCACCCACTCTCCACTACCCAGCCGCCTTCACACTGTGCCAGACGCCTGACATAACCTCCAAGCACTTGCTGGCCGCATACTCCACCACCCAATGATTCCCTTAATACCCAACTAGGCAATGACACTGCCTGTGCTGGCCCCACCCCACTGCTTGCTTTGACTTAGTCGGGTCTGTGCTCTATTGCACGCACATCTTTGGATTCTAAGATTCTCAGGACACAGACACTTTTTGGGCTGGCACACTGTACGCTGCCATGCCTATCAATAGTTATATTCCAATGTCACCGTGGATTCCACCGCATCCTCCGAGCTAATCATAGTGTGGTTTGACGAACTGTTGGTGCTTGGGGTCCATAATAGACCGGTGAGAGATGGGCCCTGTATGGAGTGCTTTGTTATATACAGCACAGCTGAATTTCACAACGCTCCACCCTGACCTAGACCTGCAAGCAGAGGAAGGAGTATAAAACCACAGCATGTTTTAACATGACCTGAAGAAAAGACCTCCTAGGAAATACTACGTAGGATCCTGCAGAAGACGACTCCTCCTGGGGGAAAACTCAGGCCCCAAGTTTGTGTCTGTGGGAGGGGTGGGGCCAGAGACATTTGCAGAAACTGTACTAGCTTGGGAAGTATTACATCTCATATCCCCCTTGCAGATCTCGGACCCTGCAGAAAGCAAAATCATCCTATTCCACCTATCGCTCCGGCTACAATGAAGTCAACCAGTTTCTTTGTAACATTCCGAATTATGAGCCGCAGGAGACGGACAACATCCAACAAGTGGAAACGAAGCTGAAGAACCAAATGGTAATTCCTTCTCCTCTGAGCCACATACTGCAGGGAGCCTCTCAACATCTTCCCCACACTTCACATTCAGAGTCACCAACACTGATCAGGACTGCTGCGTGGGGAGATGCCAGCAGCGGCTACAACAGGGGTTAAGGATAGAGTGGGGGTAAATATGTCCTTGTTTGTTTGATGAAGAGTTCCTGCTTAGCTAATACAGAGGTAGGGCACTGGAAATCCACCTCAATCTGAAATCTAGTGCTGTCCTTAATACAGAATTATTCAGTGCTACTGCACTTTGCCCATGAGTACTACCCTGGAGGGGACATGTCCCACTGGGAGGAGAACCCTCCAATGAGCCAGAAAATAGGTGAGGGGCAGCTGCACCCATTCAAATCATGTTCAGAGAATTGAGGAAACAAAGAAAAGAATTCAGACCATCCCCTAGGTGTAGCTTTAACTGGAGCCCCCTAAAATGCCATACTGCTTGGTTCATGCTTTTCCTGTGCCGTTTGTCTGTTTATAGACGCTGCTGGGTGATATTGCACAAAAGGAGCAGGAGGTACAGAAAGTCTCCGCTGATGCCCAGCGGTACCAGCAGGCAGTGAAGGTAAGGAGTGTGATTCTGTCACCAGAGGCGTTTTCAATAGACTCAGACTTTAAAGTCAGAAGGGTCCATCATGATCATCTAGTCTGAACTCCTCCACATTGCAGGCTGCAGAACCTCCCCCACCCACTCATGAAATAGACCTCTAACCTCTGGCTGAGTTATTGAAGTCCTCAAATCATGGTTTGAAGACTTCAAAGTTACTGAGAATCCACCATTTACACTGGTTTAAACCTGCAAGTGACCCATGCCCCAGGCAGCAGAGAAAGGTGAACTTCCACCGCCCCAGGGTGTCTGCCAGTCTGACCCGGGGGGAAATTCCTTCCCGAACCGAAATAGGGGATAGGAGAGCAATGGCTGCCAAAAACAAACCACTGCGGCCCAGTGATGGAGCAAAAGGATGGGGGAGGTAAGGACAGCTTAGTTCCAATCCCTGCTCTCACAGCAACTCCCTCTGTGGCCTTTGTCCCGTCAGTTAACATCTGTCTCAGTTTCCCTGTATGTAAAGGGGTCAATTCTCCCTTCTTGAAGATAAGTGGCTTTAAAGCACTTCATATGGAAGTCGCAATACAACCACGAAGGTGCATTAGCAGGGTAGACACGACAGGCAATGCCTGAACTGGAATTCCCAATGAGATAGAAAGGTCTCACTGATGTTGCTGTAGACCCATCATTCTAAATTAGCTACTTAAAAGACGACCAAGGGTTGGGGTAAAGACAGGTGAAAGTTTGGGTCCATTCACAAGCAGTGAGGCGCATAGGTCAGGAGGACCTGCATCCTCACCTCTCTAACATCACCACTCTCCTGCAGGACTATGAACTGGAAGCAGAGAAGTTACGATCCATTCTCGACCTGGAAAATGGACGGAATGGCTACATGAACAAGAGACCCAGACTCCAGTCTCCAGCTGCCAAAGTGAAAGAAGAGGTAAAGCCGTGATGGGGTTGAGAGAGGCTAAGGCTGGGATATGACTTTGAGGAGCCATCAGTGATTGTAAGGACGATGATTTTCACTTCTGTGACATCAGCCTCATTCAGGGTTGGGAATTCTTCAGCACCATTAATGGATCAATTATCTAGCATCCCAAAGATTTTTGGGAAGGGTGAGAAAAAAGTACCTGAGCCTGCACTTTGTTCCAGTGAAATCTCCCCCAACACGACTTTCAGCTGGAACGACAGGTTTTAGGGGTTAAAATTCTTGGTGTAAGCTATAGATACTACGCAAAGACCATGCAAGTTTTCAAGCTACTTCATAGCTGTATAACCCACTGTTTGGCTATCTTCGCTCATCCTTCATCGTATATTGCACCATGTAGCTGAAGTTGCCCACATGAGTCCCCAGTTGTCCTACCTGTTACACACGTTTGGTAGAGCAGGTTGCAGGAAGGGAAACTATTGTTCTTCTTTGAGCGATGGCCCCTCTTGGTACTCCACATGCAGAATACGCAATGGCTGTCCGCTGGCCCGCACGGGTGCTGTAGCTTTCATGCTCCCAACCAAGGATATAAAGGGTGGTGCAGGCTGACTATGCCCAGGTCCCAGGATTCAAAAACTGTTTCCTGCCCTCGTTCCTCTTCTGTGAATGACAAACATCAACGCTGCCTCTGCTGCCTGGCTGAGGCTCATATTTCTGACAAGTGCAGCATCTGCCTCTCTCTTCTCCCCAGAACTCATGAGGATCGGGAACAGACTCAGAAAACACCTCCTGGAGAAGGCAATGAAGCCCCAATAAGATCAGAGACTCATCTCCCTCACTCCCCTCAGCAGGCAGTGCCTCCCTGAGCACAAGCTTGGGAACAGAGGCTAAGTCTGATAAGCCTAAAGAAAAGGCTTTACAGGAAAGTAAGGGACTTGTCCTTAATATGCCAGTCCCAAAAAGAAGGGATTCCCTCCCTGACCCCATCAGAGTCGAGAGAGCCAGTGTGCATGGGTACTAAGGTTTCAGTTCCAACTAAATCTTCTTGACAAGGAGGCGGCGGCATGCAAGGGTATGAATCCTATGGTTCCAGCACTTGCGCCGGTGGTGAAGATGAGGTATAGATAGCTCGTAGTGCTTCTATCCACTTCAGGAACTCAGATAGCAATGTGGCCCCAAAGGGTGACCAGAGAGGCTCCAGGAATGGACTCTCCTCATACTCCAGGATGGTTGGAGATGTCTTCCAGGGAGACGTACATCTTTGCTCTCCCCCATCCAAGTTCACTGTTCCTATTAGGTCCTATATTCCCAGACATTGTTCGCAGCCCTCAACATGAAAGATGCGTATTTTCATACTGATATCCAGCCAGCCCATAGGAGGTTCTTCAGGTTCCTCTTCAACCAAGACCATTACCAATCCAGAGTTCTCCCCTTCAGTCTGGCCACAACATCCAGCATGTTTACAAAGTTTTTTCCAGTTGTGGCTGCTTAGATGAGAAGAGAAGGATTTACAGTCTTCCCGTACCTTGATGACTGACTTCTCAGCGTCAACTCCGACAAGGAGGTCCACAGGGCAACCCGTGTTCTGCTCAGCCCCACAAGGAGCAGAGACATCATAGGGGCAACACTTTACACTCGTACCGTAGTCGAGTCTATCTACCTCTCAAAACATTTGAGCACTTTCATAACCAGGTCACTCTCAGACCCAGGATGTCACTCAGAACTTGCCTTTCCCTCCTTTGCCACATGGCTTTCGTGCACACGTGATGCCGTTCAACAAGCTACATCTAGAATGCCTACAGGCCTTGCTTCTCTCAGTGTACCCCCAGAGAATGGCATCATAAATGACAAGGTCACAATTCTGCCCAAGAATTAGGACTCTCTCGTCTGATGGACAAAACCAGAAAAGGTTCAGGTAGGTGCCCCTTTCCTCAGACCAACACCCGAGGCACCCACCATTACCAATGTCCCCCTCTTGGGTTGGGGTGTGCACATGGACCTTCCCAAGGCACAGGGCATCTGGACACCTTGGGAGACCAGAATGTACATAACTTACAATGGTTATCAGCAGCTTCATCGTACTTACCCAGGGTGCAAAATTCCCTAGTGGACTGTCTGAGAAGACACTTTCCTGAAAACCACTAACGGGAGATTCACGATTTGGTTCTCAGTGACATCTTCGCTCAATGGGGAATGCCAGCTTGGGACCTTTTGGAAGCTTCCTCAGTACTGCTCCAGAGCAGTCCTGGGCAAAGACTCATTGGGAGATGTCCTCCTGATGTCAAGGAAGGGTTGCCTAGGCTATGCTTTCCTTCCAATTCCTTTGTGGATAAAGTCCTGATTTGCTGCTTACATCACGATCACGTCATGTGGAACAGCACATTGCATTTGATGTTGTGCATGCCGTCTGTCACGATTTTTTCCCCCTCTGTAAGTTGAGGTGTACATTTGACAAAATGTCAGCTCCTAAGAAAGCAAAGTTAGATGTCCATTCATTTCACTTAACAGCAACATTTGGTGGCTAAGTTGTGGCAAGGTTTTGGTGCGCTTTGTAAACTGTTTTGATGCAATCAAGGCCTTTTTGTCGGAAAAAGGACAAAACTACCCTGAACTGGATGATGAATAATGGCGGTGTAAGCTCATGTTTCTTACTGACATCACCGCTCACCTAAACGAGCTCAACCTCCATCTCCAGGGTGCAGGACAAACGGTTCTGGATCTTTATGAAACTTGGAAGGCATTTGTTGTAAAACTAGAAGTTTTTTCCTCGGGATATTTGAACTTCGACTTTCTGCTACTTCCAACACATAAAAGAGCTAGCAACACGTTCCACTGTCAGTGTCGATGAAATTGGAATGTACATGCAAGAACTGGAATCAGAATTTTCTGACAGATTTCAAGATTTCCAGCAATTTGGCCCAACGTTTTCTTTTCTAATTAAACCTGAGAAGTTCAACAAAAGCGACTTGGATTTGTCTGTATTTCAGTGGATGGATGTTGAAGATTTCAAAATACAGCTCATTCAGTTAAAAAGCTCAGAATTGTGGGTATCAAAGTTTGGAGATCTGCGGAGTGCACTTAAAGCTACCGAGAGAGATCATGGGGCCTCTATTCTGACCTGCTGAATGTCCCTGCCAGTGAAATTTAACTGTGAAGAAAACTGCATTTGCAATGCTTTCAGCATTTGGATCCACATACCTGTGTGAACAGGTATTTTCACACACGAAATCTGTCCTCTATCCCTCTCGGAGCTGGTTAACAACTGATCACTCAGAAGCCTGTGTGCAGCTTAAACTATCCAAATACATGCCAGACATTGGAAAACTCAGCAAGGAGAAGCAAGGGCAAGGATCACACTAAACTGATAAAATCTGCATTTTAATTCAATTTTAAATGAAGCTTCTTAAACGTTTTAAAAACCTTATTTACTTTACATACAACAATAGTTTAGTTACTTATTATAGAGAGAGACCTTCTAAAAACGTTAAAATGTATTACTGGCATATGAAACCTTAAATTAGAGTGAATAAATGAAGACTTGGCACACCACTTCTGAAAGGTTGCCGACCCCTGTTCTAATGCAACACGGGGGCAAATTCGCACACCCAAATCAGGAGTCGTTGCATCTTAGAGTATCTACTTACCCTTAAGTCTTCAGGTATTATATTTGCAGTCAGCGCTTTCCATCCTCCAATGGATAACCATACGATCTGTACACCCACATCACATCAAGATTTCTGAAAGGGATTTTCAGATCTTTTCCTCCAGTGGTGAAATTTGCATCTCCCTGGGACCTCAATTTTGTTCTATCATCTCTCACTAAGATTCCCTTTGAGCCACTGTCCACATGCTCTGTGACCCATCTGTCCATGACGGTGGCATTTCTGATAGCTATAATGTCAGCCAAAAGAGTCAGCGAACTGAGAGAGCTTATGGTGGGCCCACAGTATACTACCTTCTACAAAGGAAAAGTCTCTATGCCCCCACCCGAGATTTATACCCAAGGTAGTTTATGAGTCAGGTCATCCACTTATCTGTATTTTTTTCCTAAATCACATGCCTCTGAAGAGAAGATTGCATGCTCTGGATCTTCGGAGGACTTTAGCCTTTTATCTGCAAAGAACAAAGGAGGTTAGAAAGATATCTAAACTATATTTATTTCCGCAGCAAAGTGATCAAGAGGTCAACCTATATTGGGCAGAGATTTACAATCTGAGATCTATTTTGAATTATCCTTTGTTACCAACTAGCTGGTATTCCCCTTCCCTCTCCTCTCCCCCAAAGGGGTAAAGGCTCATTCCACCAGGGGACAAGCTACTTCAGCTGCATCTCTGAGAGACATAATCACACTAGAGATATGTAGGCCAGCTATTTGGAGCTCCTTGCATACCTTCCCGAGACATTATGCCCTGGAACAGTCATTGACTTCAGATATGGCTATGGGGACAGCAGTACCACAGTCAGCTATCATTTCTGCATCCTCACACCCACCACCTGTTTGACTACTGCTTGTTAATCTCCCACATGTAGAATACACAAAGACCTCATCACACTTAGAAGAAATGGTGGTTACTTACCTGTAACTGGAGGTTCTTTTGAGACGCATGGCCCCAATCTGTATTCCACTACTCACCCACCCGTGAATTCATTACTCTGTCATAAGAATAGGAAACTGGAGAGACGACAGCCCACACCGCACATTATGCCCTCAGTTGGGAGCACAAGGAGAGCTATGGAGCACATGCAGGCCAACAGACATTGCTTCCAAGAAATTCTACGCACAGACCCATCGTGCGCTTGCGTATCCCATGTATGGAATACACATCTCAAAGAACTTTCAGTTACAGGTAAGCAACCTCCACTTCTGTGCATGGAACCTCTCGAACAGAACCCACAACACAAGATCACAGTAAGAGGGAAGGTTTTGAGAAAAAAGCCAGTTGCCCTGCCATACACTTCCCTACCTGTCCTGCATGTCGCCATTTGTTTTGTTTCTATTCAGAAAGTCTTGATTAACAGCTCTGGTTCCACTTCCTTCTCTGAACGCCTTTCCGTTTCACAGGAAGCAATTCTGGCTGCTAAATTCACTGAAGTTAATGCTGTCAATAAACAGAGGCTGCAGAACCTGGAATTTGCCCAGAATCTCCTGAGGCAGGTAACTGATGAATAGCAGGAATTGATTTAGCTAGAGATGAAACTAGGAGCTTGACCTTCTAAAACATGCACTGTGCCTCCTCTTAAAATCACAGCTGCTGGGTGATGGTCACATCTGCACCACAATGAAGGATTTTGGAGGTTTATGCATACGTTAAAGTAGATTAACTTTATGCTAAGCAATTTATTCTACAAGAATATTTAATAAAGCAGAATTGCACACAGTTTTTCACCAACTAGAAATAGATCTAGCTAATGTGTCACATCCTGGAAATCATATTCCAGAAGGAACCCAATTTGAGCCCACCCATCAAGAACAATCTAGCCCACCCAATGACTTCATTACACTCCCGATTTGGTGTGAGGGAGTGTTATGTAAATCTTAGGATGCACTAGTTGAATGGTTTTCAACTTTTTTCATATGAGCGCCACCCACAGATCCCCTTCCCACATAGCCAGACACATTTTCCATGGGGTAGTATGAGAAAGATGGGGTGGTCATGACCTGTGGTTAAGAACCCGTGCACTAGTTCGATGGAAGGACATGGACTTGCTAATATACAATACTCAATCATTTTCAATGGATCTCTCCATTAGAGTTTGAAGTTATCCCACAGTAGTTTTACCATTTTGCTGCTGAAGGAAGATAGGTACACCAAGTAGTGATTGCTAATAAGAAAGGTTGTCCTTACCATGCACTCTTTATTTCACTGACAGCAGCCAGAGGTACAAGTAATGCAGGAGTCTGTCCAGACTAGCAAGTCCGAGAGGCCACAGGAGGAAGTCTGGAAAATAATGAAAGAGCTGGATGACGAGAGTCAACGTCGACAGCAGCTAGAGGGGGAGATCAAAACCATCCAGAACGACATCCTCCATCTACAGAAACAGAAGCCCCAGGAAACTGTGCTGAAGAAGGAACTGCTGAAGAAAGTGCCTGACCCTCAGCTGGATGAGAGCTGCCACAAAATGCAGCAAAGCCTGGCAGAAGAGCAACGCAAGAACCAGGTGCTACAGGATGAGCTGGAGGCCCTAAATCTGAAGCTGCGAGCCCTAGAGCATGAGAGGAGGGAAGGGGGCCAGGAGTATATCGTTAAGGAGGTCCTGCGTATTGAGCAGGACAAGGCACAAGCGGATGAAATCCTGAAATTGAAAGAAGAGCTGGAGGACCTCAAGAGGCAGGAAGGAACCAGAGAAAATGAGGTCACGCTCCTGCGCCACCAAATCACCGTGCTGTCTGATGAGAAGAACAAAGAGCAGGAGAAGGTTACTGAGAAGGAGGTGGTGAAGCTGCAGAATGACCCTCAGCTGGAGGCGGAGTTCCGAATGCTGCAGGAGAACAAGGAAAGGGAGAGCACCCTGAGGCAGAAACAAGAGGAGGAGCTCAGCTACCTGCAGGACAAGATGAAACGGCTAGAGAAGGAGCGGGCCATTGCAGAGAGCAAGATCACAGTCAAGGAGGTGCTGAAGGTGGAGAAAGACCTGGCAACAGAGAGGGAGGTGAATGAGCTCCGACGCCAGTATGAAGACGAGAAGTCCAAGGGCCGTTCCAATGAGAGGGAGAAGGATGAGCTGCTCAGAAAGATCCAGGTCCTGGAGGAGGAGAATGCTAAGGTGGTCGTCCAAGAAAAAGTACGTGAGATAGTCCGCCCAGATCCCAAGACTGAAAATGAAGTAGCCAACCTTCGTCTGGAGCTGGTGGAGCAGGAGAGGAGATACCGAGGTGGGGAAGAGCAGCTGAAGAGCTGCCAGAATGAGCTGGCTTACCTGAGAAACAGAAGCGGACAGGTGGAGGTGAAAGAAATTATCAAGGAGGTCATTAAGTATAAGACCGATCCTGAGACCAAGAAGGAATTGCAGAGACTCCGGGAAGAAATTGTAGACAGGACCCGAGCGATTGAGAGAGCTGATCTGGAGATCTACCAGCTGAAGCAAGAGATTCAGACCTTGAAAGACACAAAACCTCAAGTGCAGATGAAGGAAGTCGTCCAAGAGATACTGCAGTACCGGGAAGACCCCAAGACCAGGGAGGAAGTGGAGTCCCTGAGAGCTCAGCTAGCAGAGGAACAAAAGAAGCAGATTGACTTGGAGAGGGAGAGGCTGCTCCAGGAAGAGAAGATCAGACAGAAAGAGGAGGAACTGTCACAAGTGAAGGAGAAAGTGGTCCAGCAGGAAGTGGTGAAGTTTGAGCAAGATCCTGCCTTGAAAGCAGAGATCAACTCCTTCTCTCAGAGCATTGAGAGTGAGCTGAAGCAGATAGACTCCCTGCGGGAAGAGCTACGCAAGCTGCAACAGAGGAGATCTGAGCTGGAGCGTCAGTTGGAGGAGCTCGAGAAAGAGAGGCAGGCCCGCAGAGAGGCTGAATTTCAGGTGCAGAGGCTGAAGGTCAGGCTGAACGAGCTGGAACAGCAGGAGAAGGAGACAACGGAGAGAGTAACCGTGAAACAGAAAGTGATCCTCCAGCAAGACCCACAGCAAGAGAAAGAACACTCTCTCCTCAAGCTGGAGCTGGAGGAAGAGAAGCACCGAAGGCAAGTCCTGCAGGCTGAGCTGGAAGCCTTGAGGAAGAAGCTCCTCATGCTGGAGAAGATGGAGGTAAAGGAGAAAGTAGTCTTTTCAGAGAGCATCCAAGTGGATAAAGGGAACACTGAATACGAGATTCAAAAGCTGAAGAGCAACCTGGAGGAGGAGAGTCGGCGTAAGAGGGAGCTGGATGCAAATGTCAACCGCCTCGAGGCCAAACTATCTGAGGTGGAGTTCAACAATTCCAAATCCTCCAAGGAGCTAGATTTCTTGAGGGAGGAAAACCACAAGCTCCACCTAGAAAAGCAGAATCTTCTGCTGGAAACAAGGAGGTTACAGTCCGAGATTGAGCTCACAGCAACGGAAGCTCAGGATTTACGAAACATGACCCAGATTGACAGCAGGGTGACTCTGGACTCCAGATTCCAGACTTTGGAGAGAGAGCTGGAAGATCTCAAGAAGTTATCCAGTGAAAAAGATGCAGAGATTAAGCAACTTCAGAACCGCCTCAAGACAGTGGCCATCAAGAGAGAACAGAGAGAGAACCACTTGCGGCGCTCCATTGTGGTCATAGACCCCGACACTGGGAAGGAGATGTCTCCAGAGGAAGCTCACAAACTTGGCCTCATCGAATGGAGCTTGTTCGTCAAGCTGAAGGGCCAGGAATGCGACTGGGAAGAGATCTCAATAAAGGGACCTAGTGGGGAGTCCTCCATGATCCTCGACAGGAAGACTGGCAAAGAATTCTCCATTGAGGATGCCTTAAAGAGTGGAAAGTTAACCATGGCTCAGTACGATCGTTACCTGAACAAGGAAATGTCCATCCAGGAGCTGGCAGTACTGGTGTCTGGGAAGAAGTAATTACAATGTTCCCTCAACTCTATATTGAAACTTTTCTTACAGCAGCTTGCTCAGAGCTGCACCACTTGTTACAATTCCAGATTGCTGCAAATCCTTTATGTCTTCCGAAATGCTATAGCCTTTGCATGGTCCAACATGAGGCTGCCATGAAGTCATGCTGCTTGCTGCATCCATTGCATAAGAGCACTGCCACACCAGAGGTGGAAAATGCATTTGTCAACATTACATTAATCTTTCCTTCCCCATTACAACCTTACCTAGGTACTCACGCCAACTGAAAACAAACAAAATCATCTTCAAGTCTGAAGTTGTTTATTAACATGTGCTCTCAAATTTAGCAACTGAGAAAAGGCTGCATATCTCAGCACATTCCTTTTTTGTTTTTATGTCAAGTATGAACTTCTCTCTAGAGGGTACCGCAAAGCTGTATAAAGAGCCACTGGAAAGAGACAAAAGGTCAAGACCACCCAGAATAGCAGAGGAAGCCTAGTAAGCCACCCACCTGTATGAAAATCTAGAGAGACACTATCATTATATACAGTGGAATGAATGATGGTATCTTCATCTGAGAAAGGCAGCTAAGTGCACAAAAAATGAAATTTACATATTAATTCATAGTCATGATACTCACATCTAATCAAAGCTGTTTCAGACGGACTTCTGTCACCTCAGTGCCTCTAATGCCAAAGGAGAGGGGGAACAAAAAGAATTGTAATTTGATACAGTAATTCCTAGATTAAAAGGAGGTATTTTCATATGACATCACCAGAAACATGTAAAGAGACGTCAATATTATGTAGTAAAGTATGCTACTGTAACCTAATGCGGAGGTGCCTTCTGAACGGTCGTGCTTACCTCATGGTTAAAAGCCACTCATACCGATATTTTACTGACTAATGTTACACGTTCAGCTATATGTATCATTTATTTGTGTAAGGGAATGGGAAATATGGGGAAATTCTATTTATAGTACAAAATAAAAATGCAGTGGTTTAAATCAGTTTATTTTTCCTTTTTAAATTGATTCCTGCCTTTTGATTTAATACCTTAAAGGAACCCAAATTTCAGAATCAAAGGTGACCTTTCACCCAACACTTACATTTATTTTTTAATATAAGAAACGTGCATGTTAATGTTGTACCTATATCTTTGGAAAAAACACAAATTGCTTGTTGGTCAAGTTTACCGGCAAGAAAGGCATGCAGCTGATCATTAGTATGTTGTCCTGACCCTTGCAGCTACTGGAAAAGGCGAATTACAGGCCAGTTTCGCTTTCAGGTTAGAGCTTCGGAATTTCTACCTTACCATGCAGCTCTGCTATCAAAAAAGGATACTAAAGAGAGCGCCTGTGGGGTTCCATGTTTATTGCATCATGGATTTCCTGATCCTGTGTGCTCAGTTTACAAGTGGAAAAGCTTTTCCTGCAATCTCAGTCTGGGAGCTGAAAGGCAAGCTGGGTTTTTCCCACCTAACGGATCCTCCTGGGTAGTAAAGGTTCTGCAGGCCAAATGCTGCCCTTAGTGATACCCACAGGGGTGTGATCCACTGCTCAGAGTCCATCGATAACTGCTGTACTCTATCTTAGTAACTCAAATTCTGTCTTTGGCTCTTTTGCTACAACTTAGAAATATCTTCTTTTCTGTAAACAAATTTGAATTCTGAGCTGCATTTTTAAAGAAAAATACGAACAGTGAAGTGCAATCCCATTGCTGTTAAGAAACTTACACAGGTGTAAGTGATTGGAACCTGGTACAGAGTTCTGCTCACTTTGCTGGAGCTCTGCTGACTCTACTCTGCAGGGCTAAGAGCACTAAAAATTTATTTTACACCCAACCCTGCTCCCACTGAAGTCAATAAGAGAGTTTTACCATTGACAATGACAGGAGCTAGATTGGGCCTTAGGTCACCATTATTAAGCTAAAAGGATGGTCCCTCCCAGCAGATGTAACATACACAGGAACAGGTTTGTTGAGTAAGAAGGTGTCATTCTACTGCAATGGCAATTTAAGAGTTACAGCCGTATTTTAAAAGGACTTGGTCATTTACAAAGCATTGGCCAAAATGCATACAAATAATTAGTGACCCAATGAGTGGTTAGAGGCAGCAATACAGTCACTAAGATGATCTTCCAGTCAATTTACATTTGAAGAGAAACCGAGACTGAAAAGAGCATTTTGGAAACTTTGAAACAATTTATTCAGTTGCTCTGTACAAGATTGACAGTTTTCACACCACCCCCATCATTGTCATCTAGACAGTCCCAACACTCACAACAAAAATAAAGTAAATAGCAGCTCTTACACACAACAGAAACTGCCAAACTAAGTAAGTGCCGGTGGGAGGCTCGCCCCCCACCGTAAAGAAAACAGCTAACGTTGCCTAGTCAAGACAGAGATCCCAGATGCTCTGCTCCCCAGGGCTTGTGATCTCATTCCATATTTCTGCCTTGCCATGGCGGTTTAATTCATTCACTCGTTCATTACAGCATGTAAAGAAAAAAGAAAAAAATCCCACAGAATTTCCACCGAATAAACATTTCCCTGAGGCAAAGGCTTTGCTAAATTCCTAAAACGAGGGCATTCTGCTCCAGCTGCGACACACACATGTGCATCCCAGCAGAAACACCAAAGTGAAAGCAAAGAGAGGGAGTGGAACCAGTACCTTGGGTTGCTCATTAAGGGCTGGGATCCTGCCAGGTGTTTGAATGCCCTTTCAGCTGCCACTGGCTTCAGTGGAAGTTGAAGTGCTTGGTACCTTTCAGGATTAGGTCCTAAATGGGAACCATGCGACATCCACTGCTCAGAGTCCATCGATAACTGCTGTACTCTATCTTAGTAACTCAAATTCTGTCTTTGGCTCTTTTGCTACAACTTAGAAATATCTTCTTTTCTGTAAACAAATTTGAATTCTGAGCTGCATTTTTAAAGAAAAATACGAACAGTGAAGTGATCTTGAGAAGTCCTTTATCAGTTCCACTTCCAAACATGTGTCTTGGGTCTTACGAAAAATAGAGAAAACTAGAGCTACTATTGGCTGGCCTACTTGATTTCAGTACCCCTCCCAAAGCACAGGAAGGAATTCTGCAAGCTTTTATTTGAAATACCAATGCATAACTTATGGAGCAGTGCTACTATCTCTGAAGTCCAGATAAATTAGATCTGGTTAAAAGGTGACCTGAAAGAAGGGAGATTACAACACCACAACTACAAGTCAATGGGGCTTACGATCTGAGAACCACAGACTGCCCCCTCAATCTATGCAGGCATATCAAAGGGGACATGCAGACAGACTGAAATCAGCTTACTGGGCTAAAGCTAAAAATATACACTCAGATCCGAGTAGATCTCCATTGCTGCAGCTCTGACAAGTAAATGATTTTAGTGCAGAAGTCATCAAGGGGAGCAATATTCACTTGATTATCAGTGACCTTTGTTAATCTAGATCACCAGAGAGATCATTATTGAAGACCCTAGTAAAGAATGGCTTTAGGGGAGGGTCTGGAACCCACTTGCACAAACTCAGATAAGAACTGGTGCTCTTGCTGGATTTGGTACTGGATTTAAAGTAGCCAAGTCACCATTTAAGTCCAGACAGTGCAGCTTTTGATGTGTAACCATAAAAAGCTCTATTAAATAAAAACAGAATACATATTAAATACAGAGTGATTAAAAAAGAACTGAGGTGCACACACAAAAAATGGCCAAAATGGATGTTATTAGTCCATTCTTGCTCCACCATAAAAGGCACTGGAATTATGTCTTCCTATACATGTGACATGCTGAGAAGTGTTCCAATCAATCCAATGCATTCAAAGGTAATGATAAAACTGAGCACACAAAAAAAAAATCCCTTGAGAGGAAATAAAAATGTAGAAGCATTTCAATGTCCGTGAGTGCATCTAGAAATGTCTCTCTAAGAGTCTTCATTCTCTTCCAGAGGGGAATATCAGGCGATTCATGATAGTCACTACAAAGGAAGTGCTAAGTCCTCCAACTAACTTGAGCACTGCTTTATAGCACAACTGAAAAATTAGGACAGAGTCAATGTCTTTGAAAAGCCCTAGCAGTGCTTGAGTTATCCAAGTAAATCCGAAGCAGGAATAAGCACCTTTCATGTACTCTCCTGGGGAACCAAGGAAGTAACTGAACTCAGGTACTTGGCAGATTTAGACACAGGTGGGGGGAAATCCACCGAGGCTCTTGACTTTTTGAAAGAAAGATGCCCCACCAGTGTTTCCCCACAAGTTCTAGCGCTTGCCAGTGAGGACTGGCAGCAGTGAAACAGTGCCGCAAGCGCTTCTCTCACCAGGGTGTGGCGCAAGGTGGCTCACTTCCTGCAGAGCTCCTCTCTGGATGCCACTGACCAAAAGTGCCAACTCAGTTTCTCCAGCTGCCATCAGGAAAAGAAAACAAAGAGCAGGTGGAAAACAGGCCATCTGCATCCAGTCTTCACGGCCAACTCCTCTTGGTTTGTCCTGGGCTTGCATTAGCTTCCCCTCTTGCAGACGTCACAATTTTCGCTGCTGCACATTGGACCCTTTGCCATGAAGCTGAGACGCATCTGAAAAGAGAATGAAAAAAAAAAAAAAAGGAACAAGTTTCAGTGTCACCATACCCCTAGGCCAATTGTTCCAGTGGTTAACTCCTCACAGGATTCTGTTCACAGCTGGGAGGCGCCAAGATCCCATTGCATGTAAAAGCTATTGGGTCACCAAGGATTCAGACTAGAGCAGTGCTATTCAAAGTGGTGGCCCGTGGACTGGTGCCAGTCCACAAGCCATCGGCTGCCAATCTGCGCGCACATTGGAAAAATAAAATTGCCGGTCCCCCACATCAGATAGCTTGAGAAGCACTGGACTAGAAGATGCTGGGGGAAGATAGAGATTTTCATGGACACGTGGTAACTGGGAGTGGTCTTCATTGTGCTTGTATATTACAAGGTCTCTGGAAGCAGTAGACCTCTTCTATGGCCTTCCAGCATAAGCATCACCAAGGGCCACAGACGCACGTAGCTGGGAGGAGGGAGCTGTTAGCCAGCTAGTCTAGCAAGCTATTTTCTCTTCATCAGTCCAAACTAGCCATGGATAAGGGCACTTGCTAACAAATACATGATTTTACCGATTACCCAGACAATCTGGAAATTGTAGTTATTGAGAGTTCAAATAGGACTTTAGTTCCTGGCAATTAGTGGATTTCCGCAACTATAATGAACCTTTTTGTACTTCCGATAGCCCCAAAGAAACTCACTGCACCACCAGTAGTCAGAGTCTGAACACCAGAGGTAAGGGAGAAGGACAGTAGGAGGAAGTAGAGCAAGGAAAAGGGGCTCCACAGAGGAGAAGTGACAAGAGAGAGACAGAGAGTTGAAGAAAGTAGAAAGTTTCCAATCGAGATTACACTAGCATCAAACTAAGGCGTGAACTGGTGTACTTGAAATGCATAGCTTGGCAGAAGTGGTATTGGGCATGGGGCACTAACAATTTACCCTGTACTAGCCACCCCAAGGCAAAGAGGGTTTTGCTGATTCTAGAGCGGACTCATGACACGGATTCTTTCAAAACACGCGGCAAGTAAAGTTAGAACAACCACTGGGAGAGAAATACACGTGCATTTCCACCAACATGCAAATTGATGACAGAATGGCAAACACACACTGCATGCCATTTACTCAGATGCTTTTGGACAGCTGTTACACACACTTTAATTTAGGATTCCATCAATTCCCAGCAAGGCAGAGACATCCCAACACACTGCAGACTATACAGTTTTCAAATGGCTACATTACCCTGAAACCCAATCTTAGGAGGTGCTCCTCTCTAACAGAAAGGAGATTTATTTCCATAGAGTTTGTCATAGTTTATTCCACCACACAGATTCGTAGATTTTTAAGGCCTGAAGGAACCCTTATGAAATCATCTAGTCTGACCTCCTGCATAACACAGGTAATAGAATTTTATTGAAAGATTTCTGCATCAAGACCATAACTTCTGGTTGAGCTAGAGTATATATATTTATTTAAAGACAACAGTGATAAAAAATCCACCATACCCCTAGGTAAATTGTTCCAGTGGTTAACTCCTCACAGTTAAAATGGGTGCCACCTATTGCTAGTCTGTAAGTGTCTAGTTTCAGCTTCTGGCCACTGGATCTCATTAGGCCTTTCTATTAAAGAGCTATCTATCATCAGAAATCTTCTCCTCATGTAGGTACTTGTAAGACCATGATCAAGTCACCAGTTCTCTTTTGACAGAGTGGAGATTTCTTCTTAGCAACACACAGAATACATTTTGTACACATTTGCTTAATTAAAAACAATGGTCCCTAGAGGATGTGGTTTTATCATCACAACATAAAGCAAAAGGTTTTTGTCTCCTCCATTATCTACATCACGGATACAGCTTACTCATTTCACCCACCTAGTCACTACAGGTGGGCCCTGTTCTCTGCTCCTCCACATCGATTACTCTATTGTGTATTGATTGGAGAGAAACTGTATCTCAGCCAGGACTTGGGTGATGGAGTGGGGAAGAGGACTGATGTGGGTTCTCATTAACGCACAGTGCCCATATCCTTTGCTCAGCAGAGGAACACATTCCTTGATGATAGATCACATGATACTAAGCTATGTTACAAGGCTAGATTAACTAGAGGTTCATCCACTCCCAGTGGCCTTGCCCACCAAAAATAAGCTGTCTGTCTCACCCCCATATGTGGCACATTGCTCAAGTGTGAAACACAGCAGCAGGAAGTACTGTCCTTCAGGACTGAATTGCATTAATAGAGTTATGTGGGGCATTGTCCAGGATTAAGAAAGCAGGAACAGCCGTCTATCAGGACTGAGCTGCACTTTCAGTCTTTGCACAGCACTCTACACTTGGATCTTGATTCTACAAGCACTGACTGTATCCCTCTTCCCCCCTGCTCCCAGACCCATAAAATGCTACTGCCTTTATGTGGCTTTGCCATGTGCCACACAAGCCAGAGCAGCTATTGTTCTAATTACAAAATGACAGAGAAGGAAAGTCACCTGCCTCTCACAGATCTCCCATGGTTTGTGTTGGTTCTGAAGGTATCCAGCTGGGGTCACAATGAACGTACTCACAAAAAGGTCATGTGACCAACGCTAGGTAAAGCTGTGGCTGAAAAAGAGGCAGCTAACTAGCGTGATATTATGCATGGGAGCAGTATTTCCTCCTGGAGATAGCTCAACGCTCTTTAGCGAGGTCACAGGTGACAATTCTCTATGCAACTAGCACATTTAATCCTAGACAGTACTGGCAAGTTATGCAAAACTACATAAAGCTCTTAATCCTGGTAGAGTGGGCCTTTAACATGCACCAAGAACAGAGCCAAACCACTTGAGACACTCAGAAATCCCAAAATGCACCTGGGGGAAGAGGTCTGTCTTTCCGGAATGGGAGATTTCTACCATCTAGTCAGCAAACGCACAGGACATTAAGGACCCTAAACCTCATGAGGCTGGTGAAATGAAGCATCGGCAAAGACTACACTAGTAAAGACAACATTGAAGGCGGTGGTGCTTTCACCCCAAGATGAGCCATCCATCAAGGCGGAAGATGACTCAAGGCACAAGACAAACAAGACTGTCTGACAAGTTACCTGGCAAACTCTGCGGTAAATGGGTGGACAGGGCAGAGTGTGGGAGTGGTGCTGCATGGTGCGGGCTGGAGTGCAAGCCAGCCAGAAGACCTAGAGAGAAAAACAAAGAAAGGAAGGGGTGGGGGGAAAAAGAACAAATACACATTGAGGACAGAAACAAGCAGAGTAGCTGCAGCCGCTAGAGCCTGTAGCTTTGTCTCCAGTACTAGTTCTGCTGAACAGTGGAAGACAGAGATAGCTGGGACTTCTGGGCTAGCTATAGGTACATGCCTGAGGGCCTCCAAAACCACTGGCTTAAGACACAAACGCATGAACTACAAGCACAAAGCAACAACATGAGAGATGGGCTCATATGCAATGGTCTAACACAGTAGTCCTGATGCAATTCTTACAGCACAGGCATGACAGACACACACAGGGGAAAACACTCACTGTGGCTGAGGCCGTGGTGGAAAGTTCCAGGGGCAGGGCCCGTGACAATTGCATCCTTGGATACTCCTGCTTTGGGGGAGGAGTCCGAGCTGAAGGAGATGACGTGAAGAGGAAAGGAATGGATGGGAGAGATAATCCCCAGCGGGGTGGAGCTCAGGGCACCCGGCAGCTTTGGACTGCTGGACTTGTAGGATGGAGACAGTACACTTAAGGGAGGAGAGCTGGTTAGCAGCACAGCTCCACTGGTTCCTTTCTGGAAATGAAACAGCAAAAGTTAGTCAAAATAGAAACACAATGGTACCTCATCAGCTTTCCCATTGGATGAGGAGAGCTCTGCCCAACCCAACCCCCTCACCCCGCCCATGCCCAAAGCCTCCTCCCCCATACACAGAATGCCTGCCTGCCAGATACCAGAAGACCAGCTCCATAATGCAAACAACCCAGTGTCTGGAGGTTCTGTTTCTAGGGACAGAAGAACAACCACACTGGCCCAGACCAGCAGTCCATCTAGTCTGGAATCCTGTCTGCAGCCGTGAATTGATCCTTCAGAAGGTGTAAACACTTCTATGATTGGCTGTCATGCACGAACATTGCCACACGGGAAGTTTCTTACTAACCTCTGGCTTATGTCCCAAAGTACAAGGGCTCATTTCCAATAAACTTGTATCCTTATCCTACCAGTGTAACTGAAAATATTCTTCAGTCACATACCTACTTCTCTGATGAATCCTACTAAGCTCTTGCTCTGAGTAATCTGCACGGCATAGAGCTCTAGAGCTTGATTAGAAACGGGAAACACACAAATTGTTCAGTCCATTTAAAATGTGCTCCCTTTTAATTGCATGGCAACTCTCTCTCAGCCCATCCCCTTCTTGTGTTATGAAAAAAGAGCAGATATGAATGGCTGACTTGACAGTCGATTGTTATATGAAGGCATCTAGAATTGATAAGCTTTCTTCTGGGAGTGAAAACCGTGGGGTTCATTGCATTAAACACAAGAAGTAAATATGAGAAGTAGCTCCAGGATTATTTAATGAGATCCTACATTGGGTTTACTTTGCACAGTACCTGAATTTTCAGTATGCTGCAGAATTCTGCACAGAACAGGCTGACCTGGATCTGGAAGTGGTCAAGGAGAAGCAGGAGATTGTGGTAGCGGGGTAGGTGACAATTAGAGGATTTTAGCCCCTGGGAAGGGGTGGAGGCAGTTTGAGTTTGTGAAACAAACACATTTCAGTGTCCAGTTATTGATCAGCAGTGAAACCAGTGTTAATACTGAAATCTCTAAGGTGGGAGGATATCAATCATGTTGAAGTCTGGAAAACTAAATTTGTTCCACTGCAACTTTAGATTAAAATGGATACTGAATTCAATTATAAATGCTGTCATGTTTAAATGCCACTATGGGGAGGGTACCTGTTTGAATTTTATAAAAACTTCTATGGGCAAAAAGCAAAATCATGAAAATTAAGGCCCTGATCCTGCAAACACTTAAGCACAGAGGTAAATTTACTCACGACTAATCCCACTGATTTCAGTGAAACTACCTCCATGCTTAACTTAATGCTGCAAATACATATGCACAGGCTTAAAGGGCTAAAATTGCATTTTTATTTTAAAAATTCTCTTTGATCTACTCTAATGTTTTGCCAGTAGAACTATATTAGTATACTAGTAGGGCTTTGCCAGACAAGTGTGGATGCAGTTTATATTGGCAATATTATGCTTCTCCTGGCACAGTTTATTCCAGGCCCCCTGAACAAAATAAGCTACACCAGGAAAAGCATGGTTTTACTTGTGTAACTGTCCACACTGGAGACTTTTGCCACCACACCTATGTCAGTCAGGTGTGAAGGGGTGTGATTCCCAGCCAATAGAGCTGTGCCAGCAGAAATTTGTAGTATAGAACTGGCCTTGGTGGCATAAAATCTTTGATACTTCAAAACAAAGCTTGACTCAATGTTATTCAGACTTTAAATGCATTAAAAACTCATGTTTTTTTTATATATACACACAGGCCGTCTTTAGAAATAGATACCTAAAGTAAGGCTCCTAAGCTCAAATTTAGGCTCCTCTTGGTGGTGTTTTGAAAAGCAACTGGATGATTTATTAGCACCAGTCCCACTTGACTTTAAACTGCAAACCCTAGTGCAAGACTTATAGCCTGCTTGAAGCATTACAGCTTTCTTAACTCGTACAAGTTTAATCTATTGGAAAGTGGTGATGTTTGCAAATCTAGCATGCACAATTTGCTTATCTATTTTGTGTCTGAGTTGGTTTTGTTCTCACAGTAAGAATCTTAATGAAGGTCTGGACTTGTCTTTTTTGGCACAGACAAGCTTCTGTAGTGTGAAACTAATTAGTAAAAAAACTTCTCTGTAAAACCTGAAAATCTAAGAGAGTTAGGAAGTTAATTAAAGAAGCAAGTACAAAAAATTCACTTTGACGATTTAAAACTATAAAATGGGAAGAAAGGAAAGAATCAGCAATATGAAAATGAGAAATCTGATCTCTCTCTTACAATAATGATTTTTTTTTTTTAAATCACAATTTTTATCCATCGTGGAAATTTGTCTAGCTGGATTTCAGAGTTTACATCCTATTGAGCTGAATGGGGGAGCAGACACAGACATTTCTTTGAGCTATTGTTTCAGGCTGCCTGCAAATTCAGGCAGATAGCACTGCACAGATTACACTCAAGTCGCAGTTCAGAAGGTTTTCTTCATAACCCATAATGGGCTAAAAACTTTGGTTCTTTTTAAATAAAAATGAAAGCTTAGATTCTGGAGCACCAAATCTGTGGCAAAGGGTATGTTCTGCAGCAAATCCCATGTCCATGGAATCTGAGTACACACTCTCCTGAATCTAAACAGACAGCTTGGGGCAGGACTGTCTTTGTTCAGAGTTTGTACAGCGTCTAGCACAATGGGGTCCATAACAAGGGCTCCTAGATGCTACAGTAACACAAATAACCAACCTCAAGAAACACCTGAAATTCTTTTGAAGCTTTCACTTTAAGGCAGATCTTAGCAAGACATTGCTTGACACAATGACGTTAGGTTGGGCTGTCCCAGCAATATACTTACTGGCACAGAGGTAGAAGACGCCGTGCTACTAACCACAGCTGGCTTTATGGAGGAGGTTAGTAACTTGGCTACCCCCTGAGTTCCTCCACCAGAATCTCCATTTGGACCACCAGGTGGCGCTACTAGAGTCAGCTTCTGAGAGACAGGGGTTTTTTTGACCATGGAGCTTGGGGAGGATCGGCTGGAAGCCTGCCCTGGGGAGGGAGTCTGCACACCCGACAGCAAGCCCCCAGAGGAGGAGCTCTGGTGTGCAGACACTGCGGACGACGTGGAGCTGCTGGAAGAAGCCCCATGCTTGGAGAGGGAGCTGGAAACGAAGGGAGATTTGTAGGACTGCCCTGAAGAGCTGGTGGAGTGCTTTCCTGCGTAGCTTAGGGAAGCCGTTGAGGAGCCAGGGCTCTTGTGGGAGCTGCTAGAAGCTGGAGTGCTGCCCGCAGATGAGACCGAGGAATGGAAGCCCTGAGCTTTGGTCGATGGCTTGATCGGCTGGAGGAGGGAACGTGGGGGCACGGGGGAGACAGACTTGGGGCTCTGCCGGGGAGCCGGGGACGTGAAGCTTTTCTGCTGCTGGCTGCTCGAGTGAAAGACTTTCACTTGGGCAACTGGCAAGGGGGTGGACGTCTGGGGCCCGTGACTCGTTCGCTGCAGGCTGTGATGCTTCTGTTTGGACTGGTGCACATCGGGGAGGATTTTACTGGGGGACGCTTGGCAGGGCAGCTCTTTGTAACCAGAACTCTCTGCCTTTTTGTCTTGAGAGGACTGGCCCAAAGCCAGGGCCTGTTCGGCCAGGAAATTGAGAGGTGATTGTAGAGAGCCAGCAGGCGGTGGGGTAGGAGAAGAGCTGGACTTAGAAAAGTTCCGCTTCTCCTCTGAAGTTGCAAGACTCATGATCTTCTCTGAAGGAGGCTTTGGGGGTCCAGGGAGGGTGAAATCAGGGCTCCCACAGGCTCGGCTGTTAAGCACAGCCAATTCCTTGGACACGGCTTCCAGGGAGGAGGTTGGGTTACGAATTAAGTCCTCGTCCAGGGAGTCATCCATGCTAAAGGCAGCAGGTGTGGTAGTGCTGCTAGATGCTTGGGCAACGCTGAGACACAAGAGCTCTCTGGTCTGGGAGCTGATGCCAATGGCCACTCCCTGGGGCTCAGAAGGCAGAGAAACCGGGCCACTTGAGTGGGTCAGTGGAACAGACACTAGCGTCTTCTTATCTGGCTTACTGGAGGAGTCCTGCAAGAAAGTCACGAGGAGTGAGACACGCAGCTACACAGAGTTTACTGGTGAAAATGAATGCTGCCTATTACATTCATTCCGGTGGCAGAAGTTGGGCAAGTCACAGCTCAGGAACTTGCCTTGCCCACAGATCCTGTGAGCAACAATTGCAGCTGTACAGTGCTGCAGCTGGTTGCTTTTTTTCCCCCCCACTTGCACAATGTATTCAAATTACTCACATAGCCCTGCTGCAAACTACCCACCTGAGTGCCAACCCATGGAACAATCACCCCATGCAGATACCAGACAAAGCTAGAAGGGAACTTTTGCCAGAACAGACTTTCAGTTTCCAGTTCCTTTCTGCTCTAAGCTGGGTTGGAAATACCCCATTGAGGAGCCTCTCAAATGGGGTAAAGAAACTGCCTTTAGAAAGTCAACGTTTGCCAGACATTACTGCTGGTATCTCCTATTTGAAGTATAGACAGAGGTAACTACGGGCAAGAGATTTCATGGCCGCTGGATTTCAGTGGAGACAAGGAATTGAGGAGTCCTGTTAAAATGTAAGACAAGTCTACAGAATTTGGGGGCCTACAGATTTGGGGGAATCTAGATGGATGGTGGAGGCTTTGCCCTGTTTCAGCTAAACAAACATACTCAATTGCTCTCATGTTACGAGCACCACTGAATACTTCACTTCCTCAGAGAAGGACGTTACTGGGGAAACTTAGCGAGTTGATTTGTGTTCCACGGTGGTTCTAAAGCTAGATCTTTTACACCTGTTCTATTAATGCAGCCTTTGCAGAGCTTGCTATGTCTGCTTCATATACAATCATGTTAGTATCCAAATGCCCTGGAACCAGCTGGAGTTTACCTCCACCCCATACATTCTCACAGACAGCATCTGACCTGTGGAGACTAAGAAGGATCCTCCCTCTCTGGTATAACAACCTGATATGGGGACAGTTCAGTGCACATCATAAGCAACATTGTCCCTCCCCATCTCAAGACAGGTAAGTACAGCCTCCGGGAGGCAGGGAGACAACAAAACTCACTTTCACCTTCACTTTTGGAGGAGCCATAACTTTCTTCTTCGCCCTGTTTGGAGAGAGACAAAAGATATATGGGCTCATTGAATTTCCCTGGAGAACAAGCCAATTAAGGAGTGCACTGGGGGCAGTTAGCGGGAGCGCACCAACTGATCTCCACTGAGATTCATAGGAAGAGAGGCAGCTTCTCAGGTTGCTAAGACTCAAACCACATGAAGTTTGCTATTGCTCTAGAAAGTCCTGACTTCCATCCAGGAGCCCAAGGAAAGTGAGGGAGGAGGCAGAAGTGTTGGTGGAGCACTAGTCACTGAAAGCAATTGGCCTGCATGTCCTGAACCAGTTATCGAGTCAGTGTTGAACTGAGTACACTGCAACAACACATTCCAGAAGTCACAAAGGAACAGATAACTATAATAAGAGGCCCGCAGAGAGAAACTGCCACAATCGTTTGTGCTCAGGCCAGCTACCTGGGATGCCAGGAGAAATCATGGATCCAGAAGCATCCTCAGAAAAACTCTGTCAGGAAGGTTCCTCCAAGTCATTAGGGCAGGCATCATCTCAGCTGAATTCCACATGGTTCTCCTGGCAAACTGGTATCCCTCCTTCTTGCCTGCAATGAGCCTTAGCTACCATGCTTATCCCAGACCCTCCTTCAGCCAGGCAATAAGAAAAAGTCCACGTTGAATGAAGACCAATAGAGCAGGGTGCCATCTGCATACTGATGGAACCAAGCACAAGCTGTATCCATGCTCCCTCCAAGGGTATAGCATACAAGTGGCCCTTTCTGTTGAATGACTAAATTCTAGGAAAGCCCAGCCCAGGTTAGAGTTCTTATCTGGGGGAAATCTCAAGGTGAACAAGGTGCACGCGAATCTATTGTTGGAGGTGAAGTTATATGCAAACTATAGCTACGCTACTTCCCAGAGACGCTCTCCGCTCATGCAAAGCCAAGCTGCATCCGGAGAGAGCTGAACAAGCAAGACTGCAGGCCTCACGTAGGAGCAAAGAACGAACGGGGAGAACTTTATTTGGTAGCAACCAACAATACAGTACAACAACAATCAAGGAAGAGGGCAAGTGCTGCAAGATACTCACAGGATTGATGTCAGGTGTCCATGCACACGCCTGCTCTCCTTGAACAGAGTCCTGCAAAGGAGAGAGAGCCGTGATCAGTTCTATCCAGCCATGCTCATTAGAATGACAGGGATCACAGGAGACAATGGAACTCTGCTGTACCATGATGCATGCTGTGGTGAGCCAAACTGCCAGAGGCAGGAAAAGCTGGTAACTTGGCACCCAATTCTTCTCAGGAAGCCTCTCTCCTACTGCAACAAAATGTCCCCATTCAAGTCCTTCTCTGGGGTGGGGCTACTCTCTCCACAGGCTCCAAGTCTATTAATTATTACAACTTCACAGCGAGCCCTCTGCTACTGGCTAAACCAACTGGCGTGGCAATACCAACACCAATTCAGCTAACAGAAGGATAACGGCAGCTGCTCCTCTAGATCAGTGGTTCTCAACCAGGGGTATGTGTACACCTGTAGGGTACACAGAGGTCTTCCACAGGGCACATCAACTCATCTAGATAGTAGCCTGTTGTAAAACTAGGCAAGATAAAAATCACTAGCGAAGTCAGTACAAACTAAAATTTCACACAATGACTTGTTTGTACTGCTCTATATACAATATTTATATTCCCATTGATTTATTTTATAATGATATGGTAAAAATGAGAATGTAACCAATTTTTCAGTAATAGTGTGCTGGGACACTTGTATTTTTAGGTCTGATTTTGTAAGCAAGTAGTTTTTAAGTGAGGTGTAATGTGGGGGTACGCAAGACAAATCAGACTCCTGAAAGGGGTACAGTAGTCAGAAAAGGTTGCGAGCCACTGCTCTAGATGTCTGGGTAAAACGATTACAAACATGCAGTCAGGGTTTATGTTTTTAATATGTCTGCTCCTCTGTTATTAAATGTATTTGGCTGTTAAAACAAACTAAAAAAAACAAATGCCAGCTTACTTTCACTAACTGCCGCTCTCTCAGCTCAAAAAGAAAAGGAGTACTTGTGGACCTTAGAGACTAACCAATTTATTTGAGCATGAGCTTTCGTGAGCTACAGCTCACTTCATCGGATGCATACCGTGGAAACTGCAGCAGACTTTATATATACACAGAGAATATGAAACAATACCTCCTCCCACCCCACTGTCCTGCTGGTAATAGCTTATCTAAAGTGATCATCAGGTTAGGCCATTTCCAGCACAAATCCAGGTTTTCTCACCCTCCACCCCCCTGTAGCTGTAGCTCATGAAAGCTCATGCTCAAATAAATTGGTTAGTCTCTAAGGTGCCACAAGTACTCCTTTTCTTTTTGCGAATACAGACTAACACGGCTGTTACTCTGAAATCTCTCAGCTCAGACTCTAAAATACACTCGGCACGCACCACCACGTCTCTGAACTCATCCACACAATCTCTATTCTGTCCACATGGAAGCTCCTCTTCAAGATCATCATCATTTGTATTTTCATAGCACCTAGGACCCCCACTGTGCTAGGTGCTGTACAAACACAGAAGCAAAAGCCAGTCCCTTGCCCCAAAGGGCTTACCATCTAAGTATTTTAAACAGGAGACAATGGGTGGATGCTGACAAACTCGGGAAAACAAGGAAACAAGAGACAATATTGGTTCACATGATAAGTGGAGGACTCAGCACACCAGTAGCCTAACCAAGTTCTGCCTTCTTGTGTACAGTGAATTGAGTTGTCTTGTATATAAACTGTACACAGTTTGCCTAATGTTCCTATTCATTTTCCCCTGCCTTCTGTCTGCTTGTCTGCCCTTAGCTTAGCCTGTGAGCTCTGAAGAGCAGAGAATTTTGCTTGAGCATTTGAAAAGCAACCGGGAAAAGCAATTTTTGTTCATAGTCACTGTCTAGTCAATTTCACGTCTAAGTTCTCCTGCACTCAGTCGCAAATTGCAATGGATACTTTACTCCTAAACTGCACGAAATGCTTGTTTATACATTGAAATGTTCACGGTTTTCCATGTTTATTTATTTGGAATTCAGAACACAGCAGTGGAACTATTTCTATTACTCTCACATAAAAGCTGATGTTTTACAAACCTCAAATCCAGCAGCGTCCTTCTAAGCTCCGGAATCCTCCTTACCCATTTTCCAATCCCACTGCCCAGCTCACGTTCTCTGAATGGCACATTACAAATGTCCACACATTTGTGAACCTCCTTTCTGTGTACAACTGCAGTACCTAGGCATGCAGGTGTCCAGTTAGACCCATTACTGACCATTCACACAATGGTTATAAAAAGCTGGGACCTACTTCTCCCCTTCAGACCAACTCACTTCAGAAAAAGGGATGAAGAATCCCCATATTAGAGGTTTACCACTGCCTTTCTTTTAAGCTACTGAGCAAAACAAGCAAGAGAACAGCCAATAGTAGCACCAAAGTGACTCCACTTCCCACTCACGTGCTGGCTTCCTCAGTGGAATGTGTAAGGAGGAAACACAGCCTAGCAATTAAGAGTGAAGAGCTCAGGTTCAGTTCCCACTTATGGAACAGACTCACTGACACACCTTGGGCGAGTCACTTAATCATTCTGATGCTTCTTCCCTTCTGGTAGATGGGGACACAACTGAGACATGAGACCTCACTCATGTCTGACATACTGCAAGATCCTCTGAGATAAGGAACAACAGAGCGCAAAGTGTTGACAGCCTCACTCTGACTCACCTGGACTGCATCCAGCCCTTCGGCCAGAGGGGTTTGACCTCTGCGTCTAGAAAGGTCTTCACGTAATCCTCCAGAGACTGAGCCTTGTTCTTCTCCAGCTCATAGCCATCCAGTTTAATCTTCACCACGTGGCAAAGCAGCTCCCTGAGAGATGGGCAGATTCAGACCAGGTTACCCACAACAATTTCCCCCAGAGTGCACTCAATTAACCAGAGTTGAGTGAATATTTTATCAGTCTCCTCACATTAGGATTTGCCATTCTGGGTCAGACTATGGACCAGATCGAGGATCACAAGCCCAGAAGTTCCCAAGTGGTGATTCTTCAGAGAAGAGTGACACCTCCACAGTAATGCACCCAGCCAACTGGGCAGAGTGGGTGAGTAGGTGTGAGAGTAGATACTTCCTAGCTCCCACAACTTAATACCCTATGGCAGAAGATGTGGTTGCCCTCTGCCATAACTTTAGCTGTTATTAATGGCCCTGAAATTAAGCCAGTTTGTCTTGATAACCAACTGCAGCAGTTTGTTCTAGAAGGCAACTAGATGCTGTGTGAAGTGAAGTTTCCTTTATGTTCTAAAGGAACCAGCCCTTAATATAATGTTGTGCCCTTGTTATGGAACAAAGAGACAATGAGGGGTTGATCAGTTTTCTCTTTGCCCTTTATCATTTTCCCCTTCAACCATGCCACCCTACCCATATTCTTCTTTATCAGACTCTAGAATCCCAGCTGCTGCATTCTTACCAGCAGTTTTAATTACCAGCAATCTGGTCATTTTAGAATCTGTAGGACCTCATGTCCTCAGTGTAGCTCCTTCTTTCCCAGAAAGGCTCCCTATTATCAAATATCTTTAAACTTCTCATCTAGCCACTATCTTCGCATCTACCCATTGAAGCCCCTTACTGTCTCCTGAAGAGCCAGCACCATGCCTGGAAGCGGGAGCATTTTAGAATACACGCAGAATCTGAGACTAACAAATGTTGCACTGGCCTCATAAAAGATTGCAACACCAAACCTCTGAGCAGACCCTGAATGGATTCAGTATTTAGGGTCAGACACACTCAGAAAGCCAGATATAAAACAAAGTCACACTGTGTACTCCCAGCTCCATGAAGGGTCTGGAAAGCTCAAGGGTCTGGAATGGAACGAATGGAAAAGATTCAGTCAAAGACTCAATCTGTCCAAACCTGATTTCATCGTTCCACTGAAATTTCTTCCGAGGTCCCATTATCCGCTTCCCTCCCTTCTCTTCATCATCCTCCTCATCAGAGCAAACCCGGTCTCTCTGCTCCTTGTCCTTTTCCTCTTCCAGCATCCTGAGAAGAGACTGGAATCAGTAAACTGTGGAACTCACTGCCACAGATATTACAATGTAGAATGATTCAGAAAAGGACTGACATGGATATGGACAACAAGAACATCTGGAGTTATAGAAAGGGAACATAAGCTATGGAAGAGATATTAATCCTCATGCTTCAGATTTTAAAACAATCTCTAACAACCAGAGATTAGGAGGTTTCTCGCACCTTCCTCTGAAGCATCTGGTGCTGCTACAGCAGAATCCCCTAACCTCTGGTACTCTACAGGAATGCTACAGCAAGACCACAGCACGAGGGGCAAGGACACAGCTTGACAACCCTTGTGCCCTTCAGAAATTTTCCATCTAGGCTTAAACACATAAACAAAAGACTGAAAAGAAGTGAAAGGCCACAAGAGCAACCTGCAGGTGGAGGGTACCTGCTGAAAAGAGATACAGATTGATATTGAGAAGAAAAGGAAAAGCTTACTTAGCAAACTTGGCCTGGGTATGCGCTTGACACTCCTCCTGATATTTAGCCATCTGCTCTGGCATTGCCCGGCCAATGGCTTCCTTTAGCTTCTGGAGAGGCTCCTTCAGTCGGCCACCCTGCAAAGAGTGACAGGACACGGTGAGGTTTCACACAGAACTTTCCATTCAAGAGATCCCATAGTTCAGAGACAATAGCAGTGTTGTAACGGTACCACTAGACATGGTGACTGCTATATGCTCAGCAGAGGACAATAGTGCCTCATAAAAAGAAGAAAATTCCTGATCTCCAGAGCATGGTCAAAGTGCAAATTAAAGGATATTGTGCTGCTTCTAAGATCACCCACCTGTTCGTAAAGATAAAGCCTGCGGGCACGTTTGACCAGTGTGTCTTTGCTGCAAGGAAGGAAGGATGCCAGGTGAGCATACACCCCGGATCGGATCTGGCTATTCAGCTCACGGGTCTGCAGCTCTATGCTGAAGAATAGGATAGACAGACTATTGACTGTGATTTCAACATGGTTTCCTCAAAGTAACACAAATATTCTGACATGAAGAAAGTCACATAATATTAGGGATGTGGTGAGCTGACTCCAGGAATCACACAGTCTAGGCTTTTCCACTCAGTACATGCCCACCACCATCATAACGGAGCACATAACAAGCATATTACAGCCAATATAGGTCAAGAGTGTCATTTCTTCCATACTTCCTTCAAGGCAGTCAGGACCATGATGACCAATGAAGCTTTAGGCAATGAAACAAAAAAGATATTCCCCAAGGAGCACATTACCCTAGTCAAAACAGATCACAACAGAAACACTGCAGCCTAAACCAAAGATAACATACTTTTCACGTTTCACCCTTCATCCAAGGCTCTCAGAGTACTTTGAGAAAATTACGCTGGATAAGACATGTAGGTATTCTCCCCGTTTTACAGATGGGTAAACCTAATATTCAGGGTGGCTAAGGGAATCACTCGAGTCACGGAGAAAATCAGTGGCATAGCCAGGAATTGAACCCAGCAGCTCCAGCTCTTAGTCCCCTCTTCTAACCAGGGGATACTCCCTATACCGTTCTGGATTGGATAGCAAGGAATAGGACGACTAAGAGCCCTCATGGAAAAAGGCTATTGTAATTAGAAGAGGCCACTTTATTTCCAGTTATAGATTTGATTCAGTTGACCAAGCACAGCACATTTCAACAGTTTATCTTAAACACCAGCTGGAGATGGAAACGGGATGACTGGACACACCTCTTAATTCTCCCCCACCCTCACCCCCACCCCCACCCCAAATATTTGGTATACTCCAATTTCAGGCCAATTATGGAGTACATCAGGGTTAGTCCCAACACACCTAGGAGGAGCTTACACAGGGCAGCTCCCCACCCATGCCCCTCAACCCTAGAGCCAGGAGATCTTCTCCCCCTAGATTTACCACTGGAGCATGTTCTATATAACTTTCTCCCTTCCCCAGAGTTGTGTCCCCTTCCTCTATATTAATGGCAGGTAAGAGATGAGGATACTTACTCCAGTATGATGTTATTGATATCCTGGGTGAAAAACCTCTGTTTGCCTTCTCCTTCTGCAGCTCTGGCAGCCTGGTTCACAGTAGACAATATGAGCTGTTAGCTCACAGACAGATACAAAGAGGCACAAGTAATCAAATGTTTTTCAAAGCAGCCTCAGGGATACTGTAATAAAACTCTATCAGCAACTTTATTCCAGGGAGACTCTGCATCGGTTACATACCGAGACTCCAAGTGGAAGTAACACCTACTTTGCATGACATGCACTTCCATGAATGAGCTCGGATCGTGTCCCACTTGTCAGGAACTGGAAGGCCTGCCCCAAAACCCCAGCCAATCAGCTAGCTGCGCTAGGGCCCCTCTAGCTGAAGCTTCACCATTAACTCTACAGGGGGGATGCAATCACTAACTTCACATGGCAGCTGAGTTTTGCTCTATTTCACTGGAATATACTCCAAGTAAAGCACACCAATGTAAGATATGCTCTGCTTTCCCCCAAGTTGCCCTGGGCCTCTCTGCTTTAGGAAGGGGGTGTTCTCACCCCCTTGCTCTGACCTGCATATACCGTACTACCTGCTCTCACCTCTACACCGAAAGCATGTGGCTCTCCTGAGAGGTGCTCCAGAGTACAGTACCAGTGTGCTGGGCCAGCATTCCAAGGAACAGCTGAAAAAAACACTACTCCAGTGCAGCCCTGCATTTCTGGGCCACCCAGCCACTGCCTTAATTTGAATGGATGCAGGGGAAAATGTGTCTGCCAAGGCACATGGGCCTTCCAGCAGAGGAGGGTTATAGAAACTGAAGAGAAATGGAACCAGTACTGCTCATTAACAAACCCAGCTGGAAGCACCAGGGTACAAGAGGAGATATGCTGTGAATAAACAGCACCCACCAGCACTGAAAGCAATGCAAGCCTGTACAATGTGCCAGGTAAGGCACCACTTCCTCTGCTGCATAAGCCCCAGATTTGTAGTGTTCTTGTCACACAACTCCGCACATCCAATGCGGACAGTCTATAATTAAATAATCATCCAGGAAAACCAGGGGCACTCTAGCATTTCCTCTTAGAGACTTCAGTCAATCATTCATAGAAAAGCAAAATGTTTCATGAGACTGTGTTGATTTCCCAAATTTGTTCTACATTAAATTTTGTCAAAGGCGATTTTGATATGCTCAAAATATTCCATTTTGACCTCTTTGGAATGCAACACTTGAATTTTCCATTTCAAACTGACTTTTCATTTCAATTGTTTTATTTTACATTCTATCAGAATGAAATCTTTCAATTGCACCAAAACAAAATTCTGGGGGGGGGGGGGTAAGAGGGGGGTGGAAATTGTTATATGGGAAATTTCAAAATTATTTGTTTTCATTCTGTTTTGGAATGGAACAATATTTTAGAAAAAATCAAAAGAATTTCCTGCAAAATGGAAAATCTACTTCCTGCCCAGTTCCAGTTTCTTACTGGAGAGCAGGAGGTCTGGGGAGTTCAATCCGCTGGCCTGCCTTTTTGGAGACAAGATCCTTTGCATTAGCCATGAGATGGACTATCATCCCACAGATCTGGCCCAGTTCTAGTTTTAACAATTCTCCTTTATTTTACTCTAAACAATTGTACGATTTCTCGGTTGAGGCAAGAATGAGGAGAGGGGAGAGGAGAGAGGAGACGAGACTCAGACCCTATGCGCTCTCTCATTTCTTGGCAGCTTCTCAGCAGGTCCCAGCTTGCCTTCCTTTCGTATGTACCTAATAATGTCAACAGAAACACCTCGGGATAGAGGAGTCCCTCCCCACTGTCAAGCCTCAGTGAGGTGCAGTGTGAATTCATAGATGTGGGGCTGGAGGAAGGGCAAGATAGCTGGACTGTAAATATGATCCCATCAAGCCAGAAGCAGACAATATAAGGAGTCCTGCCCTCTGTTCATCCCCTCCATGCCCTCACTTCTCAAGACTGTCCCCCCTCCCAACCCTGCCCCAGAAAACCCTCCAGCTCAATAGCCAATGATAGTTCTTACTTCAATGCACCTGTGAAATTGAGAGAAGCACTCTCCCGCCCTTGTGGCCAAGCAGAGGACTCCTGAGCAACTAGCACACCTGGTATGTTTCAACAGCAGCCTTCCCCTGGGAACAAGGAGCAGCTACTTGCACCTCAGCGCAAGACGGCTCCAGGGCACAGTGTTTTATTTCATGCTGCAGCAGTCAGACCCGCACTTGCAGTTCGGGTAGCATACGCAGCATGAGACAACGACTGCCTCTGGGAAGCAGAGGGGCCTCTTACTTAACTCTAATTTGGTTTCTCCCAGTCCCTACTAGGCCATTCTGGACACTAGGCAATAGGACTTCCTAGCAGAAGACAGAGGACCAACCAAATGTGCTTGGTCAACACATACAGATGGGTCAGTTCCAGCCAAGGAATCCTGTACAGGAAGTTTCCCAAGTAACAAGAATTGCACACAAAAAAATCAGAGCAATAACAATGTGGAACAATGGTAAAAATAACTCAAACAACTGGAGGAGGGATAGCAAGAAATTATAGGTTGTGGCTGAGGTTGCCTAGTACCATTTCTGTGCTGGTGAGTGGAACTATACAAGAAAGCAAGGGCTGGGATTAACCAGAAATTACACACACTGAGTTAGCCAGCCCTAGCAAGGGGAGATGGCTTTGAAATCACTTATGCTGATGCTTCAAGCTCCAGGCTGGTAAGGGATGAATGAGTAAGGAGAGATCCTACATTCCTAAAGTGACCCCCATCTCTGATAGCAGCAGCAGGCAGATGGCCAAAAGACACCACCACACAGATAGTAGACAGACGAAAAATAAAAATTATTTTCTAGAAAGAAAAGCAGCACTATGAAAATCCTACCAGGGAGGAGAGGGTTAAAACCAAAAACTCAAAGGAGGGAAAAGAAGAGAAGAATGTGTGAAAGCTTCCATTTGACAGAGGGATGCTCCCAGTTGCTGATATGGGCAGAAAACTGGCCTCTTTTAGGGTGTGTGCATCCAGAAGTGTGGTCTTTGTCCACCTTCACCTGCTAACAGGGTCTGTTCTCCAGAGTCCAGACTGACCAAGGGGGCTTAGGAAACACAAGTTTGAAAATGCAACTGTTTCTTGCCCCCTAGAAACATAACCCAGCAGCGACCCTGCTTTTCTACTACACTGTGAAATGTTCCCCCATAACCACACAGTAATTGGCCATCACACTAACTCGCAGCAGTGTAATAATTAACTCTGTGTCAAGGGAGCCATTGTATTACTCACCACTAGATAACATACACTCCAGGGACATCTGTTCCAGTTATCCATTAACAGCAAAAGTAACAAATGGCTACCTCCATGAAAAGTTCCATGTCATTTTATCACCCATACTTTGCTGTGGCAACACCTTGCCGAACTTTCTATCCTGTGATGCCTCAGTGCTGACAGCTCACCACCACTACAAAGAGTTCAGGTTTCGAAGAGGGACGTGCTAATGAAGAGGAACTACCTCAACAGACATGTAAGAGCACATGCTCTAAGATGGTGACTGTCCCACTGTTCTACATTAGGGTAAGAGCAGAGGTTAGGACCTGAAGTCTAAATTTAAATGTTAGTAGCAGGACAGAAATGTCACCATGACATGTCCATAAACAAATGACACGACAGCTCTTACAGAAGCTGAAATACCAAATGGTTTTTAAAATGCAATTCCCTAAAGTATCCTCAAGAGGCTCAATGTTTACTGCCTCTCAAAATCTCCATATCAGTCTTCTAGAATTAAAAGTACTCTTTCCCTTCTCCCCCAATGGTCAGTGCCACACAGGTGGGATCTGAAAGTCAAGCTGGGTTCTTTCTTTCCATCTCAGACCTCTCTGCCACTGAGAGAGACCCAGCAGAAGTGTGGTAAGATATAGCTAAGCCTTAACTGAGGCATCCACCTTTGTGCATCTCAAGGTGAAGATTCTGTAACTGGAGCTGAGTTAACAATGCTAATGAATCCTCATTCCTGGATATATGGGCTCTACAAAGTTACAAGATGTCAAGAAAAGCCAAAACTTATTGCTGGCATCTGCTTGTTTTAGTGTACAGGAAGCTGAATGTAGCACCACTTCAGAGTCCTATTTCTCACCACCACTGGATTTAAAGGATATTATCCTGTAACTTGGCTTCCAGCTTCACTGCCTCCTATTATAAGCCCACTCAGGTTAAGTCAGTCATGGAAATTAGAGATGGAACTGACTTATTAGATCGCCAAGTCCCTGTCTCTCCAAGACAAGGATAAAGGTTATGCTTACCAACTACTGAACGTAGTACGCTTGAGCTAAGCAGCATTTTAACACCATCTCAAAGCACTGAGTGCAGAAGAAGTGCAGCAAAAGCTGGGGTGACCCCTAGCTGGACTACACCTGGCTCTACACACAGTCCTTCACTTCCATAAGCGGGGGGAACTATGTGAAGTGAAGCCAATCCTATGTCAGACAGAGGCCCACCAGCTGGTGGAGCTGCAGACTCGCCTGTGTACGAAACAGAAGAGGCTTGTCCTCCTCCATCAGCTGCACAATCCATCCATCCCCTACTGAGCAGTAAACCCCATGCCTAATCTAGCTGCAATACCTGAGTCAGCTCTTTGATGCGTTTCTCCAGTATGGCTGGTACTCCATCTGGGAGGGAGGGTGGCTGTTTGAACTCCTGTTCCAAGCCCATCCCAAGAGGGTCACTCCCATCTTCCATGTCATGGAAAGGACTCCCTTCTGGAGATTCGTTGAAGAGATGCTCCAGGTCTAAATCGGTCAGGGAGTCCATGGCAGTGGCGGCCTGAAGCAAGTCACTGTCACTGGCATGACCAAAGAGAGATAGCAAAGGATCAGACATAGTCTCCACTTCCCGCGGGGCCGGAGCTTCTGCTGGTGAGGGTGTCACTATCTTCTGCTCCTCATCTCTCTTCTTCTGAGCTTCCTTCTCCTTCTGGAATTTCTTCAGCATCTCTTTGACACTCAAAGCACCTGAATATTTCTTCTTCTTCTTCTCCTTACTGGCATTCAGTGCTGTGAAGCTGTAAGCAAGGGAAAAACAAGAACATCCTTATGACAATAAGCCCCATAAAGGGAAGGGAATCTCGCAAGAAGAGGGGAGGAGAGAGGAAATACCTTTGTACTAGCTCAGAGCATCAACCACGCATGCTGATCTCCAGATGAAACTTACCCAGGACCTACTCTGCCTTATCCCTAGTTCCCCCAGAACATGGAGCTACTGCCTCTAGAGGCCACTGCTAGGAATTCGGCACTGTGTTACTGAAAAGTACAACTTTGTACAACACCAAGTGTTGATAGTGACTCAGGGATATTCCTGTTCAACATACTATTTTTTTTAGATTTACCTGACTATTAAATGTCCTCCCTTCTAGTTCTAGCACATAATAAGTTCACCTCCCATTTTACAATCCACTAGATTTCTTGTACATACTTGTCTGATCATTCTTATGTCAGACTTCATGAATATGTTTCCCACGGAACAGCAGTTAAGTGGGGAGTGAAGATGTTTAACATGACTACCCTCAAACGCGTTACTATATCACAGAGGAAACAGCTGACAGACCATGGGAGATGACGGATGGTCCAATGCACATCAGCCACCTTCAGCAAGGAAAAGCTTAGAATGCCCATTACAACACTGCTCTAAGCTCTCCACTTGCTCCCCATTTGATTCCATCACCACTCTGAGGTCTTGGCCCTAATGTTAAGATTCTTCATGCGCTACAGTGTAACTCTCTTACAGCCTACCTCCCCATCTATGGCCCACTCACCATAAGCATTCCAGGTGAAACTCTTGTGAGCTGTGTCTTAGAGGTGCAGGGAGGGCAGGAGATTCTTGGTGCAGGGCAGATGTGGAATTCCTTATACCAATGATAGGTCGTGTATAGCATTATGCCCTATCTCATGCACAAGTCCTCTCTTGGTGATGGGACCTGGTATGGTGGAGCTTAAATCTCCTGCTCCATCAAGGTATGCTTTTAATTAATCAGGTGCATGCAGCCCAGATAGCACAGCAACGAATGCACTAGAAGTGCACAAATAGAAACTGAAACCATTTGTACTAAAGACTGAAATATGAGAAGAGTTGATTTGAAAGAAGCCTTTTGAACATTTCCCTTCTAGTAGCACCACCACATCAAATTCCCTTTTTTGATTGACTTTCAAGGTTCCAAGCACTCAACATGACAGGTCAGACAGCTTTTGAGAGAGAGACAGGACTGGAACAATAATATGTTGCCAGAAATGAAACAGCACAAAAGAAAAGAAAACACAGGGAAATAATTAAAGCGAAGGGGGAAGAGACCAAGGGGAAAGCGCATCGAGCCAGCTGCAGAGAGGGGAGGGGTGAGTGGGGGAAGAGAATAAGGGAAAGAGCCTGTAAGGCAAAGAAAGCAGATACAGAAATCAAAGCAAGTAAAAACTGCAGCTGTTAGGAAGCATTAGAACACTTATAGTGTCAAAAGGAACTGGTTACATTTGTAGCCCAACAATGACAAGCCAGTTTCAAAGGAGAGAGACTAAAGAGAGCAAGCACTCAAAACCAGAAATGCCTTCCGCAAGGGGTCAAACATCTGCCTAGGGGTGGCATCAACACACTGCTTTGCATTTCAGTTCTGATCACTTGCCCCAACTTTCTAACACCTAACACTTCATGCTCCTTCCCATCCTTCCCTCCCTTGCTCTCCCCATTTCAATATTCATTATCCTCCTTTCACTCCCTCTTCTACACTTACCCTCTCATGCCATTCCCCCTCATCTATCCCTGTGCCCGTCACAAATAGAGAGAACACAACTAATGAAAAGAAACGCAGCTAACAAGCCAGGTGCCCCTCGCTGCCCCAACCCCTTTGCTTGGATGCTGGGCCGTTTCCCCCTAAACCTGCATCTGGCTTTTTGCCCACCTGGACTGTAAATTCTTTGGGGCAGGGAAGCATCTTCCTAAGAGCTTATCCAGTCCCCACCATGATAGGCTCGTGTCTTGACTGGAGCTTTTGGGCACTACTGCAGTACAGATAAATGCAATCTGGCCTCAGAGAGGCAGGGGTAGACTGGCACCCAAGAACTTCCGTCGCCCCCTGAATACATAGGGCTCCTTCTCACCCAGCTTTGGGGAACTTGGATTTTTTTGACTTCTTTTCCTTGTCGTAGGAGTCGTCTTTCTTCTTCTTCTTCATCTTTTCACCTCCTTCTTTCAACTTCCGCTTCTGGGGATTAAACACAAACCAGAGTCAGAGCGGGTGGGCTGCACAATGGTGACCTCTTGTCCCTGGGAGGCCCTTCTAAGCCCTACTTCCGATCTGCCACTAACAGCCTTTGAATGTCTCAAATCAACCCCCACTGGATACTAACCCATACCACATACACATAGCACAGCACATAGCTACTGCCTGCTCTAGCACACTATCTTCAGCTCTTCTGGGATCCCTCTAGCTAAGCCCAGCACCACATGAACAAAGACAACTGAATTTCCCATCTCCCTTTTATTCAGGTCCGTTTAGTGCTGGTGAAATGTGCCTGTTTGATAGCCCTGGAGGTTTAAACCCTTCAAACAGCAGGTATCAGAGGGCAGTAGAGCAAGCTTCCCCAGCAGAGCCCTCCCTTCCCAACATACCTCAGCACCAATGTGAAGGGCTCATCCCTGGGGCAAGAGAGGAGGATATTTCCACTCCCACCTGAGCTTCCCTGCTAAGATTCACCAGCTCCTAAGGGTGATAATTGTGGTGCCATTTCTCTTCTAGGAACGAATGGAGACCACCCACTCGTTCTACACAAAGACAGCTTTCCCTGGGTTACAGCCAAACAGGATAGGATTTGAACCAGTGATCTGGGGCTAAAAGCTCCTAATATCTCCATAACCAAGCTCCCCAAACCAGCCAGAAACCCAACCCAAAGTTACAAAACATTATTTCTCCGGCAGCAAATCCAACCTATCCACTGAAATTTAATGACAGAAAATACTCCCTAATTGCAGAATCTCTGACCTTGGGAGATTTCTTCTTTTTTTCTTTGATAAAGTCATCCTCCGATTCAGATGCCTGTCGGAACTGCAGCGTTCCCGAGTTGATGTAAAACCCTCCATACTTTGTAGTTAGAGAAGCTGGAACAAGCTCGTCGTACTGGGAACAAAAGAAAGAACCATCTATTAGTGGTGTAAGTTATTCTGTTCCCATGTTAGATAGTAGCAGGGTGGCACGCTCCCACTCCCCACTAACAAGTCTCCTTGTGGGACAGCGTGTCTGAGAACTTGGTATTCTTCCACCCTGCAGATGCCCCTGGAGTTGTCATTGCACTGTCCCAGCATGCTCCTTCCCTGCACTGCACTAACACTCTCCCACATGCCCACCTGCAGCCCTAGAAGCAGCTGAATTTATAGCCCGTCATTCATTACTCACCGCTTCAGAATTATCAATGAAGGAATCAGATTCGTCGTACCCATACCCCATATCAATCAAGTCCTGCATACGGTCCTTCCTGCGTTTCTTGCCACCCTGAAATGATAGAGATCGATCACATCCCCCTCTCTCCTCAGTCTATTGCAGGGACCAGTCCTGACACAGGAGGCTGGCACTTCTTCCCAGCCTAGACTGAGATAGCACTCCTTCTTTTCACTCTTCACATCTCCAGGAAGGGGCCTAGCTGGGTGAGCACCGGGGCTGGATCCCAGGCTTCTCACACATTAGTACAGACCTCCTCCAACAGGAAGGGGCACTACTCTCTAATCATGTAACCAGAGTAACATTGAGTTGAATTTATTTCTCCTCCATTGGCATGAACGAAACAGCAATACAAGAAAGGCAGACAGAGACCTTAGTACCAGTCTTTAAAAAGGCACTCAACACCTAAAAGCCCAACCCAAAGTGATAAAAAACCCGTGCTTCCTCCCTAGGCCATGCCACTAAAGCCACCCCCTTAGAACAGATTAACCACTGGAACAAGTTACCAAAGAAGATGGTGGGATTCTCTACCACATCATGTCTTCAAACCAAGATTAGGTGTCTTTCTAAAAGATCTGCTCTAGTTCAACACAGGAATTCCAGAGTGAAATTCTCAAGCCTTTTTATGCGGGTCAGCTTGCATGATCAGTTTTCAAACTGTGGGGCACGCCCCAGGAGGTTATTAGGGAGCGGAGGGGGGCAGCGCAAGGACCTAACTGGTTAAGAACTTTTCTTGTTTCTTCAGAGTATTGTTGATAAAGTAAGAATTCCTCTCACAAGCTGAGTCGCCAGCTGCCGCTCTCACTGCCATGCTGGAAGATGAAAAAGGGAGGGAGGAGCAGCAAGGGTGCATGACCTCTCCCTTGGCAGGAGGGTCCCCATTCCAGCTCACTCGCCTCTACAGAGGGTGATGTGCAGGCGCCCCCTCTGGAGGTAGTTCCTCCCTGCCCAGACAGGCTCTTGCGCATGCACGCTGGGGATTGCACCAGGGCCAGAGGACCCTGTAGCCTGTGAGTGATTCTGTGGGGGTCCCAGGGTAGAGGTACAGCCCAGGTGTCTGTGTCCTGCTCAGATGCTTACAGCTGGGGAGCAGTGGGGCACCCCAGCCAGGATGGGCTCCCAAAGCCCAGGCATCCGTGGAAATACCATTTCTCAGGACACAAGACATGAATCTCCTGGGGGTGGGGGGAGCACGCAGCAAAAACATTTGGGAACCTCCAGCCTAGATGATCATTATGATCTGTTCTGGCCTTAAGATCTATGAATATCTATGTAATGTTTACCGTGCAATGTATTTAATTTAACATATTGTCCGTTCAATTTCTAATTTAAAAAAATACAATTTGATACTAGGGCTGGTGGAACAGCAGAAAACGATATTTACCAGTATTCATCAAATACATTCTTTGAAGGGTATTTCATCAACTACAGAGCTCATCAGATACCGCAAAACTTATTAATTGAATAAATTATTCACTTTATACTCAATTACATTTGTTGAGTGATGTTTGCCAGGTACTATCTGTGACAGACTGACAGTATCCTGGACAAACCTCAATAAAGTAAGTTAAACTTTATTGAATTAAGTTTAACATCTTTGGAATACATTGTATTAGAAATTAAAATGTTTATGTACTATTATGGGATTATATGGAACTGCTTTAACAAACAAGATTAATGCAATCTCTGAAAGGTAATAGGTACTTCAAAGGTCTTTTTGGAAAGTGTGAAATGGATTTCCTAGGAAGCCCACTGGGATGAGGGAATGTAAATTCTCCCCTCCAAGCCAACTTTTTGAAGATATCTACTGAGAGACAGATGCATTGGAAACTACAGATCAAAGACCCCTGAACTGTATAAAGGATGAACCGAACACGCTATGAACATGTTTGTTCTGACCTGACGTTGTGATGAACTGGTCACCACAAGGAATCCCCCTTGAACGGGGTTTGAAGGACAGTTGGTGCCAGAAGCCATGTTAGGGCTGGAGTTAATTCTGTTGGCTTATCAGCATACAGGTAGGCTCTTTTATTGCTTTTAATATGCTTTCTCTGTAATGCTTTTTATCTTATGAACAAAGTAGGCTTGCATAGGAAGTGCTGTGTGATACCTTGTAACTAGCAATTACACCTGTTAACGGTCTCTGAAAAGAAAGCAAACCGGTGACCCTGGGCAACCTGTCAGTTCAGGGAAACACAGTGGAGGTAGGGAAATGTGCAACCTGGACATACCCCAGTCAGAAGGAAGAGGGACACAGGACTCCTCCAAAAAATGGTTGGGGTGCTGGAAGCCAAGAGTGGGTGCCCTTGCTGGACCACTGAGGGGAAATATAAGTGCAGTTGCCCTGAACTATAACACTATCTGGCCAACCCTACTTACCGGCAGCCCTTGCTTTTCTTAAACCTTCTTTTCTTATGACAGATCATGCTGTACATTTTCTTGTGTGGTCTTTAGTGTCTCCCGCTTCCCTATCGTTTTTTCCTCCCTCTCTTCCATCCCGTGTTATTGTGGTGTCTACCTCCTCTCCCCAGAGCTGGCAATTTCCCAGGAAAAACTACTTTAGGACAGGGAGCTGGTAAATACTGGGCTTAAACCCAGTTTAAACCAGGAAACTGGGGAAAATAATTGCATCGGTGTTCAGCAAGCATAGAATGAATCTTTTCAAGCGTTGGATACATCCTTTCAAAACTGAGGAATAGGCTCAGTCTATCCACTATATCAAAGCTGGTCTTCTGCTACAGGACACTTTGTGGCCAATGGACCTGGACTGGTAGCCTGAAACTCTGTGTGCTTTTGATGGCTTAATGTTTCAAGCTTACAAATCTGCACTGTCGTTTTCATATAATCAAATGTTTTCAACTTTTCTTCATAAAATATTGAAAACTCAAATGAGTCATGATGTGTAATTTTCTTGAGAAAATACCAAAATGTATACAGATTTTATATTGGTCATTATTACAATTACATATATTCAGCTTATGACCACTGCAGTTTTACTTTGTATTTGTACAACCCTAAATTAACCTCTCAATCTACTGCCTTATGTAACTACAGCTGGAATAGGTAACTCAAACTAAGTGTAATGTGGTGTCATTAACAAAACCGTTTTTAAAATAGAAAAGGCCTTAAACTGGGACTAACAAGTTTTTCCTAGGCAAGTAAAAATCATAATTTTACCCGGTAAAAACCATGCCATCCCTAGTAAATACCATGCCATCCCTGCCTCTCCCATATTTCCTCCTGCCTTTCTTCTCCCACCTCAATCCCTAAAAATCTAATACCATATTTCTTTCGGAACGTCTCATCAATCTCTTCCTCATGTCTAGCCACTCACACCCCTACAGACACCCACACCAGGCACCCAATAACCAGAGGACTCAAGTTTCTGACCACAGCAGGGCATTACTGTATAGAGGCAATGCCCAGGTGAGAGTCCAAGTGATAGGAAAGGAGATAGCACTGGGATCCCTACTGAGCGGATATCCCTGGACTCTGGAGCCTTTGTCTTTCACATTAGCCTCTAACTAGTAAGTGCCTGATAAATTTGAAGCCTTACCCCCACAAAAAAATCCTCAAGAGAAGAACCATTAGCATCCCCGCAAGCAACACCACAGTGAATTGACCCAATTCTTGTCAATTTCACTGTTGTCCATAGGATTCAGTAGAGCAGCAGTGAAGACTGGCACCACTCTGGTTGCAGTTTGGCAAAGTTCTGAGCAGCAACAGAAGCTCTGAAGCTGTCTGAAGATTTAAGATGACAGCACAGCATCATTTTACACATGGTTTAACATTTGGAAAGTGGCTTTTACCACCATAAAGGCTAAGTTTTTTTTTTTTTTTTCTTTTTAAATGAAAGCTTAGATTCAAAAGAATTTGATAGCACTCTACCAGGAGAATTCTCACTTGCCCTGGGTGAACATACTGTTTGAGCCCTGCTTGTTATTGTCATGGACCTCTTTAACCTTAACATCTAAGGCATATCCACCAACTGAAAAGACAGGAGAATTGTTTATTGAGAGGTGCAGGGCTATTTCTGATGATGACTTATTTTACCACCATCTGGATGATTGAGTGAATAGCATGTTAAAGAAATGCAAAGAATTTCTGAATTTATTTAATTAAGAATAGCAGAGCTATTTTAACCTAGCCTTCTGACTGCAGGAAAACAGGGGAGCCCATGCTACTCTACCGCTCCCTAGTCTCCATTTTATTAATATCCCTCTCCAGAAAATAGTAGAAGTATCTACCCTCCAAACAATGCTGAAAGCTTTCCCAAGCAATAACACAATGAAATTGAAACCTAATTCTTGTCAGTTTAACTGTTGGGACCTCCTGGCCTAGACATCATGTGTAAAAAAAATAAAATGAGCGGTGAAACTGACAAGACAGGTTATTTTTCCACACTCTGGTGCAACTTGGCAAAGTCCTGTACAGCAGCAGAGGCGCCAGAAATGCATATGTACAGACTTAATAGATAGCATTACATTCTTTCACGCTCATTTCATCTTAGGAAGGTTATATTCACAAACAAAGGCCATTTTTCCTTTAAAAAAAAAGTTTACACACTGCATTAGTTGATGGCACATGTAACTAACAAGTGAAAATAAGAAGCCTTCACTTATTGGCCAAAATTTGTCTTTACTAATGGATGATCGGACTGAGACAATCAGAGAAAGTTATTTTCCAGCTGGATAAAGGATCTCACCAGAAATAGGGCATAAGAACCAACGGCCTTTATTCCTAATGAAATACGTTTAGCAGAGAGGCAAGAGGTTGGAGTGGAAATAAGCTAACAGAATTACTCATTCTGGTAGAAGAGAGTGTAGTAGGAGGATAAAACACATACGTATTTCTCTTCAAACTTCCTAGCAAGAGCTTCCACTTTGTGTCTTTCCTTTTCTTCATCATTGAAGGGATCACCAAGGTCTTTCTTCTGTGAAAATGAGCAAAGGCAAACATAAGAATCGACTCCATCACACTGTCTGACTGAGAAGTCCCACCATGAGCGGAGCCTCTGGAAAGAAGCTTACACAAACCACCTTCAACATGCTGAAGAGCTGTTTTCAATGGATATACTACTGCAGCTCTTTGCACAATGAGAGAACCATGTTAGGGGTTCTCAGGATGCAAGGAATAACCAGCAACAGAGAATATACACAAGGATTGAAAAATTTAACCAGACACCCATTGGCCAAGATGTCAAATTACTAGCCAAAAAGAGAGAGGCCAAAAAGGTGAAGTAAGCCTTCTATCACCTTTCATTGAGGTTTCATGAGAAACCCAAGCCTTCATGGACAGTTACAGAGAAAAAGGGGAAAGGGGGTGCTGGGATTAATTCCAGGTCTCTGCTCATGGATTTCATCTTTTGTATTACTGCTGGCTAGCAGCTGACTAATCTGAATGCTCATTTTCTCCCTCCAGCAGCTAGAAGGAAGGAATTTGCTCTTGTTCTCTTCTCCAACTTGTTACATCCCCACAGAGTCCTGGCTGTCACCCACACAGACGCATATGTTCTCCCCACTCTGCCTCCCCACGGCTTCTGTTCTTCAGGTCATCCTAACATGTAAATAGCCCCAGTGCCTGCCACTGCTGGTCCTCCGAGCTTTCTCAAGCAGCCACATGAAACCATCAGTTGACTGCCCAGATGGTTCTGGACAGCAGACATGAAACTGACTAGAACTTGTTAGTTTTCCCAAGCAACAGGATGTTACCAGCAGTACCACTGGACACATCCATTGCAGACTGAGGAAATCAATATTTGTACAGATCAAATTAACAACAATTCTAGCTCTTGCAGGGCACTTTTTGTCTTTTAGATCTCAAAGTGCTTTACAAAGGAGGTCTGTTTTAATTTTGAAGCACTTTGCATTTAAATTAGTCTTTAAAATTAAAGTTTAGTTTCTGCTGAAACCGACTGGTGAGCCCTCTTATGGAAAAAGTTTCCTACTCACTATTGGCAAGTGAATTTCTCAGGTGCTGACTGACAGCAACTTATGCACAAAGCAGGAATCAGAGAATGCTCAAATTGAAATATCTGTGTACAGTATGAGTCCGTCTCTCTGCAGACTCCCACTGTACAAGCTGTATGGAGAGGATCTACTTTGAATGTTCTTTTAAGGATATTCATGTTTCAAGCAATCCAGGTACCAAAAAAGCACTGCAGTCAGTCTGGATCAAGTCAAATCATCATTATAGGACATTGTCTGTTGTGCTTTCCAAACAGCGTTTTATCCATTTCAAAGGAAATTCTAATAAGGAAAAAATATAAAGGGAGTGCTGTCCAACAGTAAGTCATCCTGGTTTCTATTTCCAGTTCTATCACCAAGTTGGTGTGTGATCATGGACAAGTCATTTCACCTCTGTGCCTCAGTTTCCTTCCCCATCCTTAAAATAGGGATAAAACATATCCAACTCCCAAGAGAGCCCCAAGAATTAATATTATGAAGCAATCTGAAATCTTTAGTTGAAAAGAGTACGTTATTAGATGCTCACCTTGTCTCCTGAGGAGACACCTTTCACTTTCCCTCGAGTATTCTTCAGAAGCTCTGGGTAGAAGAACTCTGGGCACCGTTTGTGATCTGGCTCAAATAGGGTGAGTGTGATGCGAACTGCTGCTGCAGCTGAGTCCTGGGGCTGCTCTGCTCCTGCAACATCCTCTTTACGAGGCTTCTTCAAGAAAGTGTTGCTTAGTGGACTTGGCAAAGAGGTGAACTGAACCCTGTGGGGCTCCGTCATGGCTATTATCAAGTCTTAACAGGTCTCATGGCATGGTTTCCATTAGTTCAGAGAAGTTCTGGTGAAACCTTGTACGTGTGCATACATGGGGACTGCAATTGCAAGGACAAACACAGAGATGTTTAAGGACACAGGAGCACATTGGAGGCAGAAAAGATTATTGGAGTTAGATGTTTCTATAAGGAATGGCAAAGACTGGCCTCTCAAAGCTTGCTGCATTCATCAGAGAAAGGCTGATTCTCAGAGCAGAAATACCTCTGAAGTTTGCAGTTCCCTACATTTTAATGTCTATCCATCTGTAACGTTACCGCTTTAATGCTGCAAAACTCCATTTCTACAGGGTGGAGAGAAAGGAAAACAATAATCTGGTGCACAGTGCAACCTCCAGAAAAAACAGTTTTAATGACTGAACGCTCCTTTGTCACAAACACTGGTCTGGACTGTGCCACGTTGCATCAGAGCTTTGCCCTCGATGGCAGATATCAAAAGGCAAGGAGAGCCAAATATACCCGCTTCTCCTCTGCACTGTGCACATACACATGCTTGCTACTGTCAGATGCCTGGTCCATGCCCAAAGATCAGCACTCACGAGACTGCATCCCAAAGAGGCTTCTTCACATTTCTGACTGGAAAGGAAAATAAAGATCCACCTTAAAACCAAAAGGATTTTTTTTTTGAGGGGAAAACACCCTCCCCCACCCCCAATCCAGCTCAAATAAGCGAGATTTAAAATAACACCCCGGCTCAGGAAAAAGCCTCAAAAAAATCAGCTCCGTGACAACAGGTACCCGGCTCAGAAGCCGATCCCCAGAGAGCGTCCGGGCCACAAACCCAACGCGCCACAAACCCCCTGGGGGAAATACCAGCTGTCGCCTCACATGCTCCACCCAGCCCCCAGGGAATGGGGGAGCCTATGGCCCAGCTGCCCTCTGCAGCCCCAGGGAACGGGGACACCCCTTCAGGCCGTGCCTGTATCGGATCCAAGCCCAAGGGAAGGAGACCCCAGACTGCCCGGGGGAGGGAGGCCCTTCAGGCTAGGTACCCCCATAGAGCCCAGAGAAAGGCAACGGGGGGCGGAAAGAAAGGGAAACAGCGGCTCTAGGGGCGGCACCAGCATCCCCTGCAGCTGGTGAGCCCGGGGGCGGCCAGGAGAGGGGCCGGGGCCGGCTACCCTGCGCCGCCCCCGGCGGGAAGCGGACGAGGCGTGGCCCCGTCACGCCGCGACCCGGGGGAGGTGCCAGTGCGCCAGGCTCTGCCCCGCTCGGGCTCGGACTCACCCCCGCTCCAAGCTTGGCCGCCTCGGCAGGCCTCCAGGCCGGATCCGTTCCCTGCTCCCGTATCACGTGCCGGAGGCGCTACCCCGCGCTGAGGTGGCCGGGTAGAGTCACGTGACACTCCCGAGCCCAATGGGAGAGGAAAGGGCAGTCACGCGCGCAAGGAGCGGCGCGGTGACCGCGCGCCCGGATCACGTGACGCGGCCTGCCCTATCCCGGTGGCACCGCCCCCTCCGCTGAGGCTGGCCGCGGCGTGGGTGGTGCCCCCCCGGCCCGTCCCGGCAGCCCCTGCGCCGTGCTGCTGCTGGTTGAGTCGGTAAGATGGCGGCTGTGAGTCTGCGGCTCGGAGACTTGGTGTGGTGAGTGTGGGGGCCGGGAGGCTGGGGCAGCGGGCGCGGGGGTTGGCGGGAGCTAGCCCTGCAGGGGGTGGGGGCCAGGGGGATACCGGAGCGCAGGTTGAGAGCGGGGGCCGGATTAGGAGACCGGGGGCTGGGTGGGACCGGGGCGGGGGCGTTGCCGGGCTGTCTGTAGCGTTAGCGGGTAGACGTAGGGTTAGAGGGGAGGGTATAGGTGGGACCGGTGAGGGTAGGCGCCCGGGGTGGGGTAGGCCGGGCTCTCTCACCCTGAAGCGTTGTCGTAGGGGTGGGAGCAAGCCCCGCCTTCCCCATGTGAAGGGGCCCGGGCTGTTGTTCTGGACAGGTCAGGGCAGAAAGCAGGGTGAGAGCTGGGGCACTTGCACAGGAGGTGTCAGTTTAGAGCGGTGTCAGAGATGGTGCAGGGCACTGGCCTGTTGCCTACACATCACTGGGGGCAGAGAGTTGATGAGGGAGTTATATGGGCTTCGGGGGGGCCAGAATAGGATCAGAGCCCCAATTGGTCAGGAGGTATTGGGTTGAGGACAGGGTGGGGTACAGAGCAATGGGTCTCTATTTCAGAGTGAAATGTGGGGTAGGCTTTGCCTGTGCGGTGGGTAATGTGCTGTTACCTGGGAGTCTTTAGGAGTAAAAGGGATAGAGAATAATTGCCTTAGCATTTTTGGAACTGGAAGACCGGGTGAGGCAACCATCTAGAGATCAGAAAAGGTAGGGGAATGAGGCAATGGGTTGATTGCTTGGTGGATGGTGCTGGATATACAGGAGTCACCTGGGGGTTGTGAGCAGAGCAAGGAAGGGGTGATCATTAAGATCTGGGTGTTGCTTATAGGGAGTGATTTATGTGATAAGCAACACAATATAGGCATGGGATTTTTTTTTTCCAGGTTGGGCTATCCCTGTTGGAGCTCACAGGAGCAACTTTCCCCTGTCACCCATGCTTTATCCCCAAGCGCAATTGAAGAGTCATGGTCTTTATACTTCCAGCTCAGGAGGACTGATGAGGCCTCCTTCAAAGCTTGTTAGCACTGCTCCTAAAGTGTTCAGGCTTCACTGTGCTTCTAGATTGCATTGAATGGCGGGTTAGACCTCACACGAGGGCCTGCAACAAATAGCTAATCCCCAACACGCAAGTGTATGCATTTATATTTATATCCCAGATAAAAAGAAGTGCGTGGTCCAGGCTGACAACTGCAGTTTCTCATCCGAAACATTGACAGTGGTGTGAAGTTTGTCTAATTTATATAGCAAAGTAAGTAAAGGTTGATTCCTTTAGCTGAACTTGTTTCAAATGAGTGTTTTGGGAGTGCACTGCTGTTAGTGATGTTTCTGAATGCAGATCATCCAGCTTGAGTTTCATACGTGGCCATGTAGACAAGGCACAGCTGCTAGGCCTGCCCAAAAAGAACTATAGCCATAAGACTTGGAGGGAGATGGGAAAGGAGAAAAACCTTGATAAAAGGAGAATTGATGGATGCAACAGTAAAAGAAAGTCATGGTTAGTGTCCTTCTAAGCAGTGTTTCTGCCATTACCAGCTTGCCCTCTCTGTGGAATCCTCACCTCATGGATGTTGACATGCTACTTGCTGAAAATTTTAGTTCAGGAACTGGCAGGCGCTAAGGATTCTCTGCCAGTCTCATGCAAGACAGTGACTGATGCCAGATAAGGTTTTGTGAATATTTGTAGTTGTGTGAATGACAGGGGTAGGAAGACTATGCTTTCATGCTGACACCAATTCTCTCTTTTCCCCCACCCCTTTCTGTGAGGAAATGGTTTGGCTTAGACTTTGTGATGAAACTTGCAAAGGCAGGAAATAAACTTTTCTGTGTTTCTAGTGGGCCTGCAGTATGTTTCACAAATCTTAGGTTTCAGAGTAGCAGCTGTGTTAGTCTGTATTCGCAAAAAGAAAAGGAGTACTAGTGGCACCTTAGAGACTAAGCTAGCACCTGGAAGATCAGTACTAAAGCTCTTAGTACTTTGGTAAGACTGAATGACATTTCTTTGCTCCCATACAAATGACTAGTTTAATTGCCTGCATCAATACGAAATAAATTGTTTAGTCTCTAAGGTGCCACTAGTACTCCTTTTCTTTTTTCACAAATCTTAGTAGCATGATGAGTGGCTGAAAAAAGAGTGATAATGGAAGTAACCTTGCAACCTTTGATATAGGAATTACTATCTTAAATTATAAAATAGTACATTTTTGGAATCACAGCTACCTGAATTGGAAACATATGACGCTTATTAGACTTTTTCTGTCCTGAAAAGTCTTAAGTTATCAATACAAACTCTGGATTTCGTATTGATGCAGGAAATTAAACTAGTCATTTGTAAGGGAGGAAAGAAATGTCATTCAGTCTTACCAAAGTACTAAGAGCTTTAGTACTGATCTTCCAGGTGCTAGCTTTACCACCTCTGTTCTTAATGACTTAGGCCCTGATCCTGTAATGAGGTACATTACCCATGTGGGTGGTCCCCTGTACCCATGCAGACTTCACTGGGGGTCAGCATGGCCACAGGCATCTGCTCACATGGCACTTGGGAGCATTGGTGAGTGCTCTTCCAAGCTGAACAGTTTTGTTCTGTCCTGGTAGGCTTTGTGGCTTATATTGTGTAAGCTCTAACTTTTGAAAATAAATTGCAGTAGAAGCAGGTAGAAGTGGAGCAACTGTCTTTCTGTTGCTAGTGGCTGACCTTTTCATTTTTTCTTAGGGGGAAGCTGGGCCGGTATCCTCCTTGGCCAGGAAAGGTGAGTCTGCTTCTGTCCTGAAGGGAGCAGTTCATGAAAACAATTCCAGTGAAGATTTAAGATTCTTATAGTTTTCTTCTTTAATTTTTAGCTAAGAAGCTCTTTGGCCTTAATTGTGAACCAGATTATTCATCAGGGATTTACTTGACTCAGAAGTTCAGTCTGTCAGTAGCAGCTGTTAGTTCAGATGGAATGAAAAGCAGTACAAACCAAATTGTCAGAATCTGGAACTGATTGTATTTCCCAGTCGTAGCAATTTAATCCCTATTGCTTTCTGCAAGACAGGTTTCTCTTCTCTCACAATAAATTGGCTAAATTGACTACATGCACTGTCTTAAGTAATAAACAGGAGAGGAAAGTCCAAATTCCCAAACTAATACTTAAAGTTACAGTTTTGTCATGTTCTTTGGGGGAAGACACTGGGTGATTGTGGATAAAAGTTCAAGATAGGGGAAAGAAGATTTTGTGTTTAAAGTCAGATTGCAGGCACTGTTCATATACCCCTCCCCCCCCGCCCCAGAGTGTTCTATTTTCTGTTTTTAGTGTAGGTACATGTGCTGACCTAACAATATAGGCGTTGTCTTCATGAGAAAAAAAAGTGCATTCCTAACTTGTTAGCTTGAGTTAAAATCCAAAAGAAAACAAAGTAATTTGTAGATTTTAACTCAACCTGCTAACTCATGTGAAAGTCTGTGGTTTAACTTGTTCTGGTAACTTGCATTAAAACTACAACCACCTTAGAATCATAGAATCTCAGGGTTGGAAGGCACCTCAGGAGGTTATCTAGTCCAACCCCCTGCTCAAAGCAGGATCAGTCCTGAACTAAATCATCCCAGCCAGGGCTTTGTCAAGCCTGACCTTAAAAATCTCTAAGGAAAGCGATTCCGCCACCTCCCTAGGTAACCCATTCCAGTTCTTCACCACCCTCCTAGTGAAAAAGTTTTTCCTAATATCCAATACCTTGTCCACACTCGCATTTTAACTCTGAGAAAAACACTCTTTTCTGTACTGAAGACTTGGGCGATAGTTGCCTTATGGGAGCAAAGCTCTATAAACCCAGCCTGGCTTTTCAAATTTTAAAAAGATACTTTACTCCTAGGGGATAGGGAGAACCTCATGTTGCTGATCTTTTGGACCAGTGGAACCTCACTAAAATTCCACTGGTGCATCTGGGCAATGTGCCTGAGCCCATGCAACACAGGTATAACTTTGTAGCTTACGGTAAAGTTTGTTCATCTTTACTCACATCTGCCCTCTCTCTCAGGTCCAAAAGCCTCGCAACAGCCAAAGTCATGATTATTTAAAACAAAAGAACCATGAAAATCATGGAATTCACAACAGCTGTGACAAAAGTCCAATCTTATCTCCTGAACAGCAGGCTAAGCCTATAATGTGATAGGGTGATTGTTACTCACAGCACTATGCCTGGAGTTAGCATCAAAGAAATATATGGATTGTGTGCTTGGGAGGCAGACCTTTGCTACCAGTACAAGCCCCTCCTTACCATCATTTTGCTTTAAAAATATTTTTAGCAAAGAATCTTTGAAGCAGATTTCTTGCAGGCATAGATCAAAAACTTTAAAAAGCCACAGAATTCTATTGCTGTCTCTCTAACCAACACTTGTCTCCTCTCTTTGCTCCTCAGATCGTTAATCCGCCTAAAGACCTGAAGAAGCCCCGTGGAAAGAAGTGCTTCTTTGTGAAGTTTTTTGGGACAGAAGATCAGTATGTACACGCTCTCTTCATCTGATGACAATGTTGGCCTTTAAATCACAGGGCTTTCCTGGAAAAGTTTTATGCTAGCATAATAAGATGTAGCTCTGAGACAGATTGTCTTATATTATCTGTATGTAATTATTATTCTGTGATGTAGCTTTTCATGTGGGTGTATGACGGTTGCAGAGACCTTCTCAAGCATGTTTTGATTTTAGGTGCTGCTCTGACAGAGAGTTCTGGGTAGTTGATCACTTGCATGGGCGTAGGTGTGCCTGGGTTAATGTTAGTGTAACTGTCACCATTTTTCAAGAATAGTTTGTGGTCTCTCTTGTTTCTCCTGCCATAAACATAAAGTGGTTTTATTCCCGTCACTCATAAAGAGAACACTTTATGATGTCTGATGGCATAAAATTTGCTTGTTGTGCATTTGGGAAGACTGTGCAACATAGGGTGGTATACATTTTTCTATGAAGTAGCTATTTGTGATAAAAGCACATGCCAAAATGAGAAAAATCACACTAGTCTGATAATTACATAACTGCTGTTACTACAAATAACTTAAGATTCCTGGAACTGAAATGTTAGGAAACACCACTACCACCCTGATGTGTTGTTTATTTTTTATATTTGAAGTCATTTTTAGTCAGTTTCGCTATTTCCCTGTGTAATCATTTAGCAAGGGAGAAAACGATAATTGGGGGGGGAACCTCGTTATGAATGCCAGTAAGTAGAAAAACCCTTTACTTTTTTGAAGGAATTAAACAAAAGTGAGGATATGGGTATTAACAGGATGCTCTATCAGGAAATGGAACTTTTATTTTTTAATTGTCATTTTTTTCAAAGCATAATGTCAAAGCTTCACTGTCCCTTTAAGGACTGAGGTCATGTAACCAGCCAGGACTAGAAATGAAGCTGCATACCAATAAAATAGGGGCTGCTGGCTTTCAAATAATGTGAAGATGGTGTCTTTAGCTCACAAGTAATCCTGACTAATCAGGCCATAAAGTTGTTAGTAGTCAGTGTGTGTATTTTCATTCCTGCCCCTGTATCACTGTAATTCTTCGTTATAACTAACTCATGTTTTTGGGAGTATAGGAAAATATTTTGTTGTAGATTTTGGGGGGCTGTTTTGTCCAAACGATAGCCTGTGAAAAACTGGTCGTATATCTGGAATGTTCCACTTAAGATTAGTGGACAGATAGCAAGTTAGGAGGCCAAAGCTACAAAATAAAAGTGGTTTATCAGATGATTCTGAAGTTCAGGTTAGGAAAAATCCTATCATGTGGCAGACTGGAACAGACAAAAACACAGTCTGTGAAACGTAATCATTTCCTGGTGGATCATCACAGGATTTTAAAATCCTGCTTACCCTAACTGATGGGTGTGTGCAACTTGAAGTTGGAGCAAAAATAATACTGTCCTTCCACCTCAATTTTCTTATATAGTCCACTAATCAAGAGAAGAAATGGATGCCTTCTATGGCTCTGTTCTATCTCATACTGGACCTTGTGGAGAATGCATATGTTTAGATCTGTTTGATTATGCCAAAAAATGGGAAAATTTTCTCATTTTACAACCAAATTTGAGATTAGATTCTTAAACCAGTTGCCTTAAACTCCAGCAAGCTGGGAAGGAGAAATTTCATGGTTGCAGAAATAAAGTAATTTACTCCATAGTTCGCTTTTATCTTATTTAATTGTTTAGATTAGTATACAAAAGTAAAAACAACAAGGAATCCTTGTGAAAAGATGGGAGTTGCCTTACCGAGTGGGGGTCAGTGCTAACATGGCCAATTCAATTAGGATGGATGTAGCCCATTTCCAACAGTTTTCATGTGCTGTATTTTTATACCTGCCTACTGTATTTTCCACTCCATGCATCTGATGAAGTGGGTTGTAGCCCACGAAAGCTTATGCCCAAATAAATTTGCTAGTCTCTAAGGTGCCACAAGGATTCCTCCTTGTTTTTGCTGATACAGACTAACACGGCTACCCCTGTGAGACCTATACAAAAGTAAAAAGTGATGCATCTAGGTGGAGATAGGTCCCTGACTGAAGATAATAAACCTGAAAAATATTAGTAAGTCAGCTGAAAACAAAACTCCTGTTAACTCCTCCCCTACCCCACCCCCATCCCGATCAGTCTCCATCAAACTGTGTGTGCGGATACAAAGACCTAGTACTGGACTGTTCTAGTGTAATTAATGCCCAGTTTTGTCTGCTTGTTAAGTTTTTGAGATGGGATTGGCTATAGTATCATCCATATGCTAATGACGCTTGGCTCTACAGCTTATATTGTCTTGATTTGGCAGAGATGGAGATCTGGACAAAAGCCATTCTGGCTTATGTTCGGTATATATACACAATGGAGGAGATGCTGGCTGGCAGGGGAAAGTATTTTGAGGAACTGTTGAAGTCTCAGTGCTCTCTCAGTTGAGGACATTTGCCTATCCGTTGGCAAAAGTGTCTACAATCTCAGGCTGTTGATAGACTCCTTTCTACTCAAGATTCCCAGATGGCAAATGTGGCCAGAAATGCCACCTTTCCATCATATGCTAGCTGAAAGACTGCAGTATTGTCATCTCCATGCCTTTGTCATCTTGAGGTCACGGTGTGCCCTTCCTAGGATTAAGTGTGAAGGCTGCTCAACTCAAAAATGAACACTGGTGCAAAATATGACAGCCCAGTCTTTGAGCAGAGTGGATGAGTGGGAACGTGTTATACCTGTGACTTGCTTCTGCAGTGCTTGTTGGTGAAACTTTCAGGTGAAATTCAAGGTTCTCCAAGATCCTAAATGGCTTAGGGCCCAATTTAGAAGAGCCTGCCTCTTCATTCTTTGCCCACCACAAAGCTTGTGTTCATGTGCAATGATAACGCTAACTTGTCCCAAGGGCGAGGCTACAGTGAGCAAGGATAGGGTGTTAAAGATAGCAGAATTGTCTTTGGCCAGAGATGTATAAACCTGAGCCTGGTCGCATTCAGACATCCAGCTTTTCACAGGTTTCCTGCTGATTATGTTATTCCGTGCATTTAGCCTCTTGGTAAAGTTTCCATTGTCTCTGCCCTTAAAGTAATAGTGCTCCTGGAAGGTGTCTTTCTAGCATGTAGGAAATGTTAGAACATAAGAACGTCCATACTGGGTGAGACCAATGATCCATCTAGCCCAGTATCCTGTCTTCTGGCAGTGGCCAATGACAGGTGCTTCAGAGGGAATGAACAGAACAAGTAATGGAGTGATCCAAACTTTAAAATGTTTTTGCATTTTAACTTAAGGCCCGTGAAGTGCACCCACTACTACTGGGGGCATTCTGCACACAAGATTTTAAAATTTTGCATATTTCATTTGTCAAAATAACAATATAATTACACTGGTTTCAATTATTTTGGTAATTTATTTAGACTACAACACAGTGAATGGAGAATGGGAGTGAGGAGCATTGGAAGAAATCCCCAAACCCCCTTGTCTAATAGTAATGTAGCTAGGTTTGACCCTTTATTTTTAGTTATTAGTCAACATATATGTGCAGCCATGTGATCCATGTTACATCATAGGCAACTGAGGAGCAAGTGAAGGCTGGGGAATCAAACTCACAATTTATATTGGCTACTTACCATCTCCAGAAAGATCAGTAGCAAACAGTTCATGGAGCACATTTTGATAGGAAATTTTTTCAGTTCAAAAACTTAGACCAGTTCTAATCAATAAAGGACAATAAGCATTTATTACCACTCTGGCAATGTAGAGAAGCCTTAAAACTTTTACACCTGTTTTATACTCCTGGGTGAATTCATAAAGACAATGAGAACAAGTCACTAAGCAGACAGGCTGCTACATTCTGCTCTGCCTGAGGGGACAGAGCCTGCCCCATGCTTATCTCCTCAGAAACACCCTGAAGCCCTGCTCCTCCACTACGAGCATACCGCAATAGCGAGTGAGGGGAACAGAGTGTGTGTCTGTCTGTCTCCCTCATGCATGACTGCACATCCTCCCCCTATGGCGGTGATTTACCTCTCTACAGACTGCTCTAGGCACCCGAACCGACCTGTCTGTGCTGCCAGGGAGGGGCACGTGACTGCTCTTGCAGTTTCCCTTTGCTTCCCCATCAGAAGTCATTTTTCTGTGGAGAAACAAAGAAATCTGCAGGGGACATGAATTCTGCACATGCACAGTGATGGTATATTCCCCCCGAGTAACCCATACACCATAGCAATGGGGGCTTTATCAGTGTCTACAGTAGTAATCTAGTACTTTCACCTTGCTCTGAAGTAGTTTCAATAGTTAAGATACACACATTGTTGATTATATAGCTCATTCACTGGCTCCATGAAAGAGAGTGAGATGTTTCAGGCTACCTTAGAGTTCATTTTGGAAGTTGGGAGATTATTAGCTATTGCTCTAATTCTGCAGAGAAATAACACTCTGAAACGTCTTTCCTTTCTATCCCCCAAATCCCAAGTGAAGTCCCATATACCCTTTTCTCAGCAATGGAAACCTTGTAAGTAGACTGGGGTCTCTAAGCTCTGCTGGAAAATATTAAGCAGTTCTCTCTCAAAATATTGTTATAGATAAGCTCCCTCATCCATCTGATATATAACGGTGTTCATAGGCATACAATCACAGCCTATCTTATTTCCCAAGCCTACAGATTTGTCATAGGAAGGCTTAGTGCACCCCCACAATAATAACACAAAGTAAGGCAAGCAAGGAGAACCCTAACATCTTTCTCAGACAAATGACATGACTGAATCCCATAAAAATCAAACTCTGTGAGAGACCCAAGGTGTGCTTCATCCAATTCAAAATAGTCTTGTATGCCGTGATCTGCTGCTCAACAAGAGGAACTTGGCCTGTCTGCAATTAGCATTGGCAAACAGACATTAGCTATGTGCTATAACAGTGTTGTTCCCTATAGCATTGGTTCCCAAACTTGTTCCGCCACTTGTGCAGGGAAAGCCCCTGGTGGACCGGGCCGGTTTGTTTACCTGCTGCGTCTGCAGGTTCGGCCGATCGCGGCTCCCGCTGGCCACGGTTCGCTGCTCCAGGCCAATGGGAGCTGCTGGAAGCGGCGCGGGCCGAGGGATGTACTGGCTGCCGCTTCCTGCAGCTCCCATTGGCCTGGAGCAGTGAACCGCGACCAGTGGGAGCCGCGATCGGTCGAACCTGCAGACGCAGCAGGTAAACAAACCGGCCCGGCCCGCCAGGGGCTTTCCCTGCACAAGCGGCAGAACAAGTTTGGGAACCACTGCCCTATAGACATGGAGTCATTTCAGTGAAATACTGGAAAGTACACTGCAACCTCCACTACCTGATAAATACTATGCTCTTTCACTTAACTCACAAGCCTCACAGCTTGGGAAAAAAATTCTTAGGTATTAGTGTATTATCAAAATTTTATTGTTAACGTGCTGGAGCACCCCATAGTATCTTTCTGAAGCACCAATGTACAAACTAAATAACCTTATCAGGTATAGGGTCATCTGGGCTTACTGCCTGACCTGAGTTACCCAAAGAAAAATCAAAGACAAATTTTGCAATCCAAGATAAAAGTATAATATGTAGACTGTTTGAAAGATACAAAAATGATGGCCTTAGCAAAACTGTGTTAGTAATTTCACCAACCCCCATATCCTTCTGTAATGCCAAAGCTTAAATTCTGCCACTGCTCTTTCCTGGACCCGAGGGGGGTTCTTGGGATAGTAGAGCTTTCTGCTGCAGCTGGTTGGAATGTTCACCAGTGATCTTGCATTCAGAAAACACTAATTTGGAGTTGGCTTGGTGGTGAAGGTTGGGCTTTTGAAGGTCCGATCAGGTAGTTGGAGCTAGGGTTATGTTTCCTATGGGTAGGGTACTTGGAGCTCAGGTTAGGGTTCCTTTGAATAGGGTACTTTGAGCTAGCATTAGGGTTCTTATGAGTAGGTCTCCGTGATCCAACGTTAGGGTTCATATGGGTAAGGTACTTGGTGCTAGAGTTAGGGTTCCTATGGGGGTACTTTGCACTAGCATTAGGGTTCCTATGGGGGGGTATTTGGCACCAGGGTTAGGGTCCTGTGTATAAGGTACTTGGAACTAGGATTAGGGTTCTTGTGAGCTAGAGTACTTGGACCTAAGGATATGGTTCCTATGAGTCATGTATTTGGAGCTAGGGTTAGGGTTCCCAGGGGGTAGGGTTGGTGTTCCTATAGGTACAGTACTTGCAGGTAGGGTGGGGTTCCTATAGTTAGGGATCCCCATCCTAAGGCTAGGGTTCCTGTGGGTAGGGTACTTGGTGCTAGGGTTAGGGTTCTTGGGGGTGGTGTGTACTTGGCACTAGGGTTAGGGTTTCTATGGGTAAGGCTCTCTGCCTTGAATTAGTGTTCCTACAGGTAGGGTCCTTGGAGCTTGAGTTAGGTTTCCTGTGGGTAGAGTACATTGAGCTAAGGATAAAGTTACAATGGGTAGAGTACTTGGAGCTTGAGTTAGGGTTTCTGTGGGTATGGTACTTGGAGTTAGGGCCAGGGTTCCTATCTGTAGTGTACCTGAAGCTAGAATTAGCATTACAGTTCATAGGGTACTTCCAGCTATGGGTAGGGTTCCAATTGGTAGAGTACTTAGAAATAGGTTTAGTGTTCCTACAAGTAGGGCACTTGAAGCTAGGGTTATGGTTTCTATGGTAGGATACTTGGAGCTAGGAATAGGGTTCTTTTACGTCTCTCTACTCTAAGATTAGGGTCTTTTGGATAAGCTATTTGGAACTAGGGATAGGGTTCCTGTGTTTCTGTGACTTGGAAATAGGATTATCGTTCCTTTGGGTAGGTGATGTGGATTTAGGGTTACGGTTTGTGGGTAGGGCACTTTGAGCTAGGGTTAGGGTTCCTATTGGTAGGGCTTCCAACCCTAGCATTAGCTTTCCTATATGAAGGGTACTTGTAGGTAGAGTTAGGGTTCCCATGTTTAGGGTGCTTGGAGCTAGGGTTAGGGTTCCTATTAGCAGGGTGCAAGGAGCTGGGGTATGGTTCCTGTCGATAGGATCCGTGGAGCTAGTCTTAGGGTTCCTATATGTTGGGCTCCCCACCCTAGTGTTAGTGTTATAATGCCTAGGGTACTTGTAGAGTTCCTTTGGGTAGCGTGCTTGGACCTAGGGTTAGGGTTCCTGTGGGTAGGTTGCTTGAACCTAGCGTTCAGTAAGGTTAGCACTTATTTTATTTTATGTTATGCCTCAGAAAACTCTTATCTGGATACTTGACCTTCCTTAGCTATGAGATCACAGCCTAATATCTCATTTGAGAGGACTTATGCTAGGTCATTGTTTTTTGAGGCATGCATGTGTAGCTATGAATGCCTTTGTTCTGTGGTGTAGCTTTATTTTTATAGTACCCTACAGCATTGGGTGCTTTACAGACATTTAAGAGGACTAGTCCCTGCCTTGGAGAGATTAGATAAATCTATGGCATGTAGACAAGGGACAAACTAGGGAGAGGAATGCAGACTTTTTTTTCTTATTGTGTGTCTGTGACTTTTCTAAGTCCTTGCCTGCTTGCCCTTATCCCTTAGTCTTTTATATAGATCTTTAATCCTTGCCTCCAACAGTCCCCAGTGTCTGTCTCCCCTGATGTATAAACCTTGCTCCTCCACTACCAAAAGAATAGTGAGCAGAGAGTTGGTGTACGTATGCATGGGGAAGGAGGTGGGGAGAGTGGGTAGGTACACACATCAGAGGCAATTCGGAGGAGAAAGTGCAGTGGATTCCTCTCCCCTTGCCCCCTTGTTTTGTTCCCCCTCCAATAAGTTTTTGAGGAACAGACTAGTGGAAATAGTGATTTAATTGAGGGGCTCAAATCTGGAAGGAAGCTGGGGGAAATGCTTCTTAAATGACTTCATTGACTTGTTTCCCAACATTCTTGTTGCATGTGTACATGTGTGAGAGAGTGAGCTAGCTAGCTTTCATAGACCAACACTGCCCAGCTCCCTAGTGATTCATAGGGTGAAGGGTTTCATGCTTCCCAAGAAAGATTCCCTGGACAATTTCTAGGCTGTAGACTGTTGTCTGAGAATCACTGATTTCACTCGTTATATTGTGCTAACTCAAAGGTGGGTATGAAGGGGGATGTAGGACCAGGGAAAGGATTCTGTAGGGTGCCCAGAATGGAAAGCATTGTGGGATCTTCCACCCTTCAGGGCTACGGTGGAAACTCTAGAGCAAGAACCTGCTTGCAGTAAGTGGAAAGTGTGTAAGCATGCTTCCTGCACAGTGAAACCTGTGCTAACCGCAACCTCTAAGCAACAGTTACCTGCTCTAACAGCCATGAAGTTTCTGATCTCTTCTATATTAAGTCCTATGTGAAAAGCATCTATCTGTGAAACGTTTGCAGTACCACACTGACTGATTCAGTGGCTCATTGTACACAATGGCCCATGCTAGTGGAAAGGAAGCTGCTCCACCCAGGCCTTAAGATGGTAAACTGGTCATTGCATCATGAAAAAAGAGCAAATAGGAACAGGCAAAGGGGTAAGACCCAAATGTGAAGTGAAAAGAAAAGAAAATTCATCTATGAGCATGAGACTGGAAACTCTGCTATTTTCCTGCTGTCCTAAACAGATCCAGGAGACACAGGCTATTTGTTATGGCTGATCAGAAAACCTTGATGCAGAGACCAGGGACTTTAAAATAAAAAGCAACGAATGATGAGATCAGTGGAATACTCCGGGCTTTAAAACTGCACAGATGAACATTCTAAAAAGCAGTGGGGAATTATGATTTTAAGGCAGGTGGATGGAGAAAGCTGCCTCACACCACAGGTTGTTTTTGAAGCTGATTCTCTCAGAGACTGTAGTAAATGAGAACAGCTCTCTGGCAGTCTGATTCCATCACGCTGATAATATATGGAACTGGGATAAGATTGCTTGTCTGTTGAGTATATGGACAAGCCATGGAAAAACAAACTAGAAAAGGGCAGAAAAGCTGAGCCAAAAAGCTCCTAGATATTCTGATATGATAGCACAACTGGAAGGTGAAAGAGAAAAGCTGCTGTTAATTGGGAAAGTTCTGCAACTTTTTAAGCATTATGAAACTCTTCAATACCGAATGTACCAGTTATGTGGAGGAGATCCGATTTAAAAATAGAGGATTCATGCCATAATGGGTGGATTTCTAATTTCCATTCCTTGAAAAATGAGCTACTGAGGCATCATGTCTCAAAATTTGTGTTCGGTTTATAGCTATGTAGATATGATTCTTGAAAATATGAAACTGAAAAGGCTTCCTGTGAACAGCAGCACCTGTCTGCAGGAGATAACCATTGCTGGGGGTGATCAAAATGTTTAAATCTTCTACCACTGACATTTAGCATCTTTTGTTTTTCAATGGTGCCCATTTTTAAAATTCATTTCCCTGCCTAATGCTGTACACTGAGCTGCTCCCTGATGAAAATGCTGATGGATGTTCCTATTCAGCAACGTTTCCAATAAGTAGTGCACAGAACTCTACTCTTCCCAATAGTAAAGGAGAAATAGCACTGCAGCCACTTAACTGATGAGGAGCAGTCCGGAATGAAAATTTTGAAGAGGTGGACAACGTGAAAGAAGGCGATCATTCCGTGCGAGAGCCTACACATTTCAGAAGTGTCAAGGAAAACCAGTTGTTACAGGGAGAAAATGTAGGAGTTTCTTCACAAAGCAGAAGAGAGCTCTGCTTTGATGTTACTACGTTATAAAACACAGTGGTGCGAGCCACTCTTAAACACACTGCCAGCAATTGAGGATAAATGCTTTTTTCATCAAAAGTGAAAAATTTCAGTTTATTACAAGTCATTTGATCCTGTGTGTGTTGAAAGTGTGGTGTGCAGTGAGCTATGGTGTGTATGCTCCTTTTGTTTGTGGTGGTCACTCAAGTGTTATAAAATCTAATTTTGAAAAATATTGTCTATTCTTCCAGCCCTCATGGGGATTTATACATACATACACAGTACTAGACAAGAATAATCTTGTCTCTGACCAAAAGTTGTTTTGTCAGAACTGTTAAGTGGCCTCCTGTTGCAACAGTCCTAGGAATAAAATCCCACATTGGGTGTGTCGGTGTTCCCCACACCAGTACAAGAGCAATCAGTTGTGCACTTATAAATGTGTGTGCTCACATGTGGGCGCATTGGCAGAGCACATGAATGGTGCCCAGAGGCGAGTTTCATTTGCACAGTTGGGTATGCTACTTGTTGGGGAGGCTGAAGAAAGACTTCAGTGAATGTGGGAGTTGGAGCCGTCAGGGAAGAGGGAACAGAAGTGAGTTTGCTGGTATGGTCAGTCCAATGTGGCCATACTATTGTATATGTCAGTTTTACCTCTACATGGTGGGGTTGGGTGAGGAAGTTGATGTGTGTTTTGATTGGAAAATGTATCAGTAGTTAACATTTTCTGACATTTATTATCAGTGCTTGGATCAAAGTGGAACAGCTGAAGCCTTATCACGCCCACAAAGAGGAAATGATCAAGATTAACAAGGGTAAGCGCTTCCAGCAGGCTGTGGATGCTGTGGAGGAGTTCCTTAAGAAAGCCAAAGGCAAAGACCAGGTGAGTGGTTTTAACTTTGCTTTGTTTGCCAAAGTAGAGCTTGATGTGATCAATAACCAAGCTTCTGTATTACCTTTATTAAAGCTGGTGGCCTCTAGCTTTAAACTTTCCATAGAAGAGTGGTCATGATGGCCATGATACTAGTTAGCACTCACATAGTACTTTCCATCTGCAAAGCACTTAACCAAACATGAATTTCCCCAACCCCATTGTGAAGTAGGTAAGCATTATCCCTTTTTTAGTAATGGGGAAACTGAAGCAGAGAGGCTAATTGACAACACAGTAAATCAGTGCTAAATCTGGGGTTAAAACTTACTTTCTCCTAAACCTTTGTTTTAGACTACATGATTCCCCAGCGATCCTTCACGTGGCATGTTCTATGAACAAGTTTTTGAAACTGATACATTTGACTTAAATGCTAACTTCAATAATTTCAAACTCAACAGCTTCAAAGAGCTAATTTTTCTTGGACCCGGTGCTGTAATGTGACTTTGAACCATCCGTTTCCTGATAATCAGCACTGGATTCTTGGTATCCCTGGGTTTTTTATGAAAATCACTCGAGTTTCTCTCTTCCTTCCTCGCAATCTTCTGTTCTATAATCTCTCAGGCGTCTTCCCATAACTCCAGTGAAGAGAAGAATCGGCGTAATTCCAGTGAGGAGAGAGGCAAGCAGTCTGCTGGTGATGAGAAGCGCAAAGCTGGTTTGTCTGAAGGGAAGTTGAAGAAGAGTACAGGAGAAGGAAAGAAGCGAGCATCTTCTGTCTCCTCAGAGCGAGGCTCAAAATCACCTCTGAAAAGAGCACTAGATCAGAGCCCCCGGAAGCGGGGACGGCCCCCCAAAGATGAGAAGGTTTGTGTTGTGCACGTCCTGCCATGACCTGTGGACTTTACTGATTGACTCTAGGGATGGCACTTAGGCTTACAGGCCAAAAGGAAGGGCTCAGTTTTGTACCATTTGTAAAGCTGTTCGTGTCAATTCTTCTGAATCTATTAGCTGACCGATACCCATGACCAGGTTATCGTTGACTGTCTTCTGTGGATTCCTAGCAGGATTAGATAGTCTTTCTTGAATGTCTCCATTCATTTTTTTCCGAGAGATCTTAGAGGGCTGTCTTGTGCGGTTGCACATGGTTCCGTCTTGCCACCCTACCTGCTCAGTGTATGCATGAGGTCCGATTTGAAGATTAGTGAGGAGATGTGAGCTTTAGTGCCTTGAAATGATATCCTGGTGTACATTTCCCCTCCCATCTCATCTGGTTTGTGTGGTTGAATGACTGATACTCTTCCTTCCCTTACTCCCAGTGCTAACAGAGATTGGGGGCTTGGGTCAGGACATCTGATTGAGAGTCACTGAAGAAATGCTTGTGGGTTGAGGAAAGCTATCAGAAGCATTAGTGAGGCTTATTTTAGCTTCCGTGATTGTGGATGTAGTCCCTCTGTTACTGAGATACAATGTAACCCCAGGTTTTGTATTCTCAGTTGTTTCTGTGTCTCTGCGGCAGCAACCAAATGTATTTTTGTATCTGTCCTCAGCTAGAAGATTGCAATTTTTTATTTTGATTGTCGCCCTCGCTGCAGTGATCCATGTCTTTGTCACCTCCAAAATGGATTACTATAATGCACATGCTCTACAAGGGACTGCTGCTGAAAACCATTGAGAAACTTTAGTCCGTGCACAGCATGGCAGTCTGCTTGCTCACTGATTCTTCAAAGGGATCACTTTGTACCTGTGGCTCATGTTCTTTGCTGACTTCCAGTTCACTTTGGAGTACAATTCAAGATGTCAGTCTTGATCTGTAAAGCTCTAATGGGATTGGGCCCTAGTTGTCTGAGGAGCAGCCTTTCTCCTTGATAACTCTGCAGTTAAGTTCCAGCTAACACCAGGTAGTAGATGTGAGGGTACTGCTGGCAAAGTAGGTTTAGTGATGAGCTATTGACTCTCTCTTTGTCAAACTGAAGAGAGTGGTCAGGAAGAGAATTCCAGTGTCTGTTAAGGCCTATCTGTTTCTCCTTTCTTCTGAGAAGAGGAAAAGGTGGGTGGGTATTGTGGGTTCTGAGCAGTATTGATGCTCCTGGGGGCTATAATTGGTTAATGCAGAATAACTTTTTATTGACTAACTTATTGTACATGTTCCTTGTGCTTCTGGATAGGCAAATGTTAAAAGTTCAGGTATAAATACATGGATTAAAATGCACCTTCAGAATCTTCTGGGGATGAAAGATGCTTTCTTGGATCAGAGCATGATTCCAATCTTGGAGGATGCATGTTGCTGAAGGTTGTATATATGAGATCAGTTGCCAGTCATGAGTTTGATCCTCATTGGCCTGAAGACTTGTCAGTCATGTTGGCATGTGGCATTTGTCACATGCAGAGAATGCAGCTGCAGGAGTCATGCCAGCTGCCAGAAATGAGTTGGAGGGATTTATAAAGTAAGTATTTTATTGGCAAACCTCAGCAGAGGCTGTGGAAAGCTGTTCTTATGACATTGAGCTGATCAACTGGCTAGCAAATGTCTGGTCAGAGACAACAGGCTAACTAAGATGTGAAGTTGATAACGGTATGTGCCTCCAGAGAATAATATGCTGTCTATTAATGCCATCATGGAAATGTACAAGCCCAGGCATAAATTCTGTTATCCGTATTGTGAAAATAATAATTACAAATCTAATATTTTACTTTTCTGGCCAAAAGAAGAAATACTGAACACACATTTTCTACCTGCATAGGTTGAGTGGCGTGAAATGTTGGCTTCTATGACAGTGTCAGTTCTGTTTCATAACAGACAGAGAATCTCTTTCTTTATCCTTATTGTTGGGGGCGGGCGAGGGGAGGAGGGAGATAGCTACACTACTTAATGATGAGAGGTGACATTGCTGAGCTGCCAAGAAGCTCACAACCACAGCTGTACTCTTCTTTAAAATATGCTCAATTTTAAACTAAAGCGATGAATATTTTTAAGTTAGGCAAAATCTGGACATCCATAACTTGTCAAGATCCTAAGGGCCACTAACCTGAATTAAACAAAGCAGATTGTAGCCACCCTCGACTGTCCAAACGGCCGTGCCTTTCCCACTAATTACAAATCCCAGCAGGCAGTGCTTCACCTTGGTCTGAGTGGAAGGTCTCCTAGATCTAGATGGAACTTTACATGCTGGGGTCTGAAATGTCCAGAGTAGTGGTCTGTTTCAAAAAGACAGCAGCAACAAGCCAGATTAGGTCCAGGAACCATACTTTAGCCATCTTTGTTCCAAGTAACGTGAGCTGCTGCTTTGTTCCCCAAGTGAAACTGCCAGTGTTTGGACAGTAATGTGCTCTTTCAGGAAGTAGATCTGGGGAGGGAGAGGGTCATGTTTGTCCATTTCTTGACAGCTGGAAAAAAAAAATCCTCCAGGAAAATGAAACCAATCATGCCCCATCTCCCTCCTGAATCCTGGTATGTGCTGTCATAGGGGCCTGCGCAGCTTAATTTGTACATCTTCTGTACACCACATTTGCAAAATGCTGCTATAGAACTTCATAATATACTTCCTCTTTCTTACATGCTTTGCTGAGTAGTGAAGTAGTTGAAATATTGACATGTTAAGTATGATTGTTATTGGAGTTAGCATCTATTGAAATGAAACAAACACCTGAGCTACTGTATTGGGTACTCTGCAAACTGAGGCAGACATTGGTGCTTTGGTTATGCTTGCTTTATGTTGTGAAGGTTTCCTCACTATCTATAGCAGAGACTAATTTTTAAAGAAATGAAAGCTGAGAATCTGGAGAACAATTAAGAAGTCTGTGACAACATCCCCGTGCCCTGATTAGCTCTCTCTCTCTCATGCCCCCCCCCCCCACTCTGAGGGATGGGCCTCACATTTGGGGAAATGCTGGAGTAGGGGGTGTTCAGTTCTTTCCAACTTTGTTTTCCATTTGTGTAAATATATGCATTCCTCCTAGGTACAGTGGGATTTCTCCTGAAATCATAACTCTGTGAAACTCCCCGTGTCAGTGATTCCTACTCTCCTTCATCTTGCCCACTACTGGACTAGTCTTACACTGACAATGCAATGCATGGTGCAGTGTGACCTTCTTTGGGGAGGGATTTCCCAAAGGCCTGTGAAATGAAAAGTGTTTCATGATGCTCTTCAAAAATTGTCTTGTTTGTATGTCATAAAAGCCAACACTACATGGTCAACCCTTGGGACTCCATCAGTCACAGTCTTTATCACCCTCCTTGTCTCTCCTCAGGACCTCACGATCCCTGAGTCCAGTACAGTGAAGAGAGTGATGACTGGAACAGTGGCAGGATTTAAGTGGCCACCAGGTGTAAGTGAGGTAATTAAACTCTTAGCTTTCTTTGCATCAGAAGTGATTTAGGAGCTAGAGTGACCCTTATAGGAGTGGATATGCTGGGGACAGTGCATTTGAGTCTCACATTTTCCTAGGCTCTAATAATATTCATAGATCTTTCTTGCTCCTATATGAGGTGGAAAAGACAGCTAGCTTTTTTTATGATACTGAAATGTAACTGAGTCAGCCAGTCAGTGTTCAGGGGAGCTGATGTATAAATGAGCAAGCTTTGTTCCTTAGTTAGCCAGTTCCCTTCCTCTGGGTCTGTGTATCTTGTCTGTATATTTTCTACATGGTTATTTGTCAGCAGTCACACAGTATGCCAACACTTCCAGTTTAACATCCTTTTAGTTTTAACTCTGCTATCATTAGCAGCGCAGGTAAGCAGTTACCTTTTAAATGATTTTTTCCTGTCTTCCTTTAAACCACCAAAACTGTTCTTGATAAAATCCCAGTTTAAACTGGGAAGTGCTAGGAAGTCGCATGATTGTGCCCCATGGGGCTTAGATGTTGTAGAACATATAGTATGGAAGATCATCTGCTGAGTGTAGTCTCAAATTTAATCTTCCTAGTCTTTCTAATTTGACGTGCTTTAAACAAATAGCATTTGAGTATCTCTTCTGACCAGGATTCTAGACTGGCTGGTATGCCACCTCATTCTTAATATAATTCAGCCATATTCTCAATCTTTCATTCCCCTCCCATGATTTCCTGTTTCCCACATGTTCCCTGAGTTGGGAATTACTCTGTCAGAGGTCCTAAAGTAGGCAGGCAGAGAAAGGGAAGCAATTTATCAGGTTTCTTAAACTGGGAAATGCTGCCGTCCGTCTGGGAGAACAGGGGAATCAATGCTGAGGTTGCTCAGTAAATCTCTGGTGATGTTTCTCAGCCTGTGCTTTTCTGATTGCAGCCTGTGAATGATGGTGACCCACATTTCCATCACTTCTTGCTCAGCCAGACAGAGAAGGTGAGCCATAGTAACATAGGTTTTGGCAGACTGGCTCAAACAGCTGGTCCATCTAGCTAAGCCTCCTGCCTTCTGCAGGGTCTAATGTCTGATGCTTCAGACAGAATGCACAATAGCCAGTTGTCCAGTGCTGTGCATTTGGAGCTACAGCTATGAAACTCTATCACACCCCTATAGTGGTCCTCTCACTCCCTAACCTTTGGACTTAGGTGAACTTTATTTTAGCATTTATAACTACAAATTTTACAGGCAATAAAAAGTTATCTAGCCACATGATTTGACTCTGACCATCAGCTGCAATGAATTCCCCATGTTGATACTATCACGTAAGAGATGGTATTTTCTGTGTCAAGTAATCCATTGTTCTTGTCTTCTGGGATGATTGATCTACTAGTTCTTTCATCTGGGTAGAGCTTGGTGATTCAGGTCCTGAATAATGAGTGGAATAGGAAGGAGAGCATTACATTGAACCTTCTTGTCCCTGGGAAATGCAGTCAACTAATGCCAAGAAAGACAGGTTGTTATGTGGGATTTTTATCATCAGGCAGTGAAGATCGAGATTAAAGAGAAGGTCAAATAAATGAAGTGGGTTTGTATCCAGGTAGGGATCTGGGCAGAGACAGCTGGATTAAGAGCAGATAGCTGCAGATTCTAACAGGTTCTTATCTTTAATCTAAATGAGTCTGAAGCCTTTATCACAATCTATTTGTTAAATCCCCCATACCTTCTCCCTTACTAATAAGGATTCTGCTTTTCCAGCCATCAGTGACACACTGAGTGTAGGTGTGAAGCAGGGTGTTCTGCAAGATACTAGTCTGCATCCTCTGGGGGAAAAGGGTTTAGGGGTCTCCATCTTCTGCAGTGTCAAATGTGTGAACAGGTAAGTCCCCTAGACTCAGGGCCTCCACCTTCCATTGGTGTGGATTGTCGCATAGGAGCGTGTAGTACCTAGAAGAGAGGGTGAACAGCCTGAGTAAGAACTTTAGGGATTTTGGTACCCTGCATTGCAGGAAAGTTCTGGGCTTTATTTTCTCTCATGGGGAGGAGGGTGGCCGTCTTTTCCTGCATCGCAGATGATAGCGTGGGGATGAGTTGCCTCTTTTTCTTTGTACCAAGCATATGGTCAGTTTCTTCTGTACAGGGCAGAATAAAGCACGAGAGCACCCAGCCCTTTCCCTAAATGTGTTTTTCTCCTCTTCATATAGCCAACTGTCTGCTATCAGGCAATCACTAAGAAGCTGAAGGTGTGTGAAGAGGTAAGGCAAACTGTCCCGTTGTCTTACTCTTACTGTGTTGAGGTCTGGCAGTTCTGCTAAAGTAAGAATATCTTGTGGCTTGTCTTCACAGGAAACAGGATCCACCTCCATCCAGGCAGCAGACAGCACAGCAGTTAATGGCAGCATCACTCCTACTGACAAAAAGTAAGGCCCCCATGTGTTCCAAGAACTGCCTTCTCTCCCTTTTTGCCACTCAGCTCTCTTTCTCTTCCTCCACCCCCTTCCTCTTTCAGGTGGATCTGGGGAAGCAGCCATTGGCTCTGCTGAGAGAGACAAGGTGGGTGAGGTAATATCGTTTATTGGACCAACTTGTGTTGGTGGAAGGAACAAGCTTTCAGGCTTCAGAGTTACCTTCCCCGGACCTGAAGAAGAGCTCTGTGAGCTCGAGAGCTTGTCCTTTCCACCAATAAAGTTGGTCCAGTAAAAGATACTACTTCACCCACCTTGTCTCTCTGATATCCTGAGACCAGCATGGCTACAACACTGCAAACAGCAATTGACCATCCCGTCATTTAGAATAACTAAACCTTCCCATCCCTCCCCCCCTGTTTCTGAACCATATACTGTCCCTGTGTGAGACTCCTATTCATGGGAAACAGCCACACATGAGAGTGGGGATGCTGCACCATGGAATAGCTCAGCAAGAGGTCTTCAGGATGCTCATAGGGGATTGGGTTTTGTCTGACCCTGACACACATTTGCAGTGTGTGACGTGACATGACAGAATATTACACAGATCAGCGCTTCTGAATGCAGTGTGGGCCGCAAAGATAAAATGTCTCCAGTAATGTCTGGCAGAAAACCAGGTTTGTTTGCTCACTAGCTCAAGCAGCTAGAATGCAAGAGGAAGAGGGCGGCGCTTTCTCCCACCTCACAGGAGCACGTGAGCCTTCTGGTTTCTTCTAATGTTCCCCTTCTCCTTTCTAGAGTGACAGGAGCCAGAGCGGGGCTTCCTGTTTCACTCTGTGACTTCTGTCCTGTTCAAATGCAGATCAGGCTCTGGTCTGTTTGCCGTTAGATCGGTTCTTTCTCTGGGGATGTCAGTTTTCAGCCTTACTCAAGGGGACCCAAAGTAAAGATGAAATTATTCAGGTAAAACCCTTTCCCTGAAGGGGTGGGGGGAACGTCTCTTCAGCTGTGAGGAATGGAAATGGGCAAGTCCTGTTGCTGAAGGAACTAGAGTGACTCATTCCAACCCTTATATGTTGGTTTGCTTCAAAAGCAGCACATACAACCAGCTGTGAACCAAAGGGCAGATGTAAAGCTGAAACTGAAATGCATCTGAAATGGCTTTGTTCAAATTAGCATTCAGAAATGCTACATCATGGGGGATGGTAAACTCTGAAGTGTAATTTAGATCCACTCTTACTTAGTATTTCAGGGTCTCCTACTACCATCTGTCATTTTGCAGCAAACTGGCATGATATATACAGGATCCCTGGAGCCATAGCTGCAAAGAAGTTCCTAGTGTGGAGTAATAGGGAAGGAACTTTTGCATGATGACGATAAAAATCTTGACAACCATTAGGCAGCTGGTATGCTGAGATCACTGCCAATATGGTCTCATTGTTTCCTTGTGCTCCCTTGAGTACCAGGGTTGCTCTTCATATCAGCCTGAACTCTGCCTTTGGAAACAGGTGGCTTCTTAAAAATGTTCTTCTTCTACCTGTGAGTGCGGTGGCACAAGTTCCTCGTGGGTTGGACCTCTGTCATGTGCTCTACAGTATTTTCAGTGGCATCAATCTGACATCTATTGTCTCTGTGTGTTCCCTTTTCTTCACTGATGTGTGTCTCTTTTCCCCAGGATAGGATTTCTGGGTCTCGGCCTGATGGGAAGTGGCATTGTCTCGAACTTACTAAAAATGGGGCACACGGTCACTGTATGGAACCGGACTGCTGAGAAGGTAAGTGTGTCCATGAGAAGGTGTGGGATGGAGTCTTTCACAGTGGGACCTGTTTAAGTGCCTTAACTTCCAGAAATGTGTGCACATGCTTGGAGGAGTGGAATGCATAATGTCATTGGGTTATTGTATTCAGCTAGAACAGCCACACTGGTCGTGGTGTGGAGCTGGACAGCCAAGAAAGGTTTAAGCAAGTTCACTCTGTGAGAGATGTGCTATTCGGATGAGAGACTCCACCCTGGCACCCTGTTGTGCTAAGGTGGAATAACAGCTTCATCTTGAGAACCTGAACTGCTACGATGAGGCTGAGGTAGTTTTCCAGGTTTCATCATCAGAAACTAATTCAAGAACAGCTGATTGGCCATATAATGTTAGTTCATAGTATCCAATGTACTATTTCCCTTCTCTCCTCCTCTTTTGGTGGCCAGTGGGGAAGAAAACACTACACAATATTTTGATCCCAAAAGAACTGCATCAGTGTGACACTGGTGTCTGAGTGTGGAGAGAAATTACTGTCTTTGGCAACAGGAGTCATTTGATGTTCAGCACAATTCATAATGCTCTAGCAAGGTGGCAGAGGAGTTCCAGGCTAGGATTTAGATTCTTTAAAGTGTTTATGAATACTGAGGGGGGGGTGTGTAATGTACTTTTTTCATTAGATCATGGCATAGAGTGATATACACACACACACACATGCGCACAAAATAGTGTGGCCATTTTTCGTATGGATGATGAGACAACACGCCCCCCCTCTTCCCCCCAAACACAGACAGTGGCAGAAGGCTGACCAGCTGGAGAAGCAGACAGTCTAATAAATTAAACCCCACATTGTTCTCAGTACTGTGGATATTCCTGCTGACAAAACAGGAGGTGCCATTTGACAGTCATCTTCCAGCATTTTCTCCCCTTCCCTCAAACTTTGGAGTATCCAAATCTTCTATGACTTCTCACAGGATGCACTCCGCCCACCCCCTTTACATATTCTCAGAATATTTTCCTTCTCTTGTACTCTGTCCCTGCCTCCTGGGGTTCAGGAATTGTGAAGTCAGAGTCTCCATAGTGGTCTGTCCTTCTGCTAAGACGCCAGGTCTGTCTCACATCAGTCTGGGCACAATGGTTAGAGTGTGTGTTACGGCAGTGGCTTAGAGCAGTGGTCGCCAAACTTTTTTGATCGCGCACCCCTATCAGTAAAACATTTTTGAGCCTGCACCCCCAATATATGTATATTTATTTATGTATAAATTATATACATGTACTACTATATTGTGTAAATTATAAAACACAAAAAATAGAAATTAAAAAACGAGATAAAGATGAAATAAACAATATTTTTAATTTTTTTTATTTTATTAACGGTACAAAAAACCTTTTTGCTCTCTTTAAAAAGAATTATTAATAATTTTTAGTGAGAGCAATGTGATCGAATGTGCTTTATTATTTTTGAAAATCTTGGTTTAACACTTTGATACAGCCGGCGCTCAGGGTGGGGTGCGGGGTCTGGGAGGGAGTTAGGGTGTGGGAGGGCACTCGGGTGGGGGTGCGGGAAGAGGCTCAGGGCTGGGGCAGGCAGGAGGCGCAGAGCACTTAGCTGGGGCAGCTCCTGTTTGGTGTAGGGGGTGTGCAGGTGGCTCTGTGCAGCGCAGCACCACCCTCCTGGCCACGATTCTGGGAGCTGCCCCGCCCCTGGCAGGCAGGGCCACCTGGAACACAGGGGCTTTAGGGGCTTCAGGGCCCTGGGCTAAGGGGACCGCGGGGCCCTGGCCTGCAGCTCTAAAGCCCCTCTCGGAATGCGGCCCTGAGAGCACAGGCCAGAGGACTCAGGAGGAGCAGGGGCAGCTGCGCTTTCCCCTTCAAAGCGCCGCTTCTCTCTGGCCAGCTTTGAAGGGGAAAGTGCTGCTTCTTTCCGGCCGCTGGCTGCGCAGCTGCCCCTGCTTCTCCATGGGCCGGGGTCTCAGGGCCGCCCCCTTTTTCTTTTTTTCCTCTGGCGGTGCTCCTCCTGCCACTCTGCCCTTTTGCTCCGGCGGTGCTCCTCTTGCTGCGCCCCCCAATCGATCGTCTTGTGCACCCCCTGGGGTGCGTGCACCCCACTTTGGAGACCATTGGCTTAGAGGACCTGTTGCTTTGTGCTTCCTGCTCCTTACGTTTGGATCTGTGACTTTTGCAGTGTGATTTGTTCATCCAGGAGGGGGCACGGCTGGGAAGAACCCCCGCTGAGGTGGTCTCGACCTGTGACATCACCTTCGCCTGCGTATCAGATCCAAAGGCGGCAAAGGATGTAAGGATTATCTCTCTTTCCTAACCGGACTGCATGTTAGAGTCCTGACTTGTCCTGCCCTACCCAAACCCTTTGGACAGTCACGGAATACAGGTTCCTGGTTCCACTGAACACATTAGTCAGGGTCATTCCAGTTGCCAGACAGCACAGTAGTAATTTTTCGAACAAAAACATTGCTGTATCCTGTACACATATTTATTTAAAATTACACTGAGAGCATGAACATTTCTGGAACCCTTCCAGAAGACTGGCACTGTAGAGTCAGGTTTGTTTTAACTGCTGACATTGAAGGATTTGAGTTTCTTTGCAGACACTCTATTGCTTTACCCCTTGTCTATTCCCACAGCTGGTACTTGGCCCAAGTGGGGTATTGCAGGGTATCCGCCCAGGGAAGTGCTATGTGGATATGTCGACAGTGGACGCCGATACTGTCACAGAACTGGCACAGGTAATTGCCTTGGACTAAACATCTGACATTTACTGCTGTGGAATTTTTATTGTGTCAGGAGGTTAACTCTTGTTTGTTGCAGTACTGGGAGATATCCAGGACTCTTCTAGGGAAAGTGCAAGCTCAGAAAGAATGAAATAAAGTAACTTGTCAAGTGATATCCAGTTAACAAAATCAGAAGCGGTTTGCTCAAATGATTATGTACAACAAACTGTATAATTTCAGTTCTGTGCTGTCAAGTGACCAAACTCCAGTTCCTGAGAGAGTTCCTATCCTCCATAGTAACTTTCACAGTAGCAGCTTTGGTGGAGGGGGAGAGAAGAGGTTTGGGAGTCTTATTGGTGGCTAGTAAGTTTTCCTCTATTTGTTCAATATACATAATCTGGCTATTCCTTGGTTTGTTGTTAAATACTCCAGGGCATGGGAAGGAAGCTCCTTCATGTGCCTGGTCTTAAAAATATTTACATCAAGGGAGACCCAGATATTTGTATCTGAGGGAAGCAAGGTTTCAACCACTTCCAGCAGAAACTTTGGTTTCCTACCTTGACCTCTCAAGTCCATATGCCTTTGTCCTGAAACTGGCTTTGGTCCAGGCCTAAAAGCAGGAGGACTGGGCAGTACAATAGCGCACAAAATTTAAATTGGTGAAATGTAAGGTCATGTCTGTTGGTGAATTGGTAAATTCAGACTGTGGATGTGCTATGAACTAACATGCTCCTGTCAGGAACAAAAGTCCAGAAAGTCACTAGAAGATCTGTCAGAGGCCTGTGGTCCTGGGCTTGCACTCTCACTTTCATGGGCAGCCAAAGTAAAATTTAAAAGAAACTGTTCTATGGACTTAAATGCCAGGATATTTCCATCCTCTTGACTTCCAAGCCCCCGTCCTTGTGCCTCTCCTAATTTAGGATGGTGCTGGTGAAATAAACACATCTGCAAATAATAGTTGTCATGAACAAGGGCAGAGTCCATGGAGTCATTTTCTATTCAACCAACTCCTTTCTAGCACCTCTTCTTCACTCCCACCCCTAGATAATATACACTTTCAGTGTTGTCCCAAATTCCTTAGACTTTTCCAGCGGCATGTGACACAGTCACATAGTTTTCAGATACTGAAATGTATAGTCCTCTAGTCCACCTTTGTGGGATGGGGAAACGTGAACAGAGGTACGAGTACATGGCTAAGGCAAGTTCCTGGGCTAGGGTACCTTTTGCAGGTACTCTGTGTTGTATGCTATTTTGTATTCTGCAGCATTTCTGTTCTTCTTCTTATCTGTATGTATAGACAATTTACTTTGCTTTATGCTTCTGTACCTAGTGCTAGAAGCACCCTGCATGGTGTTTTTGTTTGCCCTGCTGCGTACACAGCGTGTGTCTGTTCTGTTTGTGCATAGCTAAACAGAGTATGTTCTCTTTGTTTCCAGGTGATAGTATCCAGGGGTGGTCGCTTCTTGGAAGCACCAGTCTCAGGAAATCAACAGCTGTCTAATGATGGGATGCTGGTGATCTTAGCAGCTGGAGATAGGGGTTTATATGAGGACTGCAGTAGCTGTTTCCAAGCAATGGGGAAGACCTCTTTTTTTCTAGGTAATTGAAACACCAGGGGCCTTGCAGTTTCTCAGTCAATGCAAGGAGCAGGATTTCCAGCAAGGAGTCTGAGGGGGACATATATCCTCTTTGCAGACCACTGGTAAGAGGTTGAGCATATCAGCTGGTTGTCTCCTCTCTCTCTCTCATGAGGTAGTACAAGAAACTGGACAGGTACATGTCTGTCTAGAATTGGGTTGGGGGTTCTGAAGTTGGCTGAAGCTCCTATTTGAAACACTGGAATCGGAACCATGTTTAGGGTGAGGTTTATAACTAGGGCTGCATGAAGGTTTTTAGTTCAAACCATACTTTTCATCACGGTAAGTTTCTTCCTTCTCCCTCAAGACAGTGGCCCTAAGGGTCAGCAATCTGTAAGACTGGGGGAAGGGAGAGCTACTAGGGCTGGGTGGGTCTTGTGGAGTGTCTAGGATTGCTAATGTCATGTATACAGGGAGCCTGCCTTGCTACAGAGGAACGTCCAATAGTATGTCTCTTTCACAGGTGAAGTAGGCAATGCTGCCAAGATGATGCTGATTGTGAACATGGTCCAAGGTAGCTTCATGGCTACGATAGCAGAAGGACTGACCCTGGCTCAAGTGACTGGTCAGTCCCAGCAAACTCTTCTGGATATCCTCAATCAGGGACAACTTGCCAGCATCTTCCTGGATCAGAAGTGCCAAAGTAAATTTCCCTCTTGTTTTGTCATAAGCCATGGTTATTGCTTTAACCTAGCAGCTGTAGGCAGAGATGAAGGGGGAAAAGTAAACGTCCCTTTTGCTATCAGCCTATGGTGCTGGGAACTTTCTCTTGCTGTCCTCTTTGTCACACTTGATGTGAAAGGTTGAATTCTGTATCCCAGCATGGTAAGGGCTTCAGAGACACAGCACCAATTCTTTCACCTGCAGCCAGTGTCTCCTTAGGACTGGTATTAAGGAGTTCACTGGGCAAGGTGACAAATGAAATGGATGGAAATCTGCCCTAGGAACTGTTGGAAGTCTGGGTTCAGTTCGACAGTTGTGGTAGTGAAATTGTTTGTTGTGTTGTATGTGACTGGAAGAAGGGACAGGGTGGGGAATAGGGAAGGAGCATCTTGGAAGTTGGGGATGGGGAAGTGAAGATTTATGTTGAATTGCATGCCACTGAGGTATTTTTAGGGTTGATTTATAGTCTGATTTTTGGCCTCTCTTTACAGATATCCTACAAGGAAACTTTAAACCTGACTTCTACCTGAAATACATCCAGAAGGATCTTAGATTAGCCATTGCACTAGGTGATTCCGTCAACCACCCAACTCCCATGGCAGCTGCAGCCAATGAGGTAAGACACTCAGCATTTCAACTTAGTGCGTGGACCTGTCTCCTGCAAGACAGAACTGGAGTCTTGTGGTGGGTAGGGAGGGGCTGCTTCTCAACAAGGGGGAAAATCTAGGAGGGAAGGCTGCCTTGAGACAAGGTAGCAGGGATTGGTGTATATCTTATAGTATGATGGATGAGATGGAGACTTGGGGAGATAGGTTTGATGGGAATTTTACAGATCATATGTGCCCAGAGAAAGTGACACTTAAAGTGCTTCTGCAAGATCTGTGTGTTCTATTCTGTGTTGTACTAATTACCCAGTTCAATGTGTGCAGTGCTCTGGTTAGTGATGGCTACTTAGTAGTTCTGCTAGATGCAGACTTCCAGGGAAAAGTGTAACTGATCCTTTGCCCCTTTCTCTCCTCCAGGTATACAAACGAGCAAAAGCATTGGACCAATCAGACAACGATATGTCTGCTGTGTACAGGGCCTACATCCACTAGGCTGCACCATTCTTACTGTTAATACCATGATTATTAATTAATATTATGATGATACTGGGTTTTAACTCTGGACCAGTCCATCTCTGTCTCTCCATTTCCTTTTATACACAAACTTTGTTGAGATCTGCCACAAGGGCAGCTGCTGCAGTGAGCCTTCCCCTGGTGGCACAAGGGGGAGGAGGGGGCTCGGATTATTGCAATCTGATTAGAACATCCATGCCATGCACTGACAGTCACGGAACAGAATGGTGGCGGCTGGTTCAGAAGCTCTGAGGCAATTCAGCCAGAAATCTGCTGCTTGGCTTTTTATTTCTCCTCTGTATGCTTGTCCGAGATGCTGTTTCTAACAATTGCTTCTCTCCTTTCCCATGGGTAACATATGCATTGGCCTCTCTGCATCGAGGGACAGTTGTAATACATCCCATCTACCTGTGAATATCAGTACAACCCTAAATCCCAGTGGGGGGGGAAGGTGTGAGAATTGCTCCTGCTCATCACCCACTGCTATAGAACAAAGCACCTCCCAAGGGCAGTTCTGTAAGTTGATGGGGCTGTATGTAGGCTGCATGCAAAACTGTCTGGTCCCCCAGCACCTTGATGAATGAGCACCTCATACTGATGGGAAGAGCAAGCTGTATTATTCATGGCTTCTCCTCTACAGATAACTCTAGCTTAGGAACCACAGGCCATGGTGGATGAGAGACCATGATATAAACACAGCCTCCTAAAAGGCTAATCACAGCTGCACATCCCTATAAACAGTGTTAAAAGATTTATAGGGGTTTGCTTAAAAAAATCATAAGTAAAAATTCAAAGATTAAAATTGAGCCAGAATTTTTTCTCTTGGTGAAGGAACAAACCTCAAGGTCTTTCCTGCCCTTATTTTATGTGGATTTTTTAAAATCATCTGCAACCTCCACTTTTTCCTAACAGTTATTTACAAATGCTTCTTGGGTTCCGGCAATATCCCAAGTAGAGTCATTAATCTGACAGAATGGGCTTAGAGGAATGATCATAGGGCCAAGAGGTAGGAAGTCCCACAGTTCCAGTCCATGCTCTTCATCTGTGGCCTTCAGGTAGTCATTTTAGCTCTTTGCCTCCGTTTCCACATCTGTAAAAATGAGCTTGATATTAACCTACCTCACAGGGATGTTGTGAGGATTGATTAGTGAACTTTGAAAATGTAAAATTTCACATACAAATGCTGAGTGTTGCTGTTATGGGCACCACACTAGCATAGCATATCTCTTTTGCTGCAGTTGTGACTGCTTGGCACGATCCCAAGTTTAAGGAAGGCCTAGTAAATATAATGGGAGCCTAAAGTGCTGCTGAACTTGAGCCTAGAAGTGTTGGAGCTGAACTGCAGAAGTGAACTCACAAAAACACAGAAAAATTTTTAGTGCCGAAGGTGGAGAAAGCCAGAGTCCAAACAATGCCTGAGTATGTAAAAACACAGAACTTTGTCATTTTAATTTTCTCAGTATTAGCCTTTAAGGAGGGTTCTTGCATTTTGGACTCAGAGAATGAAAAGGTTAGTAAAACACCAGGAACCAGCTTTCTTGGCTGAGATCACTCCCCCACCTCCTTAGGTTGGGTAACACTCTTGACTCCCTTTATGCTGGAATTCTGAAGTGGAAAAGAAAGCAAATGCAGAGCAGGCTGTGTTCTGTTAGGTCCTTAAGGGCTGCTTGTCCTTTACCATCAGATCCTTTTCGTTGCATTGGCTAAGAACAAATAGCCTTGGAGTCCACCTTGGCATTGTTGCCCCCTTCTTTATTAAGGGCTGTTTAGGGGCGGCAGTGTTATTTAGGAAAACCCTCTGATGATCCTGTGGCTCGGGATTGCTTTAGTTGAAGCAGATGCCTTGCCTGCAATGGGATCTATAAAGTTGTGGGTCTAGTTCATTAAGAAATGGGAATGTATCAGGTATCCTTTATGGAATATAACATCCAACTCCTCCCTCAAGCTGTAGATGTGACTTATGTTTTAAATACTTCACCTCTTCTGATGACCCATTACTGTTTGTGAGCGAACACTGTATTACACATCCCCTCCTATAGTAAGCATCTCCCTGTAGCAAGAGATCCTGTTAGACATCACTTGGCCTGATTACCCATTATTGTGTTTGTGAACAATCTTATATACATCTACTCATGAAAACCAGTCATCCTTCACCTAGTATCCTACGTTAAATGTACATGTAACCTTACCTGCTATTACCTATCAGTCTGCTTTTGACATCTTGTATGCTCACTTTACAACCACAATAAATCCACAGTCAGCATTCAAAATCCTTGGTTAAACGCATCACAGTTGTAAAATGGTGCACAGCTTATGTGGGGAAAGTTACTCACCTCTTCAGTGTGCAGGAGATGGATCTTAGAATTTATACTCCAAGGTGTGTCTGTTAGGGACACTTGGTATCTGAGCTGGTACAATGGAAGGCTTTTATAACGTCCCTGCAGAAACCTCTTGGAATATAGGATGAATGGATCTGAGCCAGTGTAGTCAAGGATCTCCCTGCATTATACTCTGGAACCAGCTGGGGAGAAGGGAGCTCTTAAGTCTTGTGATCCGTGTTCTATAGTGAATTCAAAGAATTATACAGAGGAAAATAGTTCCCGGGTCACTGCACTGCTGCATGTTTGTTTTGTCAGAAACAGTCATGTTCTCAAACAGGATCAGAATGTACATGGGAGTGGCAGGGCAGAACAGCAAAACACTGTAATTTATCCTGTAAAAGTCTAACTGCAGCTCTCTAGCTAGATGGATACAGATCTGCTGGAGGGTGTGGTGTTTCCGGCAGGACTGTACCATTATTAATACACAAGGGAGCAGAGAGAGCACTCTGAAATAGATATGAAGCATGGGGGAGGGAAGGAAATGGCAAAAAGTGGACTGTTTCAGATGCCATTTCAGGTTCTGGCCCAGGAGTTGGTTTCACTTGGATTCTTGTATTTATCTATGTCTAGTCTCTGAACACGAATCCCATTCTGTTTGCAGGCCTGAGACATCCACGGGTGGGAAGGGGGGAAGCTGTGGATTGAGAGATGCTATAATGAAACTGGCTAGTCAATGTTGTCTTAATATTGTTGGCAATTCTGTAAAGTTCCTTTTTATGCGGATTTCTGTTTTAGCAATTTGCTTTATTTTTTGACTCCCTCCTTTTTAAGAAGAAAATGTGACACTTGTGAACAGCTTGTAAAGAAAAGCAGTTTCCTTTTGTTTCCTCAATGACAGATCCTATAGGTAATTAAGATTGTGAATTTTTATTTTTTTGCCTTGTTTTTAATTAACGTTTGTCATTCAGAATAGGATGTGTGATAATGTTTAAATGGCAAAACAAAATTTTTTTGTGCAATTAACAAAGCTACTGGCGAAAGAAAATAAAACCCTTCTTGGTAACAGTGTTCTCATAGCTGTTTCTAAGGCCATCTCAAGTCCATCCTCTGTCACTCTCCATTCCATACGCAGATTGTAACAAGCTGTCCTATACCTCACCTAGCTCAGCTGGCACAACTGTCATGTAGAACCCTGATCCTGCCATGAGCTGACCCCTGCGCCTTTGTGGAATCCCAGTGAAGTCACTCGGGCCCTGCAAGTGCAAAGGTCTGCTCACATGGAGTTAATTGTGGGACTGAGGCCTTGAATAGGAATAATAAATACAAAACTGTCCTGGTGCAGCAATTATTTCTCTAGTGGCTCCTAAATACAGAGCTTCTGCAGACCCATGGGAGGCTGGCACTGCAACTGTTCCCAGCCATCTAGAATTTCCTTCATCCAGAATATGCTTTTTTTTTTAAGTCACATTTATTATTTATGTGGCATAAATGGTGAGGGGTTTTCCAGGCAAGCTATGAAGATAAGATCTTTTAACTGAAGAGCTTACAATCTAGAGAGGAAGCTGCAAAGTGCTCTGACAATTTGAATTCTGACATTGTCACCGTTCCTTATTGCTAAGGTAGTAGCTGAAAGCCTTTGCTATTGCATGAGTGTCATTTGTAAATTCATGTGCTTAAAAAAGAGAACTTTAAAAATGTGATGGTAACAAGACTGAATCCCAGTGATGTCTGAACACGATGGTATTCTAAACAAAAAGGGCTTTCAACCATGCTGGTAGCTGCTTTCATCACTTCACACTGACTCAGCAGACGTTCTAGGCTTAAGAATGATGTTTGGGGTTATTGTGCTGATTTGTGAGTTTTGTGCTAGGGAGAGTTGTGTGGATTTGTGCAGGTGATGAATGAGGGGGGTGTGCTGCAGAGAAAATATACGTTTCGGATAATTGTTTTTCGTGGGGGTGGTATTGTGCTGGGAGATTTGTGTTGATTCAGGTGGGTGCCAAATGAGGGTGTGTATTGTGATGAGGGGCTGTGTGTATTTGGAGTTATTGTGTATGCTGGTTATGGTGATTTGTGCCTGGAGGCTGTGCTGGGAGATTTGTATTGATTTGTGTGACTGGCAGTTGGATGAGGTAATGCACCTTCTGTGCAATCTCCCCCATATAACCAATGAAATTGTTGCATGAAAATGTAGCCCTAGAGCAGTCGTTCTCAAACTTATTTGATCAGGCCCTCTTTCTTTGTGTCTGTAGTTTATTCCCCTCCCAGTGAAGGACTGAAGTGGGGGCGGGGCGGAGAAGAGCCCGAGGCCACATGGTGGGGTTCCAGCTGTCAGCCACAGGGTAGCAGGGGTTCAACTGTCCTCTTTATCCCTGCCTCCTGGGTGTGCATGGCCCTTCTGCATGAGCCCCAGCCACCTGGGGCTGACAGCCAGAGCTCTTCAAAAAAAATTTTGAAAAAAAGGTGCACAGCTCACACCTCCACTGACACATTCCCAGGCCTCCCTTGGGAGGCCTGCCCCATCGTTTGAGAACCGCTGCTCTAGAGTAAGGGTGGTGTTTGGTTGAGTTATCTCTGATGATATGATGGTCTGGGTTTCTTGGCATGGCATAGCTACATGCCTTACCATAGCTGTACACTGCAGAGGTGAAATTTGTAAAGTCAACATGGCTGAACACGTAACAATTATCCGGTAACAGACTGTGAATCCCAGTGATGACTCAACCTAGTGAGGTTCTGAACAAAAAGAACCCTCCACCCTACCTGTAGCTGCTAATGTTGCTGCAAGCTGACTGTGCTGACATAGGCTTCGGAGTTACATCCAGTTACATTGTTTCAGTCTTAAGGTATGTCTACACTACGGAATAAGGTCGAATTTATAGAAGTCGGTTTTTTAGAAATCTGTTTTATATATTCGAGTGTGTGTGTCCCCACAGAAAATGCTCTAAGTGCATAAAGTGTATTAACTCGGCGGAGTGCTTCCACAGTTCCGAGGCTAGAGTCGACTTCCGGAGCGTTGCACTGTGGATAGCTATCCCACAGTTCCTGCAGTCTCCGCTGCCCATTGGAATTCTGGGTTGAGATCCCAATGCCTGATGGGGCTAAAACATTGTCGCGGGTGGTTCTGGGTACATCTCGTCAGGCCCCCCTTCCCTCCCTCCCTCCGTGAAAGCAAGGGCAGACAATCGTTTCGCGCCTTTTTTCCTGAGTTACCTGTGCAGACGCCATACCACGGCAAGCATGGAGCCCGCTCAGGTAACCATCACCGTATGTCTCCTGGGTGCTGGCAGACGCGGTACGGCATTGCTACACAGTAGCAGCAACCCATTGCCTTCTGGCAGCAGACGGTGCAGTATGACTGGTAGCCGTCCTCGTCGTGTCCGAGGTGCTCCTGGCCACGTCGGCTGGGAGCGCCTGGGCAGACATGGGCGCAGGGTCTAAATTTGGAGTGACTTGACCAGGTCATTCTCTTTAGTCCTGCAGTCAGTCCTATTGAACCGTCTTAAGGTGAGCAGGCAGGCGATATGGCTTGCTAGCAGTCGTACTGTACCATCTGCCGGGCAGGCAAGAGATGTGGATGGCATGCAGTCCTTCTGCACCGTCTGCTGCCAGCCAAAGATGTAAAAGATAGATGGAGTGGATCAAAACAAGAAATAGACCAGATTTGTTTTGTACTCATTTGCTTCCCCCCCTCCCCTGTCTAGGGGACTCATTCCTCTAGGTCACACTGCAGTCGCTCACAGAGAAGGTGCAGTGAGGTAAATCTAGCCATGTATCAATCAGAGGGCAGGCTAACCTCCTTGTTCCAATAGGAACAATAACTTAGGTGCACCATTTCTTATTGGAACCCTCCGTGAAGTCCTGCCTGAAATACTCCTTGATGTAAAGCCACCCCCTTTGTTGATTTTAGCTCCCTGAAGCCAACCCTGTAAGCCATGTCGTCAGTCGCTCCTCCCTCCGTCAGAGCAACGTCAGACAATCGTTCCGCGCCTTTTTTCTGTGCGGACGCCATACCAAGGCAAGCATGGAGGCCGCTCAGCTCACTTTGGCAATTAGGAGCACATTCAACACCACACGCATTATCCAGCAGTATATGCAGCACCAGAACCTGGCAAAGCGATACCGGGCGAGGAGGCGACGTCAGCGCGGTCACGTGAGTGATCAGGATATGGACACAGATTTCTCTGAAAGCATGGGCCCTGCCAATGCATGCATCATGGTGCTAATGGGGCAGGTTCATGCTGTGGAATGCTGATTCTGGGCTCAGGAAACAAGCACAGACTGGTGGGACCGCATAGTGTTGCACGTCTGGGACGATTCCCAGTGGCTGCGAAACTTTCGCATGCATAAGGGCACTTTCATGGAACTTTGTGACTTGCTTTCCCCTGCCCTGAGGCGCATGAATACCAAGATGAGAGCAGCCCTCACAGTTGAGAAGTGAGTGGCAATAGCCCTGTGGAAGCTTGCAACGCCAGACAGCTACCGGTCAGTTGGGAATCAATTTGGAGTGGGCAAATCTACTGTTGGGGCTGCTGTGATGCAAGTAGCCCACGCAATGAAAGATCTGCTGATATCAAGGGTAGTGACCCTGGGAAATGTGCAGGTCATAGTGGATGGCTTTGCTGCAATGGGATTCCCTAACTGTGGTGGGGCCATAGACGGAACCCATATCCCTATCTTGGCACCGGAGCACCAAGCCGCCGAGTACATAAACTGCAAGGGGTACTTTTCAATAGTGCTGCAAGCTCTGGTGGATCACAAGGGACGTTTCACCAACATCAACATGGGATGGCCGGGAAAGGTACATGACGCTCGCATCTTCAGGAACTCTGGTCTGTTTCAAAAGCTGCAGGAAGGGACTTTATTCCCAGACCAGAAAATAACTGTTGGGGATGTTGAAATGCCTATAGTTATCCTTGGGGACCCAGCCTACCCCTTAATGCCATGGCTCATGAAGCCATACACAGGCAGCCTGGACAGTAGTCAGGAGCTGTTCAGCTACAGGCTGGGCAAGTGCAGAAAGGTGGTAGAATGTGCATTTGGACGTTTAAAGGCGCGCTGGCGCAGTTTACTGACTCGCTTAGACCTCAGCGAAACCAATATTCCCACTGTTATTACTGCTTGCTGTGTGCTCCACAATATCTCTGAGAGTAAGGGGGAGACGTTTATGGCTGGGTGGGAGGTTGAGGCAAATCGCCTGGCTGCTGGTTACGCGCAGCCAGACACCAGGGCGGTTAGAAGAGCACAGGAGGGCGCGGTATGCATCAGAGAAGCTTTGAAAACCAGTTTCATGACTGGCCAGGCTACGGTGTGAAAGTTCTGTTTGTTTCTCCTTGATGAAACCCCCCGCCCCTTGGTTCACTCTACTTCCCTGTAAGCTAACCACCCTCCCCTCCTCCCTTCGATCACCGCTTGCAGAGGCAATAAAGTCATTGTTGCTTCACATTCATGCATTCTTTATTCATTCATCACACAAATAGGGGGATGACTACCAAGGTAGCCCAGGAGGGGTGGTGGAGGAGGGAAGGAAAATGCCACACAGCATATAAAAGTTTACAACTTTAAAATTTATTGAATGCCAGCCTTCTTTTTTTTGGGCAGTCCTCCGTGGAGGAGTGGCTGGTTGGCCGGTGGCCCCCCCTCCGCGTTCTTGGGCATCTGGGTGTGGAGGCTATGGAACTTGGGGAGGAGGGCGGTTGGTTACACAGGGGCTGTAGTGGCAGTCTGTGCTCCAGCTGCCTTTGCTGCAGGTCAACCATACACTGGAGCATACCGGTTTGGTCCTCCAGCAGCCTCAGCATTGAATCCTGCCTCCTCTCATCACGCTGCCGCCACATTTGAGCTTCAGCCCTGTCTTCAGCCCGCCACTTACTCTCTTCAGCCCGCCACCTCTCCTCCCGGTCATTTTGTGCTTTCCTGCACTCTGACATTATTTGCCTCCACGCATTCGTCTGCTCTGTCAGTGTGGGAGGACAGCATGAGCTCGGAGAACATTTCATCTCGAGTGCATTTTTTTTTCTTTCTAAGCTTCACTAGCCTCTGGGAAGGAGAAGATCCTGTGATCATTGAAACACATGCAGCTGGTGGAGAAAAAAAAGGGACAGTGGTATTTAAAAAGACACATTTTATAAAACAGTGGCTACACTCTTTCAGGGTAAACCTTGCTGTTAACATTACATACATAGCACATGTGATTTTGTTACAAGGTCGCATTTTGCCTCCCCCCACCGCGTGGCTACCCCCTCAACCTTCCGCCCCCCTGTGGCTAACAGCGGGGAACATTTCTGTTTAGCCACAGGCAAACAGCCCAGTAGGAATGGGCTCCTCTGAGTGTCCCCTGAAGAAAAGCACTCTATTTCAACCAGGTGACCATGAATTATATCTCACTCTCCTGAGGATAACACAGAGAGATAAAGAACGGATGTTGTTTGAACGCCAGCAAACATACACTGCAATGCTTTGTTCTACAATGATTCCCGAGTACGTGTTACTGGCCTGGAGTGGTAAAGTGTCCTACCATGAAGGACGCAATAAGACTGCCCTCCCCAGAAACCTTTTGCAAAGGCTTTGGGAGTACATCCAGGAGAGCCGCGAATGCCAGGGCAAAGTAATCCTTTCACATGCTTGCTTTTAAACCATGTATAGTATTTTAAAAGGTACACTCACCGGAGGTCCCTTCTCTGCCTGCTGGGTCCAGGAGGCAGCCTTGGGTGGGTTCAGGGGGTACTGGCTCCAGGTCCAGGGTGAGAAACAGTTCCTGGCTGTCGGGAAAACCGGTTTCTCCGCTTGCTTGCTGTGAGCTATCTACAACCTCCTCCTCCTCATCATCATCATCTTCTTCGTCCCCAAAACCTGCTTCCATGTTGCCTCCATCTCCATTGAAGGAGTCAAACAACACAGCTGGGGTAGTGGTGGCTGAACCCCCTAAAATGGCATGCAGCTCATCATAGAAGCGGCATGTTTGGGGCTCTGACCCGGAGCGGCCGTTCGCCTCTCTGGTTTTCTGGTAGGCTTGCCTCAGCTCCTTCAGTTTCACGCGGCACTGCTTCGGGTCCCTGTTATGGCCTCTGTCCTTCATGCCCTGGGAGATTTTGACAAAGGTTTTGGCATTTCGAAAACTGGAACGGAGTTCTGATAGCATGGATTCCTCTCCCCATACAGCGATCAGATCCCGTACCTCCCGTTCGGTCCATGCTGGAGCTCTTTTGCGATTCTGGGACTCCATCATGGTTACCTCTGCTGATGAGTTCTGCATGGTCACCTGCAGCTTGCCATGCTGGCCAAACAGGAAATGAGATTCAAAAGTTCGCGGTTCTTTTCCTGTCTACCTGGCCAGTGCATCTGAGTTGAGAGTGCTGTCCAGAGCGGTCACAATGGAGCGCTCTGGGATAGCTCCCGGAGGCCAATACCGTCGAATTGTGTCCACAGTACCCCAAATTCGAGCCAGCAAGGCCGATTTAAGCGCTAATCCACTTGTCGGGGTGGAGTAAGGAAATCGATTTTAAGAGCCCTTTAAGTCGAAATAAAGGGCTTCATCGTGTGGACGGGTGCAGGTTTACATCAATTTAATGCTGCTAAATTTGACCTAAAGTCCTAGTGTAGACCAGGGCTTACATAGATCACTTAAGGAATTGGTAATGGCACATGCTGAGCCTTTCACCTCAAATGCAGGCTGATGACTGCAATGGGTGGCTCATCAAAATGAATTGCAGTTTCTGATGGATGAGACCCAACATCTTAAAACTACCACCAGACGTGACACTAGCTGGGATCCTTGATAGCAGGCTTGGCAGTGAAGCCAAAGATTGAATGGCTCTTGGAGTCAGAACTACTTTTCTTTTTTTTTTTTTTTTCTTTCTTTTTTGCCCGGAGACGATGCCCCCAGCTCAGGGTTGAGATTGGCAGTATGGAGAATCTTGTATTGCTGATGACCATGTTGTACCTGTTCTTTGGCTAAATAAGGCTGTAGTTAATTCAGGGTCCCAAGTTGCTTGGATGGTAGGGAAGAGAAAGAGCTGTCCGTCTGGTCCCTCTCACCAGCACTAAATCTCGCACCAAAAATTTATTTGATAAGTTTACTTTAAAGACTTCACAGCCTTGTCATGCTCCTGTTTGCTTAATGTTCCTGACATCAGACAACATGAGCTTCTTCAGGGCAGAGAAGCAGCCAACCTTGAAAGCAACCCTAATGCATTAAGTTCTCTGCTCTCAAACTGCTGTGTGTTTACCACTCTGGTGAAATGGCCCCTGCTGAAACAGCAGCCACTGTGGTTTGTGTGCTGAAGTCCCTGAGGCCAGTACTAAAGCAGCTCACAGAAACACAATCAACACTCTTCTAAACTTACAAGATCTCTAGAGAGCTTCTGACAATATCTAATTCGATTAGGAGGCTTTATCACCATTATAATACTGTCGGAGGCGCAGGGGGAATGGATGGAGCAGCATTTCACATCCTGTCTCTGACCATCTGCATGAGCAGTGAGTGTGTCCCATGTTAGAACACTTTTGTTGCCATGTAAATCCAAGTCTCAGGCCTGGTCTACATTAGAAAATTAGGTCTACTTAACTAGGTTGTGGGTTGTGAAAAATGCACACCCCTGAGCAGCGTAGTTAAGCCAACCTAAGTCCCTGGGTAGACAGTGCTAGATCAATGGAAGAATTCTTCTATCAACCTAGCTACGGCCTCTCGGGGAGGTGGATTACCTTTGCTGATGGGAGAACCCCTTCTATGGGCGTAGGTAATGTCTACAATGAAGCGCTACAGTGACGCCGCTGTAGCGTTTCAAGAGTAGAAAGCCCTCCGTAAGCGTGAGTTAATTTAAATTTTCAAACTTGATTCATGAGATCAAACGGACTCAACTTCCTTAGGAGCTTCTAGTACTGTCCATGCTTGAGGATTCTTATTAGTTCTATGGTATGTCCTACAGCAACCGGGCAGTAAGATTTCTATAGGGTTTTATAGTCCTGTACTTAACTGTACTATAAAACAGGAGCTACTTACACTTCTGAGATGTTACCTTTTAGCTAGTAGTGATGGCAGCAAGTCAGACAAAATAGTTGTGTGATGGCATTTCTCAGAACGTTCAGCCTTGCTTGGTTGTAAGACCAATAAACAGGCAGACTTAGCAAGCCATGTCCTGTGCTGCCCAAGCAACAGTGCTGCCAATACTAATAAAAAACAGTCCAGTGCCAACAGTTGCTTTTAAACAATGTTCTCCTGCAATGTTTGAAACCTAAACAGTGCAACAATGAGAGCCAGAATGTGCAAGTGGCTGCAAATCAGGTGAAATGGATTTCACTTCTGTTACCATGGAAGCTGGGAGAAATGAAAAATGGTAAATGGCAGCTAGTGACAAGACAATCCAGGCCTCTTAAAATTCCTTCACTTTTAATCATCTCTAAGAAACTGCTTTTCAGTTCAGTTTTAGAAACTTTCCCAAGGGAAGATAATGCAGTTTGGTATCCATGCACATTAGGAACTTATCCCCAACACGCACACCCTGCCCTTCACGTACTCATACCGCAGTTCAAACACTAGCCTGAATTAAGCTTTAAAACTTCTCTCTGCCTGGTAGGAATCCCAAGAAAGTGCAGACGCCGTATGATGGAGCTCTGCAGCAACACTAATTCTGACTGTAAAAGCTTCAGTGATGAAGTTAGAAAGGATATTAGTTCTCTGCAGGGATGGGTGTGCATCTTAGGTCAATCAAGGCTGATGGGTTCAATCTTATTTATTGGTTTTGTAAATTCAGAAAGAAAACAGTTTCAAGGATCAAAGTTCTTAACTGGAGAGTTCAGGATATAGAAGATGGTAGAGGAAGGTTCATTCTAACAAATCTTGCTCATGCCTGGAAGATGTTCTGCCTGTAACTAGTTCATTACACTTCTGCATTCACACAAGGCTCTTTTTAAATGTAATGGTGTCTATATAAGGTGAGAACTAAGGACCTGAGATTGGAGGGGAGAGGCTGCCTGAGGAAAAACTATGAAGTCCCCCTCCTCCACAGAACAAGACAAGGGATATTAAGCCCAGAAGAAGGTGGAGCTGTGGGAGGGGTACTAATGCACTCTTCTAGCACATATTGTGCAGCCCAATGTATTATTATACTCCTCCTTTAAATGCCCAAATATCTGGCATGTTAAATATCAATATAATGAGACAAGGTGGGTCGGTAATATCTTTTACTGGACCACTTCTGCTGGTGAGAGAGACACGCTTCTGAGCTACACAGAGCTCTTCCTCAGGTCTGGGAAAGGTACTTAGGCTTTCTCTACACTAGCACTTTTGCTGGCAAAACTGTTGTCTGTCAAGGGTGTAAAAAAAATACACCCCTAACCGACATAAGTTACACCGACAGAAGCACTGATGTGGACAGCCCAATGTCGCTGGGAGATGCTCTCCCGCCGACATAGCTACCACCACTTGGTGGAGGTGGTTTAATTATGTCGACAAGAGAGATCTCTCCCGTCAGCGTCAAGGGGCTACATGAGCAATCTTACAGAGGCACAGCTACATCAGTACAGCTGTGCCACTGTAAGCTTGCTAGTATAGACGTGGCTTTAGTGTCTAGAAAAGTTATGAATTTAAGCTCCCAGACTCGTCTTTTGAAAGTGTTATGCAGATTTCCTTTGAGGATGAGGACTGATAGGTCAGATATAGAGCGATCTCTTTGTGAAAAGTGTTCACTCACAGGTGACAGCGTGTTTTTGTCTTTTATCGTTTTCCTGTATGAGCCTTGTGATTATCTGGTTTCATCCACATAGTTGTTGTTGAGGCATTAAGTGCACTGGATGAGGTACACCACATGTTGTGATAGGCATGTGTAGGATCCACGGATCTTGAAATGTGTGTTGTGCGTAGCAATGGACTTATGTCTGCAGATTTTGCATGTTATTTTGGCAGGGTCTAGTGCCGCTTAGAGTTGGTGTGTCCTGGTCTTGTTACAGTGTCAAACACAGTCACCATTTCACTAACTAAAGAAAACCTCTCTCAGCCTCTTGGAATCTCTTTCTTTGCAGATGTATCCTCAACTTCTTAGTGAAAGTCCAAGACAAAACAGGGTAATGAAAGCAAACTTCTTTGCTAGTATCTAATGGAGAGGAAATTAATCCACAAAACTGAGCAAGCAGTTGCAATGAGTCCCTTCCAAAACACTCAAGCAGTAACAACCTGGCCCATTTCATATCTTCAAACGTGAGCTTTTTTTCCCTCTCCTTTCCAGTGATGTACTAATAGCTAGAGGTGGCATCCAAAATAAAGCTAGGCCAACTTTTTTTTTTTTTAATAGCATGCAGCAGAGAACTGACTGCTTCTGTAAACTCACCCCAAAACTTTTCAGTTGTTTCGGAAGCTGACACCAGGAATGTTATGCAAGAGGCTGAGAGAGTATTCTAAACAAACTTGGCCAAATAATCTGTTCTGAACGTGTTTTCTGAATGTTATGCTTGTTTTCACTGAATAATTCATTTAAACTACATTTTGTGGAATTAGATTAGCTCCATAACGATAGTCATTGAATAACTTATTTGATATTCTTTTCTGTAGATGGCCAGCTCTGAGTATTGGCATGTAAACACTCACTCCAGGCATTCCACTTTGCTTCTAAATTAATATGTATCTAGGCCTGCTGGAAGAAATCTCTTTTGAACAAATCTCTTCACCCCCTTTCCCAGTCCCGAAGCAGGGGAGATCAGCTCTGCAGGATGAGGTTATCCCCTGTTGCAGCTGGAACAAAAGCCAGTGCAAGAAGAAAACAATAACACATCCTGGAAGCGGGGTAAGAGCTGTGCTATTTGAGGGAATTAGATTTGCCCTGCCCCTCTTAAGAAAATGTACAGTAGCTAACAGCATGGCTTAGGAGATTGATAATGTGACAAGCAGCCCTTTTCATTTGTACATTATGGGTTTGAATCTGGCCAGGGTCAGTTGTAACCAGAAGCTGTTGCAGGATTGCTCCGGTAATAGCCCTTGTTTACCTCTCTGATTTTAAAGAACAAAATAAATGCTCTAAAGCAAGTGGTTTTCAACCAGGGGTACGCATACCCCAAGAGGGACAGAGTTCTTTCAGGGGCTACATCAACACATCTAGATATTTGCCTAGTTTTACAACTGTCTACATAAAAAGCACTACCGATGTCGGTACAAACTAACATTTGTTACATACAACTTGTTTATACAGCTCTATATACTATACACTGAAATGTAAGTACAATAGCTATCTTCATTTGATGTATTTTATAATATGGTAAAAATGAGAAAGTAAGCAATTTTTCAGGAATAGTGTGTTGTGACGCTTTTGTATTTTTATGTCTGATTTTGTAAGCAAGTAGGTTTTAAGTGAGGTGAAACTGGGAGGATATGGCAGGCAAGATAAATCAGACTCCTGAAATGGGTACGCTCATCGGGAAAGGTTGCTCTAAAGCAGTGGTCTCCAAAGTGGGGTGCGCGCACGGGGGGAAGATGATCGATTGGGGGGCGCAGCAGGAGGAGCGCAGCCGGAGCAAAAGGGCAGCACGGCAGGAGGAGCACCGCCGGAGGCGGGGGGGGGCGGCCCTGAGTCCTCTGGCCCATGGAGAAGCAGGGGCAGCTGCGCAGCCAGCGGCCGGAAAGAAGCGGCGCTTTCCCCTTCAAAGCCAGCCGGAGAGAAGCGGCGCTTTGAAGGGGAAAGCGCCGCTTCTCGCTGGCCGCCCCTGCTCCCCCTGAGTCCTCTGGCCTATGCGCGCAGGGCCGCATTCCGAGAGGGGCTTTAGAGCTGCAGGCCAGGGCCCGGGGCCCCCTTAGCCCAAGGCCCTGAAGCCCCTAAAGCCCCTGCGTTCCGGGTGGCCCTGCCTGCCGGGGGGGGAAGCTGCTCCCAGAATCGTGGCCAGGAGGGTGGTGCTGCGCTGCGCAGAGCCACCTGCACACCCCCTGCACCAAACAGGAGCTGCCCCAGCTAAGTGCTCTGCGCCTCCTGCCTGCCCCAGCCCTGAGCCTCTTCCCGCATCCTCACCCTGAGCGCCCTCCCACACCCTAACTCCTTCCCAGACCCCGCACCCCACCCTGAGCGCCGGCTGTATCAAAGTGTTAAACCAAGATTTTCAAAAATAATAAAGCACATTCGATCACATTGCTCTCACTAAAAATATTAACTTTTTAGTGAGCAAATAAAATAAATTATTTTTAAAATATTGTTTTTTTATCTTTATCTCATTGTTTTTTAATTTCTATTTTTGTGTATGTTTTATAACTTACAAATGTTAGTACAGTAGTACATGTATATAACTGATACATATACATATATTGAGAACCGGCCCCAGGCGTGCTCAAAAATTTTTCACTGATAGGGATGCGCGATCAAAAAAGTTTGGAGACCACTGTTCTAAAGCAGTGGTTCTCAAACTGTGGGTCGTGGTCCCATTTTCATGCGGCGGTGAGAGCTGGGTTAGACTTGCTCCAATACAGGTAAATTACCAGCTGCTTGTTGGTTCATTATGTGATGGGCTCTCAGTCACTGCATGGCTCGGGTGCACATCCCTGCAGCCAGCCTCCTGTGCTGGATCCCGGCCTCTCCACCACCATTCAGTCTTAGGCCCCGCCCCATCTGCCCATACATTGTGATGTCACGCCAGGCCTTGTGGCGTCATCCCAAGTCCCGTGCATCTTTGCCCTCAGCTCTGGGAGGACGGAGATAATTCCAGCCACTCGCCAGCTCCCTGGGCCGCGTTGCTAGGCAGAGTAGAGGCCGAGCCGCGGTGGGAGGGGTCGGAGTTGGGCGGGGCCTGGGGAGGACAGTAACCAATCCCAAGGCTGGTGGTGCCGGAGCCTAGCCAGTCAGGAGTAAGGGGGCGGGCACGAAGCGGAGCCGGCGGCCCCGGCCTGTGCTGAGGAGGAGTGGAGAGCGGGGGCATGGCGGCCGCGATGGCGAGCGCGGCGGAGCGGGCAGTGCTGGTGAGTCCGGGACCCTCCCCCTCCTCTGCCCCCCTGCCAAGGGCCTGGGCCCGCCCCTGCATCTCGCCAGCCGGGGGTTGGGTCCAGCCCCGAGGCCCTCCTCTGGGGGTGGGGATCCTTCCCCCAGGTGTCCCGGAGAGAGGCGCTGCCCGGCGTGGGGGAGGGCGAAGGGCTGCCCGGGGCCGGGCTGCCCGGGGCCGGTTCTCCCCTGCCGGGCAGTGCCCCCAGCAAGCACCCCGCCCCTCTCCGCCATCGCAGACAGCATCAGCCCGGCCGATTGGAGATGGAGCGTCTCGCCTGGGTGGTGGCTGCCCCTGCCCTGGCCAGGTGACCCATAGGCCTGGAAGGGACTCCAGAGGTCATCTAGTCCCGTCCCCTGCACTCACGGCAGGACTAGGTATTATCTAGACCCGGGGTCTCAAACTCAAATGACCACGGGGGCCGCATGAGGACTAGTACATTGGCCTGAGGGCTGCACCACTGACCACCCGCCGCCCCCGCTGCCCTGGCCCCGCCCCTACTCCACCCTTTCTGTGAGGCCCCACCCCTGCCCCACCTCTTCCCAACCCTTCCCTGCCCCCATTCCAAACCCTTCCCCGAAATCCCCACCCCAGCTCCGCCCCCTCCCTGCCCCCAGAGGGTACAGGTGGGGTGCATGGTGCAGCAGGGGGCTCAGGACAGGGGGTTGGCATTCAGGAGGTGTGCGTGGTGCGGCGGGGGCTCAGGGGCTTGGGGTGCAGGGTGAGGCAGGGGGCTCAGGGCAGGGGGTTCGGCTGCAGGAGGGGTTCGGGGGGTGGCGCACCAGGGGCGGGGCAGGCTCCCTGCCTGCCTGCCCTGCCCCTGCGCCCTCTAGGGTGGAGGCCGGGACCTGGTGGGGGAGGTGCACAGGGGTTTGTGTGTTGCCCTGGCCTCTCCTCCAGGTACCTCCCCTGAAGCTCCCATTGGCCTGGGAGCTTTGGGGGAGGTACCTGGAGGGGTGGCCAGGGCAACACACAGACCCCTGTGCCTCCCCCCAGGTCCTGGCCGCTTCCCGGAGCGGTGCTGGGGCAAGGCAGGCAGGGAGGGAGCCTGCCCTGTCCCCGGTGTGCACCAGGCCGGAGCTGCTCTAGGTAAATGCTGGGGGGACCGCGGGGAGTTGGTAGGCCGTAGAAAATAACCCCGTGGGCCGTGTGTTTGAGACCCCTGATCTAGACCATCCCTGTCCAACCTGCTCTTAAAAATCCCCAATGATGGAGATTCCACAGCCTCCCTAGGCAATTTCTTCCTAACTGTCAGGGAGGTTAAGCCCTGGAAGTTTTTCCTAATGTCCAACCTAAACCGCCCTTGCTGCAATATAAACCCATTGCTTCTTGTCCTATCCTCAGAGGTTAAGAAGAACAGTTTTTCTCCCTCCTCCTTGTAACAACCTTTTATGTACTTGAAAACTGTTATGTCCCCTTCTCAATCTTCTTTTCTCCAGATGAAACAAACCCAGTTTTTTCAATCTTCTCTCATAGGTGACCTTTAATCATTTTTGTCGCTCTTCTATGGACTTTCTCCAATTTGTCCACATCCTTCCTGAAATGTGGCGCCCAGAACTGGACACAATACTCCAGTTGAGGGGCCTAATCAGCGCTGAGTAGAGCAGAAGAATGACTTCTCATGTCTTGCTTACAACACTCCTGCTAATATATCCCAGTATGATGTTTGCTTTTTTTGCAACAGCATTACACTGTTGACTCATATTTAGCTTGTGATCCATTATGACCCCCAGATCTCTTTCTGCAGTACTCCTTCCAAGACAGTCATTTCCTATTTTGTATGTGTGCAACTGATTGTTGCTTCCTAAGTGGAGTACTTTGCATTTGTCCTTATTGAATTTCATCCTGTTTACTTCAAACCATTTCTCCAGTTTGTCCAGATCATTTTGAATTTTAATCCTATCCTCCAAAGCACTTGCAACCCCTCCCAGCTTGGTATCATCCACAAACTTTGTAAGTGTACTCTCTATGCCATTATTTAAATCATTGATGAAGATATTGAACAGAACCGGACCCAAAACCAATCCCTTCAGGACCACACTTGTTATGCCCTTCCAGCATGACTGTGAACCACTGATGATTACTCTCTGGGAATGATTTTCCAACCAGTTATACCCCCACCTTATAATAGTTCTATTTAGGTTGTATTAATGAGGTTCATGGCATAGGGTCATTGCTGACTGTGAACTAAGCAGGGAAGCCGAAGTATGCCTAACAGCCAACAGGCATTTCTCATCCCTGACCTCTTCTTTCAGGGCACGCTTTCCTTGGTCCTCCTACTGCTTGCGGGGCACTGCCCACTTGTCCAGTGTATTAGTCTCTTGTTCTTAGTATTGAAAGCCTTAATTGATATAGGGTCAGTGCCCCTTAGGAATTGTCTGCTGCCATGTGTCCTGTGAAGACCATTAAGATCAGTAAATTGGAGCTACTGGTCCTTCCCCAAGGTAGGATCTTGAGGGTAGGAAGCGGATTCTTGTCAGGCTTTCAGCCCTGGAATGTCCTTACTCACTAGTACATCCTCTGTAAATCAAGGTTTGTGACTCTCTAGCATTTTACTTGTGTTGTTTTCGGGTCAGGATTGTAACTCGCTGGCTGGAGGAAATTTTACAGATGCCATCTCTGATAATTTTTAGCGATTTCTAAGGTACCTAAAAGGCCTTTGGCCTTGGATAACTGAAATTAAACATCGGTACTAAAGGACATTTTTATGACCAAGATATGCATGGGTTTGTCCATCAAGAACTTAATTAACAAATGTGCCTGAAATTGTGTTCTAATTGAGACCCTACTGTAATCAGTAGGTGGAATAGCAGTTAAAACAACCCTAGGCTAAAGGCATGTCTACACTATAGACTTAAGTCGACCTACATTAGGTCGACTTACGATCACTGCAGGAATTACTGCTGATGTCCACACTGCCCTCCTTCTGTCGGTGGTGTATGTCCTCACCAGGAGCGCTGTCACCCACTGAAGAGGGGCAGTAGGCAGGGGCTGAGAGCCCGGGCTCTCAGCTCCACACACCTCCCCTCCAAGAGCCTTGTAGCCACCCAGGCTTCTTGCCTCCCTGTTCCCAGCAGGGGGCAGCGGGGCACTAGCTGCCCAGCTTTCTTGTCAGTTTCATAGCTCCAGCATGGATCCCTGAAATTGATAAGACAGCCAACAGTCAATGTAAGTAATGCAGTGTCTGCACAGACATTGTGTCACCCTAACTACACCAACATAAGCCCTATGCCTCTCATGGAGATGAAGTTATGTCAGTGTAGTAAGGCACTTACATTGGTGGGACAAGGCTGTAGTGCAGTGGTTCTCAACTTATTTATCATTATGGGCCGTAAAGTGTTAGTTGGGCCAAAAGTTGAGAACCACAGTTCCCCCCCCCAAACCCCTATGTTCAGCGCTTTTCACCCAGAGACCCCTCCACAGAGCGGAGAGCTGGGTGTGGGGCAGGGACCCCGACCCCCGCCGTGCAGAGCCAGGGAGCAGCCAGGACCCCGACCCCCGCCGTGCAGAGCCAGGGAGCAGCCAGGACCCCGACCGCCGCCGTGCAGAGCCAGGGAGCAGCCAGGACCCCGACCCCCGCCGTGCAGAGCCAGGGAGCAGCCGGGAGCCCATGACCTTTAGCACACAGCTGAGCTGGGCCGCAGCTGTGTGCTAATTGGTCCTCATGTGAGCTGCGGGTTGAGAACCACTGCAGTAGTGTGTAAGCTGACATAATTAGGTCAATGTAAGCTGCCTTAAAGTGACCTAACTGTGTAGTGTAGATCAGGCCGATGTAACAAAATAACCAACCAACCAAGACCTGCAGGAATATAAACATATCCCACCCTGTCTGAGAATCCCAGCCATCCCCAGCCCCTCAGCTTTTCTTCTCTGATCAGGCTTGTTTGATTTATACTCCCTTCTGTCAATCCCCAATCATAATTCTTCATATTAATTTTGGTTAGGGCAGTGAATCAGGTTCTGCAGGACTCACAGGAAACCCCCAAATAGTAGCACTTGGGTTATATCAAACAAAGCCAGAGAACTTCGGATGTGTGTTTTTTTGTGTGTTTTATTTCTTATCGTCTCATATGACATGTATAATATCTGAGATCTGATGTCCAGGAATTCAAGAAAGACTAGAACTTATGTGGGTGCCATAAGTAGCTCCCCAGAAGTATTTGAAAAGCTCAAGAAAAAAAACAAAGGAAATACTAGAGCATCCTGTACACATCCTGGTCTTTTTCTCCCACCTCCTCCTTAATAAAGGGTTGTACCATCATGGAAAATGGCCTTGGACAGAGGGATGTGTTTATGATGTGGTTTTAACTGTTTCAGAAAAAGGTCCAGGGTACTCTAGGAAACTGAGCAAAACAAACTGCTGCTGTGTAAGTCCCTTTGGATGTGTCAGTCTGTGACACTGCAGGTGCCATATGCCACTTAGTGTAAATTCATGCGTGGATGAGCAAATTGCCCCAAATTCTACATATTGAGATTTGAGACTTCTAAACAAAGGTGCCTATTCTGAGCTGTAGATTTTTAACAAATTCGTAGAAGTATTCCAAACACAGTTAGGCTGGAACTGTGTTTTAGGTGACAAAATAACCAACCCACCCTTGTGTGAATATAAATATGCCTCACCCTCTCGAAGAATCCCAAGCATTCCAAGTCTCTCAGCTGTTCTCAAACATCTGCAAAAACGTAGCATGGGTAGCATGAAGGTCAATAAACTGTCTAATCTGGACTGATCAACAAACGATGAGAACCAAGCCAGTTTGTGTGTGCCCTGAAAATGGAAGAAGTTTGGAAGCTTAAAAGTGGTTTAAAGAGTCTTTAAATGACTGCACATGTGCATTCCACTCTAGATGTGCATGCACCCTGCGCACAGTCACCAGAACTTTTTCCCTCAGTGGTACCCGTCATGGTGGCTCGAGCACCCTTTGCTGCAGCACACTGTGCAAGTATAAAGCACCCAGCGGGCCCTGTGACCCCTCAGTTCCTTCTTACCGCCTGTGGTGGTTGCTGGAACTGCTCTCCTTCCATTCACAAGTTCTCTCAGTGGACTTTCTCTTTTTATTGTACATAGTTAGTTTTAGTAAATCGTGTTTATTGGAGTTTTCTTCCAATCCACAGTACCGAGGGAGGCCTCGGTCACCAGGCTTCAAGCCCTGCGTCTCCTGCAACAAGGTTATGCCCTTGAGCGACAGGCATTCAAGCTACTTGAAGTGCCTGAGAGATGCTCATACTGGGGACCATTGCTAGATCTGCAAGGACTCGCTCGGAGAAGGATCGTGAGGCCAGGCAGAAGATCCTGCTCATGGAAGTGGCACTGAGACCTTCATCTGAGCCAGGCCGAGTGCGTCAGCATCAGTAAGGAGTGCTCCTCCTACCTTACCAGAGTCCCGGCACCAATCACCATCTCCAGGGCCCAGAAAAAGACAAAAGAAACAGCGTGCCGAAAGGGGGGGCATTCCTGGCACCGAAGGCTGCCAGGCATGGGAATCAGGGTAGAGTGCAATCTAAACCAAAGCACTCCTCTACCTCAGATCCATAGAAGCTGGCACCGTTGATTCTGGCACCTATGTAGGCACCATTGAGTCTGTTACCAGAAGAGCTTCTGTATTGGTGGCACTGTGCAGTACCGACACTATTTTGGTCCCGACCACACCGGAAGCATTTGTAGCTGTCAGGGACCTTCTCTCGCTGTCGGTACCGATATCGTCGGCAGTACAAGAGTCATAAGAACATAAGAATGGCCATGCTGGGTCAGACCAAAGGTCCATCCAGCCCAGTATCCTGTCTGTTGACAGTGGCCAATCCCAGGTGCTCCAGAGGGAGTGATCCTAACAGGTAATGATCAAGTGATCTCTCTCCTGCCATCCATCTCCACCCTCTGACAGACAGAGGCTAGGGATACCATTCCTTACCCATCCTGGCTAATAGACATGAATGGACTTAACCTCCATGAATTTATCTAGTTCTCTTTTAAACCCTGTTATAGTCCTTGCCTTCACAACCCCCTCAGGCAAGGAGTTCCACAGATTGACTGTGCGCTGTTACTGGTACTGGTGTACTGCTATTATTGGTATTGGTGAACAGGAGTGAACCAGCTGGGTCATTTCAATGTGAAGGGCACAGTACCGTCAGAAGGGAAACCTGCAGTGCTTGCCTCAGTGCAGACCTCTCCACCCTGTCACTGATCTCTGGAATGGTTGGGAACTGCACCTCTGTGGTACCCAGAGAGTCTCATCCTCTTCAGAATCGGAGATCAGGTCTTACTCTTCCCCTCCTTGAAGCCGTTCTTGTTAATCCTCTAGACATTTCCACCCTTCCATGGATCTGGGCACAGGAGTACCATTGAGTGGTTGGCCAGGAGATCACTCGGGACCTACACCAGTCCAGTGGCCCTTTTGGAACCTATGGGGGTTTTCCCCCAGTTTCCCAGGCATATTCCAGGTGCTGCTATTCAGTGGCCTCTGAAAGATGGGTAGCATTGTCCTATTGGGTGGCACCCAGTCTGGACTCCGGTACCAAGCCCAGTATCAAACTCAAAGAGCCAGTTCAGCGGGATCCTGCTGATGCAGAAAGGGAAGAAGAGCACCCACAGCCAGTGGTGGCCTCCTCCCCTGATAAAACAGTCCCAAGAAGGGGCATGTCGCCTCCCCTGGGTGATTATAAAACTCACCAAGAGTTGTTAAAGATGGTGGCCTTGATTCTGAGCGTACAAATGGAGGTAGTAAAAGAGTTTTCCCACAGCCTGGTTGACATTTTAGCCCTTCTAAAATAGTTCTGCCTCTCAATGAGGCCATTATGGACCAGTTAAGACTCTGTGGCAGACCCCCACATCCCTTCCTGCCTACTTCAAAAAGGGGTGAAAGAAAATATTATGTTCCCACCCAAGGTTATGAGTTCCTTTAAACCTGTCCCCCTGTAATCCCTGGGAGTATCTGGTGCCAGTAAGAGAGAGAGACAGGATCAATTCAGGACTCAAAGAAATTAGACCTGTTCAGTAGGAAACTTTATTCTACCGGGGAGGTTACAACTCAGAATTGCAAACCAGCAGGTGCTGCTGGGCAGGTCTGATTTTAACATGTGGGACTCCCGCAAGAGTTCTCCTTGCTAGTGGACGAGGGAAAAATCGTTGGCAAGGACCTCTTTACAGGCTGTTCTGGATGCGGCTGACTCAGCTGCCAGGTCCATGGCTTCGGCAGTTGCCTTGCACAAGAGTTCACGGTTACAGTCCTCTGAGCTCCCGCAGGAGGTCCAACAGACTGTTCAGGATGTACCCTTTCAAGGAGCCTTGCTCTTTTTGTGACTCCTTCTGTTGTTCCGAACTCTGCTCCCAATGTGGTCACAGTCCAGGTTCCATCACAGACGCCTTCCTGCTACCTTGGACAGGACAGCTTTATTATACTTTCCCCCCCAATCCCACTCTTACACAGAGCGCTGCTAAAGATCAAGCGGGACCAGGTCCAGATTATTCTGATAGCCCCAGCATGGCCCTGCCAACACTGGTTCTCTACTCTGCTAGACCTCTCAATGGCGACTCCAGTCCCACTCTCATTGTACCTGGACGTGATCTCTCAGGAGCATGGTCGGCTGCTCCACCCAAACCTGAGTTCTTTTCATTTAATGGCCTGGAAGCTCTATGGCTAAATCCCAGAGAGCAGGCTGCTCAGAGCAAGTTCGCCCAGTCCTACTAGAAAATAGAGAGCCCTCCATCAGGGCTACTTACCTCTCAAAATTAAAGTTGTTCTAAGTCTGGGCATCCCAATCCAGAGTCTCACCCACGCGTTCATCCATCCAAAACATTATCGCACTTGAAACAGTAAGGTTTAGCAACATCTTCTATCAAGGTTCACTTGGCAGCAATATTAACTTTCCTCCTGAGGGTGGATAACCAGTCTGCGTTTCAAATGACATGTCAGTCAGATTCCTCAAAGGCCTCAAGTAAGGGAGCCCGTTCCCCCTTGGGACCTGATCCTGGTCTTGTCAAAACTTATGGGTCCATTGTTTTGAGCCTTTAGCAACGTGCTCTTTGTTATACCTCTCCTGGGAGGTGGTTTTCTTAATTGCCATCACTTCGGCCCAAAGAGTCTCTGAACTCCATGCCCTCACGTTGAAGCCACTGTACACACAGTCTTCTTTATAGGTAAGGTGTATTTACATCCTCACCCCAGTTTCCTCCCGAAAGTGGTTTCACAATTTCATAGCAATTAGGCAATTTACCTACCTGTCTTTTACCTGAAACCTCATGCAAATAAGAGTGAACAACGTCTTCACTTACTGGATGTTAGATGAGCTCTAACTTTCTACATAGAAAGAACTAAACCATTCTGGTGGTCCACCCAACTAACTGTTTGTGGCTGTAGCGGACAGGATGAAAGGTCTCCCAGTTTCTTCAGACAGCTTTGCCCTGGATGTTGTCATGTATTCGCAAATGTTAAGCTCAGGCAGGTGTTTTGCCACCAACTAACCTGACTGCTCATTCCACAAGATCGCAAGCATCCTCAACAGCATTTTTAGTACAGATTGTAAAGCAGCAACCTGGTCAGTGGAGCACACGTTCTCCTCCAATTACACCATGACTTCGCATTCAGGAGATGATGCCAAACTTGGTCAAGCTGTACTGCAGCCTGTGTACATGAACCCAAATCCCTCCTCCTACTTAACTGCTTGGGAGTCACCTTGGTTGGAATCACATGTGCAGTCACTCAAAGAAAAAACAGTTAGTAACCTTTCGTAACTGTTGTTCTTCAAGATGTTTTGAACATCCATTGCTTGACCCGACTTTCTACCCCTCTACATTGGAGTTTTCCAGAAAGAAGGAACTGAGGAGGGGGCGCGGGGTCTGCTGGGCGCTTTATGCTGGTGCTAATGGCACACACAGCAGAGGGTGCTTAAGCTGCCCCAATGCATCCAATGAGGGGGAAAAAATTCAGTGACTGTGCGCAGGGCTCACACACACCTAGAGTGGAATGGAAACATGCAACACAATTTCAAAGAACAACAGTTACGAAAGTTTAGTAACAGCTATTTTTTTTTATAGCTGATGGTATTGGGGAGAGGGAGTGTGCGGGCACCAAATGAAAGGAGGGCAAAGCTGCCATCCTCTAGTCTTTGGGGAAAGTCCTTCATGTTGCAGTGAATCTCTTTGCCTGCTCTCCCCACAAATGGAACCTTTTACCACCACAGAATTGACTGTTCTTAAGAGCTGAAAGGTTTTTCTTTTAAACATTTAATGTGTTCAGTGGTTTTATGAAGACTCTTTCTAAGGAGATGTACTCAGAGAGGAATTGTCTGATTCTCTGGATTGGATCCATATCATGTTTGACTTGCTGTGAGCGCCCTCATTCTAGCAAACTCCCAAACCTGATTCCACCAAAGGATCAAACCTCTCATTGGTTCCCGCCAGATTCCTGCTATAACATATCTCAAGCTTTCGTCGGCACTTAGTGGTTAACAGGTATTTTATGAAATGGAATCTTATCCAGATGTGCATCCAATAGGCACATCTGGCAGGTTAACGAGTGTTATAACCAACATCTTTGTCCTAGCCCTCATTCAAAAGGGGTTTGCCAGCAGGACATTTCCATCTCATGTGAAAAGAGCTAGGCGAAAATCCACATATTTGCTAACACTTCTCCTAGTACACATTGGTAGGAATGGTATAGTGGTTAGGCCACTGGACTAGACTGGGATTTGAGAGACCTGATTCAGTTCCTGACTCCCAGCCACACTTTGCCTGTGACACCTTGGGCAAGACACTTATTTACCCTGTGACACTGTTCCCATCTGAAAAATGGGGTTGTCCTTCCCTACTTCGCTGTGTTGAAAGTAATCCTCCCCACAACGCACGCACACCTACTGCCTTTGGTGTTCTTTTGACCAAGGGTGTTCTTATACTAATACTTCAGGTTTGCAGCTTCAGGATCTGGTTTTCACAGGCTTTCTCCATAGCAGACAGCTAGTTGAGGTCAGCTGAGAAGTTGTCCCATCAGATCTGAACTTGTTTATTACTGAATTTGTGCAAACAGTCACATCCCCTCAGCTGAATTTATTTTGGGTTCTTTCCTAATTAAGCTGCTGTTTGGTAAACTATGTGGATGAGACCAGTATAAGAACCAGGCTCGAACAGCCCCAGAGTTTTCAAGGAGGCAGGATCTGGGCTTTATGCTTCATCTGAAATGGATACCTCCAGCAGCACAGGGCCACCTACCACCACTATTATTCATATAATGTTCTAAATAAATAAACATTTGCTCAGTGGAGTCAAGGCAAGATATTTTGAAAGGGGATATAGGCAGCATGGAGAGGTAGAGAAAAGAACTCCTTTGAACAATTCAGTCAAAAACTGCCTACCTTTCCTCTTGTTATATTTCCACCTGCACATACCAGTAAACTTGTTCTCCATGGTGTATGTGCTTCTGTGCCTTGGAAAGAAATTAAGATCAAGGATCCTGTGAAAGCCCCAAGAGACTCTCTCGTAGATGATTCCTGTTTTGTCTTTCTATGGCTATAGGAAGAAGAGTTTAAATGGCTTTTGCAAGAGGAGGTTCATGGTGTCCTGAGACAGCTGCAGGATATTCTGAAGGTAACGAACCAGTTCCAGCCATGCATGGGGAATTTGCCTTTTCAGTTGCTTTTTTCTGGTTGCTGTTTTGTTCTGTGTGAACACAATGCTGGGGTGACAGCCCTGGAGAGCAGAGACCTCTCTTTATCCCCAGAGAAAATGTATTAAAAACAAAAACAAAAACAAAAAACACCACCACCCCTACACGCATACTAATAAGCTAACTAGAGGACCCCCCAACCCTAACATGAGCTCTGGCAGGAGCAGTCCTTTAAAACCCCACTCAAGGGGTTTCCTTGTGGTTTCAAGTTCATCACAGCTTCAGCTCAGAACAAGACCACAGTCTTATGGGACCCAGTCCTTCCAACCCTTCCCTAAGGATTGGGTCCCTTCTTGGACCAAGGGACTTGTCTGTTTATTTGATCAGGAAGAAGGCACTGAGCCGGTTTAAAACAAGGCTGTTTATCCAAAAATCATTTCTTGGTCTGGTGGTCCCTGGAGAATCCAGTTTGAACGAGCATATTTGCACCTCTCTAGAAGTGGCTTTCCATCAGCATCCCTCTCCTCCTAGAGGAGTTGCATACAATGCCACAATAACACCTACACAATTGCATTTTTAATACAAGGGACCTTAAAGGTTTAAACCTAATTCAATAAAGTTAATCTTAATCCCATAAGGTTTGTCCAGGATATTGCAGAATTATGTCACTCTGTCACAGTGTCAGTTCCCTTTGCTCTTGTGCAGGAGGCTTCTCACAGGTTTGCTTTGCCTGTTGGTAGCACAGAAGGACCAGTCAAACAGGAGAACTTCATGCTGGGCACTTCAAGGTAAGTGTGTGTTCTCCCTGTGCACGTTTGGTCTTGGGATCCTCCTTGCGTAGGAAAGGAGGGGGAAGGATGTGGAGGACTGAGGCAATTCGCTCCCATTTTACACAGATTCTCCTGTTGTTGCTATCACCCATTTAACATCTGGAGACACTAGAACACTGCCATAGTTGAGCACATCCACCTTGTAGTGGCCCAGGTGCCTGGCTTGCAGAGCGCAGAAGCTGATTTACTTTGGTGCACAATTTTAACTCGTTTCCTACAACGTCTGTGACAGTTTGGCATTATTTGTCTCTTCTCGCTTGCTGCTCTCCTAGCTTACTTTAATCGTTTGCATGTCACATCTTCCTCCCTCCCCCATTTCATCTGCTTTGTTAGATAACAAACGTGGAGATCTGAATGCAGTGGTATTTAGAAAAGCAGCAGTTCAAGGCTAAGATAAGAGCCCCTATCGGACAGCTGTAGCTGGGAGCTACCCACTCTCTGCTCTGTAAATCCCAATTTAACTGTTGTACTGTGTTACTCCCACAGTTGAGTGGTTGGGTCGATAGCTGAATATCTGCTTCTAAATAGATGTTGAAATGTTCAGCCATAATTTCATTATTTGAACCTTTACTGCTGTAAATTTCCAGCCCTTTAAAAAAGAGACTGTCGCTCTGAGGAAAGCCTGATATTTTGCTGTTTGTGTTGTAAAAGGCAGTTAGCCAATGCTCATTTAATCATTGTTTAATAACCTTCTAAAGAAAGAACACTCGACTTTCCCATCTGTTCTGCTTTCTTGCCATTTTATCAAACATTAATTGTATTTGCCTGTTAAAATACACATACCTGTCCTTGTTTACTCTATATGCATTAGCATCTTTGGTAATGTACATACAGGATGGGAAGTTCATTTCTTTGATCCCATAAGAATAGTGCTCTCAAAAAAATCACTCCTGTGGTAGGCTTAAGTAAAATTAGATGCTTCCCATCAGATGAAAGTACTTTTTAAATGGATCACATTTTAGACTTTACGAATTTCCTGTTTGATTCTTTAGTGGAATCACCAGGTGGTTTTCCTGGTCATATTCTGATTCATTACATCACTGCTGAATAGTTAGATCAGTTCTGACCATGCTCAATGTGTGAATAATGAGGAGTCTCTGTCTAGTGCTTACAGCTGGAGACCTGGGCTCAAGGAATCTGAAGTCTGTTCTTGGCTCTGCTGCTGACTCTGTGTGTGGCCTTGGGCAAGTTCCTTAACCTCTGTGTGTTAGTCTCCCAAAATGTAAAATAGGAATAACGTTTACCCACCTCACAAAGCAGTGTGAGATCTGGATGAAAGGCGCTATATAAATGCGGTTACTACTAAACTGCATCTGAAATAGTCACTGTTTCTGAGCCTCCAGTCCAGCTCTACTTCTGTAGAGTTACACAGTAGACAGTGAAACATGCTTCCACAAAAGTTCTGAGCAGCTGTGGAGCAAGGGATTCTGGTATCCAAGGGGGAAAATCTGTGTGTGCAGAGATTGTCTCTGTCCATTCCTCCTGATGTTTCTCTCTTCTATCACTTCAATCTACTTTGAGTTGAACTGCAACAGGTTTGTCTTTGTCAGATGGTGGGAGGTCAGTGAGATCATGGTGTCTGTGTTAAATGAGATGGGCTCATAAACTGGAGTCCTCAAAGCCCAGATACTTTAGTTTCCAGTCATTGTTTCATATAAACATGTAACAGGATTGTTGAAAAGGTGGGACCTTTGCTGAAGGTGACCAGTTGCCCAGCACCACTCTTCAACTTCCTCTATGGCATAAGCAGAAAGCGTACACAATGTCAGATTATAACCTAGTTTGTGATTTGCATCCATGCTGTTAGTGCCAGAACTCTAATGTTTAAATGGTGAACAGTGTGTGGATTGTTAATACAGGGAGGAAAATAGTTTAGGATGGGACCTTAGTGCTCTAACAAGTCAGTTACACAAGGGAGCATCTCTCAAGCAATATTACAGTTGCTGGCAGGAGGCTTGACCTAAGAGTAGGTGGTGAGAATGCATCTCCCTAGCTGAGCTGTCCACAGGACATACTAGGACCAGCACTGGGGAGCTCCTGTGTACCCACCTGGGAGTGGGGAAGGTCCTTTCTGCCCTCTGCTGTGTTGCATTTTGGTTGGTAAGGGTGGAGGCTGGTCCCCTGTTCTTGCTGGGGGTGAGAGGCTGGCTGCTTCTGTACCGGTCTTGGTAGGCTGTCTCCTGTGACTCTCACTGGTTGGAACTGTTTTGTCATTCCAGCGCAGACCAGGTGAAAGGAGTATTGATGCTGCAGGGAGATGCTCTATGCCAAGCTGTGAGTACCAATCCACACCAATCACTTTGTGCTAGCACTGAAGCGTACTCCTTGCCTTTCTTTCCCTGCTAGACCTTGTCCCTTCAGATGTCAACAAGCGGGGAGGTGTGTCAAGCCCATTGGGAATGGAGCTGCCCTCTGTGGTGGTGATTGGCTGGTTGCTGTCTAGTGATGGCACCTCGGTACCACAGTGATTGCATCTCGCCATTGCTTTGGTTGGTTTTACAATAGGCTCTGGGGCCAGCCGAACACTGCCATGCAACTGAATGAGGATGCAGCCAAGTCTGTGGCTGTACAAGGCACTTCTTGCATAGCTGACATGCTGCTGGGACATGATACCAAGGGTTGAAATCTGTATCTAAAAAAATCTGAGTGCAGGGATGAGGAGGAGGAAGATTCTGTCCGTACATGCGTGTGCTATCCTGCTGGGGTGTGTTTTCTCTCCCAGTTAGGGAGTGGCACCTTGGTTAGCTGCAGTCCAGTCTTAATATGCATGGTGTATAGTCTTAGATCTGTTTTAACTCAGCCTTCCAAAACTGTCACTTACTCACCTGGGACAGTTCATTATTTATGATGACTGAGTGAAATATCATTCGTGTTTGCAATATTGTAACCTGATGGTAGGTAGGTAGAGGGCTTAACTATCACGTGTACTGCGATAGACCCATCTTAGCTGACGGGCGTCTCACCTACGTTGCCCCTTATCTGTACTATCAGAGTTCCCTCACCACCTCCTCAGATGAACTGGCAGTCTCCTCTCTGGGCCCAGTTCAGTAACGGCGTTGTCATTTATGCCTTGCGTCTCCCTCCTGTAGAAATAAGATGAAGGTGAAAAACTGGTTGAACCAGTACTGCTCAAAATGCCCCCACTCAGCAGTCAGTGTGGATGGATCTGTCGGAGATGGGATGGATGGGTTTGAAGGGGTATGCACAGCACCTTTTGTTCAGGGGGTGCCCTGCTCTGCGTTTTGTGGGGGAGTTCCTCTTATTTCTCTCTCTGTCTCTCTCTCTCTCTCTCTTAAAGGATATTAATTTGAAAATGCCCAGAAATAACCAGCTCCTGCACTTCACATTCCGCGAAGACAAGCAGTGGAAATTGCAGCAGGTATGGTTATCAGGAGTCTTCCCTGTGTTGAGCTGGTCCGAGTCTGAGCAGCCTGCAAAGGCCCTCTCTTTAAAAGAGAAAAGGACTGGTCTTCATTGGGGTTCTCCAGACCCCAGTACCCACCTTCCTTTCCTTATCAGTTGGAGTGTGATAGAGGAGGGGGCAGAGGTGTGAACTAGTTGGGATTAGGGCGTTAGAAGAAAAAGGGTGGGTGCTTCTAGTTCCTGAGACATCAGTGAGCTAAAAGCTCTCTGGGTTGGAGTGCTGAGCCTGTGAAAGGAGTGCTCAGAGCACCTGGGCTGTAGCTCTCTCTCTCAATGCCTGTTGAATCTTGGCTGGCTGAACAGAGAACAGTTCATCTGGCCCTGAGCTGGCTCACAAGTCTGCTCTTATTCCCTGTATGAAATCATGTCTTCTCCCTTCTCCTCACTAACAGCATATGCCAGTGCCTCAGACTCTAGCTATATCTGAATTCTTCAGTCGGAGATCTGGCTTCTGGAAATCTAGTGTTCAGTCTCATAGAAGTAAAGTTTTCCACCATTGAAGTTTAAAAACTGACTCTGGGGTTCTATGCTATGTAGATCCTTATACATTGTCTTGGATTTTTTTTTTTATAAGCATATTTGGATTTTGGTAGTTTGTTGGACACATCGGTCTACAACAGATTGAGAGCTCTGATTTACTGGCATTTTAAACATGTTAGCCAATTGCCATGTTTAGACTCTGTGGTAGGTGAATCAAACCCTCTGTTGATTTGGGCTTTGAGTCACTGAAACTTATGGCTATGTTGAGGAGTTTGTGCTTTGCAGACAAGTGAGCTTTTGTGATGCGCTCAGCAGTGTTTCCGACATATAGTGACTCTTTTTTGTATTGCTGCTCTATTGATATTCTTCCACCGTCTCTTAAGCACAGCTCCTGCCTTCATTTACTTTGGAAGGACTTGGTCTCTTAATGTTATTTAGATGAGGAATGCGAGAGCCTAAAGGAGGCAGAATAATAGTATTTCATGAGATTATGAGGACACCCTTGTCCTGTTTCTCTCAGAATAAGCCTCCCATAGTGAAATATCATGAGTCTCTTCCATGAGGGAGTGGGTCTTGCCAATCAGAGGAAGTGCTGTGAGTCTGCGTGGAAAGGAACCAGAAGCGGGAGCTGGTTGTGGAGGGGAAGGTAGTTGTTACTTGAACAGGGAAAGGGCTGGGAAGCCTTCGGGGAAGTGGAATAGAGAAGGAAAACAGGTCTGACAGAGGAGGCAGGGATGAGCGGAGTCCTTGTATTGACCAGGTGGATGGTGCGTGTCACTGCAGCGGCTAGTGGCATAAGCTGCTCCCAAGTCTGTTGTTCTGGAATGTTCCTGGAGGTGGGGGATCTGCAGGGGAGTGTCCTGTGATGCCATGTCACGAGTGCCAGCGGTATCTGAGCTGCCAGCTGCTTGCAGCATAATGGTGGTTTTGCACTGGACAGGTTTCCTCCATCTAAAGACACCCTCCTCTGAGTCACAAGACTCCTACTGAGACTTCTGAGCTGCGTGCTCTGGGGAAGCAAGTGCAAGTCATACAGGAGCTTTTCTCATATATCTATCCAGGGCCCGCACTAGGTAAGGTTCAGTTCAGCACTCGGGAGACTTGTGCCGAGATATGGGGGAGAAAGGAAGCGTCAGACTACAAGCTTCCCATGAACAAAGTGTCCAAAGCTGTGTCTATCTGTTTCACTGTTACATTTGCAACTGGCACCTAGAACTTGTTTGAAAACCCTAGCGAAACATGCCCTTCACAGCATCCTGCTCTAAACTCGTTCAAGTGCTTTTTTGTGCACACCGACTGCCTCTTACCCTAAGTTGTGCCTGCCTTTTCTGTGTTCATCCTCCGCGTTCATTAATGCCTTCCTCTGTTCCAGCTCCCACACCAGCCTCTGGTGCTGAGTGTCTGAGTCTCACCCCCACTTGGAGATGCTCCTCTGCTCTTCTCCCTCTGCCAGTGAACCCTTTCTTTGCCTTTGGAGTTTTTCCTCACTCCTATTATGGGCAGCTCTGGCAGGATTGCTCTGTTAACGGACCATATGCTGCAGTCTCTCTTGGTTCACAGGGGTTCATGCTAGATGTGCCTCAGGTCTATTCTATGAAAGGTTGCTCAAGAGGCCAGCCCCAGTGATATGTTCCCCTGCACCCAAATGCTGCAGCAGCTACTCTAGAGTGTTGGTAATCCACTGTTCCAATGAACCTTAAAGTTAGAAATCAGTGCTTCATGTTCTTTTAAAGTATTCAGATGTTGTATTGATTTTAGCTCTATGGCAATGATTCTTAAGAGCAGCCACTGTAATCAGATCACAGCTGAAGATGGGGAGACTGGACAAAGACAGTAACCAGAATGTGCTCTGAATGCCCTATATCCTGGACAGTGGGAATGCCTAGCTGGATAGCAATGTATCACTTTTGTTTCTGGCCCTGATTGCTCACGAGATCTTACTACCTGACATCACTGCTCCTTCAAACCATCAGTGCTAGTTTGATGGTCCAGGACATAAAATAGCAGGCCCCAGACTTCAGATCATTGTTTCTTAAAATGCCTGGTCTGGTAGATCAATCATTTTATGATCTTAATGGCAGAGGTAACAGCTTGCTTTAGTGGTGAGTGCCGAGTGCCCAGAAGAAAATGCCTTTAGTGTTATGGGATGATCAACATTTTCTTTCCTGTCTGTGCAGTGGTAAGGGATGGATCCTGGGAGACAACAGTGGGATAGTCTACTTTTTAGCATTAGTTCAGGAGGAGCTGATTTGACAGGGCTGTATTTTGTACCTTTGCAGATCCAGGATGCTAGAAACCACGTTAACCAAGCAATTTACCTGCTCACAAACCGAGATGTAAACTACCAGTTCAAAACAGGCTCTGAGGTCCTCAAGGTGAGCAGAACGCTCTCTGGGAGGTGGGGTAAGAGGATAGACTCCAATTCCACATTTCTCCCCTCTTTTTAATGCAGCTGCTCGGTGTTGGGTTTTTTTGTACTGAGTTGAAATCTCTGCAGAGACTGGTCACACAAGGAGTCTTTGGTAGTGCAGGGACTCAAACCCAGGTCCCTGGCTACCGTCCGAGCCACTGGACAAGTTGACTGTAACTTCTCACCACATCAAGTGTGAGAAAGAAAAGCCTGTTCCGTTTTTACTTGGGCAAAGGCAATCAAACAGGAAAAGATCAGCAAATAAGACCACCCCCCTTTTTCTTCACCCTGGGAAGAAGATGAGTCATAGTTCAGAGTGCCTTAACGTTCTAGTAGTCATGAGCTCTGTAAAAAGAAAAGGAGTACTTGTGGCACCTTAGAGACTAACCAATTTATTTGAGCATAAGCTTTCGTGAGCTACGGCTCACTCCGAAAGCTTATGCTCAAATAAATTGGTTAGTCTCTAAGGTGCCACAAGTACTCCTTTTCTTTTTGCGAATACAGACTAACACGGCTGCTACTCTGAAACATGAGCTCTGTAGCAGATGAACACAGCTCCCCCAGAATTCTGGGTTGGGCATTCTTCCCAAAATAGGGACTATATCTGAGGAAATTCTCCTTCAAGATGCAGTATTCCTGCCAGGTGAAAAAGCCACTACTGTCACAGACTTATAGGAAAGAGCTTGCTCATTTACGGCCCCAGTCCACAAATACTCAAGAGTGTGCATAACTTCATTCACGTGAGTAGTTTCATTGACATTCATGCGATGACTCACATGACTAAAGTTCTGCACATGCAAGATTGGAGCCCATCAGAGCAATTAGGCAACATTTTTATCTTCTTTTGTATGTAAAGCTTCTAGAAGAGCTTTCAGTGTCTTTAGATCCCTCTATGACTGTCAGCACTTAAAATCTTTAAATTGTTTTCTCTGCTGTTTCTTACATAAGGCACAATGGGCTTTTTTTTTTTTGTTTTTTTAGCTGGAGTTGGAGGTGACTTACCCTGAAGAGGGGTAAAGTGGGGTGAAGGAATGTGGGCTGACACTTCTGAAAACATTCTTGTGCTTTTTATGTAAGGCTGCATGACAGTGGTACATTTTCGCCAGCCAAATTACACTTATAAACAGCAATTTTCTTTCCCAGTTTAAGTCTCTGAATTCCTGCTCCTCTTTTCTTATAGCAATACAGTCTCTCTCCCTGCCCAGCTTGAGCAGGTTCATTTTGTTTCTAACCCTGTTGCCAAGTAGGGTGTAAATTTAGAGTGAAGATTTCACAGTGGGATCATGTAGGTCGGGGGGGTGGGGAGGGAGACAACCTGGGAGGGAGGTGACTCGGATGCAAATACCTTCTGCTGTTTAGAAGAATTTGCAGAGCAAATCATGCTTGGTCTCATTGTAAAGATGCCAGGAGAGGTCTGTAGCATGAGTGACTTTCTTTAAAGCAAGCTACTTGGTTAGAATTCAGAGTAACAGAATATCCAGGAGCTCCAAGCTCTTCCAATGGCAGATCCTGTAGAAAAGCAGATGCTCTTATATGAAACATCAGCACTTTCTGATCTGGAACCTTCTTCCAGTGACAGTAAGTCATTGACAGAGCATTAGAGTGATGCCAATTAGGCTGTTGTGGTTTTGTTGGGAACATCAGCAGGGATATGCAGTTGACAGAACATGCCTGCCCATGAGTAACGTGAAGAGGGCTTTGCTCTCTAGGGGTCTGAGCGAGAGCTGCTTGCTTCTGTTTGAGCCTCGGGTGGGAGCATGTGTGTAGAGTTGACACCATGTCTTGATGCAGTTTCCCCTGTAACAACTCATGCGTGTTACGCAGGCTCTTCAGCTCGCCCTCCAAAGCTGCATCATGGCCTTCAGACAGGAATATGTGTTTTCTTTCCTAGCTGATGGATGCGGTGATGTTACAGCTGACACGAGCTCGGAACCGGCTCACTACTCCAGCCTCCTTGACCCTACCAGAAATTGCCTCCAGTGGCCTTACGGTAACCTTATATCAGTCTTGGCCTATACTGCCCGCTCCCTCTCTCTACCCACTAGTGAGGGCTATCATGCCCCTCCATGATGGGGACATGGTTTGCTGTTTCTAATCTATCCTTGTCAGACACAGTATAAGAGAATCTCCTTTTTAGTCTTGTATAACTTCCATTGTCTGGAAGCAGATGTAGACCCTGTGCTCAGTATTGGTGGTTGGTCTACCTTTCTCTGCTGCAGGGAGCAGCAGACCTGGGCTTAAAGAGCCCTCAGCCAGGAGAAAGAGTTTTGGCTTTGTCAACTGGGCTTCTCCAGAGCAAAACTCTAAAGAGGGACTAACTATGGAGTCTAACCCTTGTCTCTTCTGTTCCCTTACACAGTGTTGGTGCAAGAGCTGTCTAGAGGTCAGGTGCAACAAGAGAAATAGCCATCATGTATGGTCACGTCCCTATTCCAGTCTCCCTGTAAAACATAGCTTTTCTCCTTTACCTAAAACTCTTAACGTCTCTCTGTCTCTCTCTTCCATTTAAAAAAAAAAAAGAGAGAGACTCTACGGTAGTATTCCCCTAGCTATAGAAACAGAGGGTCCTGTCACTGATGCAGAAATCATTTCCATTTTCTCACAGAAAATGTTCACCCCCGCTCTGCCCTCGGACATCCTTGTGAATTTCTACATCAACCTAAATAAGCTGTGTTTGACTGTCTACCAGCTCCATGCACTGCAGCCCAATTCCACCAAGGTAGTCTCCTTTATTCACCTTTCCCAGTCAGGGGAGATATGGGCTAAAAAGACGAGTTCTCAGTTCCTTGGATGATGCTGACACCTCATGACGTGATGTGGTGAGATTTCCAGAGCATGGGATGAGTGTGTTTAGTGTTAGGTACCTGGAATTAGGTCAGGATGCAACCAGAACACCTGGTCTTCCTGGAAATGCAAACCTAGGTTTGGGAATAATGATTTAGCAAAGATGGAGCTATTTGAGTGAGCCCCAGAGGGAGTCATCACTAAATTTACCCGCATGATATTTTATTTTAAAAAATATATTTGGGTCAATTCCTTTATAGTGTTAAAGGGACACAGTCAAGTTAATGAATATTTTTCTAATAAAAATCCCTTATCTGTGTTACAAATACATCTTAGATTATTTAAACCAAAGGAATTGTAAAGAGTTAATTTCATTTTCATGAAGTTGCTTGGTCACTTGGATTTCTCAGCTTGGACAGTGGAAATAAGGCTAGTCAGTTTCATTTGGTTTATAAGTAGTTTCTAGTGAGTTTCACTCTGAGGTTCTCCCTGGTGCTGTGTTTTTGGATGCAAACCCTGCATAGCAATGGATTCTTTTCTGGGACTATTACTCTGGATCTTCTGTGTGAGCTGATTTAGGTAAACTGAAACTGGGCCAGACTGGACCCAACAAACTTAGAGAATTCATGTCCTCGTAAGGGGCAGGGAGAGACCGGATGCTAGAGGCTCTTTTGGCTCTGCCTTTTGTTTACTCTTAACTTCTATGCATGCACCTGCCCATGTTTCTTGATATCAAACCACTGTCTCCCTGTATACTGCAGTAAACATGAGTCTCAGCTGCAGTTTGTCAGAACATCCTGACAAATCTTTGATTGTATTTTTTTTCCTTATGTCAGATTTTAAGTGACTTAATTTCTCTCTTGCATCCGTTGTGTAGAACTTCAGACCTACTGGAGGGTCCATTCTGCATAACCCTGGAGCCATGTTGTAAGTACTGTCTTCTGAAGGGTTGTATAGCGTGTGTAGGAGAGGGTGATGTCCGACACTGACTCATGACAAGAACATAGTCATTGGCATTAGCCCTGTTTATGAATAGCTTTGAACTTTTGGCCAAGGAGAGCATCTGTTAGGCCAGGTCTACACTACCGTCTTACGTTGGTATAACAAGGTCACTCAGGGGGTAGCCAGCCTCTCGGGGAGGTGGAGTAGCTTCGCCAATGGGAGAAGCTCTCCTGTTGGTATAGGTAATATTTTCACTAAGGCCATGTCTACACTAGCACTTACGTCAGCAAAATGTTTGTTGCTAAGGGGAATGAAAAAACATCCCCCTGAGCGACATAAATTTTACCAGCATAAGTGCTCGTGTGCATAGGGCTATGTCGGCAAAAGATGCTCTCTTGCCGACATAGCTACTGCCGCTCGTTGAGTTGGTTTTATTATGTCGACAGGAGAGCTCTCACCCTTCGGCCTAACTTGGCTACACGAGCACTCTTCTAGCGGCACAGCTGGGCTGCTGTAAACGTGTAAGTGCAGACATGATCTAAGGCAGCGCTGTAAGTGTAGACAAGCCCTTAGGTAGGGCAGCTCCAGTGAGCCAGAGCTGGGGCTGTACCTGCTGAGTACTGGTGCAATAGCAAGATCCCTTCAATGACTCCTTCCCTGGCCCAGACAAACATGGCTGTTCAAAATACAGTCCTCACTGAGAGAGGAAGGGGCTGGCAGGGAGCTCAGGCCCTGCACAAAAGAGAACATTAACCTCCCACCACTACAGTCAGTGTTTCATTCCCTGTGCTGCTGCCCCTGCATGTTCCCTGGTTAGCCAAGGCTTGACCCTGCACCTTATTTAAGCGGGGCCGAAGCAGTTTCATATTCAGCATGTCTGGCAGGTGTCTCGTGTAGCCATGTGCTTCTGACAGAAATCCTTGTGGTTTCTTTCATAAGGGGGGGAGGGAGGGGAAGAGTTCTAAGTGATTCATACTGATTCTCTGCACCTGGGGGGGGCAGCGGTGTAACTGAAACTAAGTGGTGGTGCAGTGAGCTAGATGCATCAGCCTCTCCATTTACAAACCTGGGTTCCACTTAATTTGACTACAGGTAAAACGGAGTTAAATGTCTACTGGATGTGGCTGCCTACAGTGGATAGGTTTCCCAGTCTGTCATCTCTATTGCTTAATCTAGGACTGGACTGTTGGGGGAAGGTGCTTTGGCAGAACAGTGGAGGGGAAGCTGTGTAGCATTTGTCTGCTAACTAGCACACTAAGCCTCACTCTCATGAGCACTACATGCACCTATAATTTACAGTCCAACCCTGACTTAGCTAGTGTGGCCCCTGGATTTATCAGAGTCCATGGAGCCCTGTCTGTGAGCAGCTGTGGTGTGTTCTCTTTGCAGTGAGTGTGGCAGCCAAAGATATGAAGTCAGCCACGTCCATAAAGTGGAGTGTGTGGTACCTTGGCTAAATGACGCCCTTGTCTTCTTCACGGTCTCTCTGCAGCTCTGCCAGCAGCTGAAGGACAAGGTAGGGATGTGGGCAGGAGTTCTGTTAGTAGCGGGCTCCCTTTGCTTTTAAAGGGTTTCAAATCTGTTCAAATTAGTTACCTAGGTGCTCTCGTGAGCTGGAATGGTTTTGACCATGAGCGCTTGGCACAGAGATCAGTATGCAGTACGAGATAATTTGTTCTGTGTATTGATGGCACAGGATGTTCAGGGAAATAATGAAAAATTGTTGCTATGGAGCTGACGAATGGTAGGTGCTACGCAGCAGGAGGCTAGTTAAAATTCCGAATAACTGGGTGAGATTTAGTAACAGGGTGTTGTTAGCAGCTGCAGAGAGAGCCCCTTAGAATCCAGCAGCCTGGTCACTTTGGAGGTGGTTTGCAAGGTTAGAAGTGTCACTTGCACCTGTAGAGAACCGGATGAGGTAATTAGCTCACCAGCTGAATGCCAGGGAGAAGGCAAACGGTACGAAATGCTGGGCTGGGGATGGGGGCTCCCTTTAACTGCTGCTATGTTTATGTTGTACTTGGAGCACAAGGGAAAAAACAATAATAAAGACACTTGGCGAAGGTACCCCGGTGTGGACTGTATGTGCTGTGTAGCTCATCAGGAGGGCTTAACAGTCAGGGTTTCCAGGAGCAGAAGGGGGAACTCGTTCACAAGGTCATATGAGGGACTAGTCATGCTGTTTCAGAAATACGTATTCCTGGGCTAAGGACCGTGGCCATACATTGAGAAACTGAGATGAGGGGCCAGAGGTTCAGAGCTGCTGGAGAGGCAGTGTGGTCAGACAAGGACTCGGGAGGATCTGAGACCTGTTCCTAGCTCTTCCACTTATCTGGTGCGTGACCTTAGGCGATGGGGATAATATTTTCCCTCCTTTGCAGGGTGCGTTGAGCTCCTTGGTTGAGAAGTGCCATGTAAGAGCTCGGTGGTCTGGTGTGTATCTGCTGTACATTAGATGAAGCCTGTGGCAGTGACACTCTCTGTGTAAAACACTATGCACAACTATGGCTCCATAGACAAATGGAACAAATAATAATTGGCCCATTGTAACGGCTCTTGAACTTGGAACCAGGAACCACTCCTTATATAACCAGGGCTAGAACACTCTGGCAGGATCCGTGTAAACCTGTCAAGAACCAGTAGACTGTTGGTAGCACTGGTTCTGGATCACTGCTGAGGCATACGCCTGTGGTCCCTAGGATTCAAGCGTGGCCCGTTGCTCCTGGCTTGGGCTGTGTACGCTCTGGGGGAGGTATGAAGGGAATGTCACTCTCCAGAAATCCCACTGGCTGAAAGGAGCTCTGCCCAGCCCCCTTGAGCTGGGAGCAGCCATTGTTCTGAGTTAAAGGGAGGGATGTGAAAGAAAATAGAGAGGGCTCCTGGGATTTGGAAGGGGTCTGGCCAGAGAGAGATCGGAGAATTACTGACTCCAAGTGAGGGCCCAGATCTAAGACAATCATGGACTCCTTCCAGCTTCTCTCATCCCTAGAGCTGCTTCCAGTTCTGGCCTGTGAGGTGGGGTTGGGGAGGAAGCTGTCCCTTTAACAGAAAGAAGCAGCTTTAACGTGAGACTGTTATTTAACAAGGATCTAGGGAACCCAAGGGCCTACCTGTTTTATCCCTTGTTTTCCAGATCTCTGTGTTTTCCAGCTACTGGAACTACAGGCCATACTAATCCTTCCACAAGAGTTTGACCCTACACGACCCCGACCACTACTGCCCTGCCCCTCTTAGGAGGAAACCCCTGTGTACCAACCTGAGAGGAGTGCCATGTCGCACTGGCCTGTGTCCTGCCATACGCCAGGGTCAGTGCTTTCCAGAGACATTACCTGTAGGAGCTGCTTGTGCTTCAGACCTCAGGGTTCAACACATGGCAGCACTGAGCAGGGCCCCTCGCAGTGCTGTGATGTGGACCGTGAGCTTGCTCATGTCTGCGTAGTCACATGTGGAGTGTTACTTATTTGCACCTTGCAAGCCCATAATGAGTTATGTGGACCATGTCCGAGGGGTTGGGGTGAGGGGAAGACCATGAGCCAGTAAAGCTAATCTAATTTGCACATACCATCGGGATTGCTGGACCACGAACAGAGCTGGGGAGAGACCGAGACAGACAAACACTACCTGGGGCAGGCTGAGTGCTTGTTAATGTGCAGCACATCATGGATCAAGAGGATGCTGTTTCATGCAGTGACCTAGGATGGTCCATCAGGGTTTTTGAATGGCCCCAAGACTCATTCCTTCCTGTCCCAAACCCTCCCCAGCATCTGTCCAAATGTTTCTTGTCATTCATTTTGAGATGTTCTTATTTGCAGCTGTTACTTCCTTCTCCCTGGCACCAATGTGACTGTGTGTTACTCCTTGTTTCTGAGCCCCAGGTGAGCCAGTCATTTCTGTCTGTTAGAATGTAGCTTCTGTTTGCCATTTGCACATAAACCTCTCTCTCCCTAGCACAGGAATGAGCGGAGCCTCTGTCCGCCATCTGTGCCAGGCCTTCTGTTGTACAGTCTCTATGATCTACCACAGGGTGACACTAAACACAGATCTGCAGACAAGACTATGTTGTTCCTGTGGAAGGATGGTGGTTGTTAGCTGCCTAACCTATTGATGCTACAGTATATGAATCACCCCCATAACCAGTCAATATTTGTGAAATAAAGTTCCTCAGACCAAGCGCTGTGCTGCGTGGCTGTTACAGGCATTGTTCAATGCTAGGACATGCTGAGAATTATTAGTGGTCACAAGTGATTTACTACCTCTGTAAGCCAGGATATCTCCTGGAGGTGCTTAGTGTGACTCAGCTAGAATAGCCTGGCTTACTGCTCAGCAGGGTAGGGTGGAGGGAGGATGGCTGCAAAATAACAGCTAAAGGGAGGCTTGGGCAGAGCAGAGCGGGATATATGGGGTACAGTGCAGTATGAAATAAGCAGAAATTGAGGTGGGGATAGACTCAGGCAGGTGCTAGAAGATCATGATGAGGAAGGTAACCCTAGACCATGGCAAGAGTCTGGAAATAGTTGTAAGTCAAGTGCTGTAGGGCAGGGGCACTCAACCTCTTTCCCCCCAGGACCCAAAAGCTACCCAGTGCCACTCCGTAACCTAACCGCCTTGGACCATCATAAAGAGTTGGGGCCAGGGCAAAAATGCAGAGCTAGTTTTGGATGCTGTGAGTGGATTATACTGGGGCTAAGGGGTTGGTGCTGGGTGCGAGGTTGTGGTGGTGAGAATGGCTTCTCCTTTTCCCAGTGCTCAGCTTCGGTAGGCCCCTTCCCCAAGTTAAAGCGGCACTCCCTCTCCATATGCACTCACTGAGGATTCCTCCCAGGTGGTCCAGCCTTAAGTCAGAGTCAGGATGCAGGAGTTTTCCTTCATCTTATGTGCTAAGAATGGCTATGTAGCCTCTGTGCTTCCTTTCTCCCGCAACATCACACGCTCCAGGGTTAAAGGTCTCTGGAATTGTTGCCAGCCTGAAATCCCCTGACACAATCCACATACGGTGGGGACTCTTAGCAGTGATTCTTCTCAGGGAAACTGAAAACTGGCATCTAGGGTCTTCTGTTCTTGGGAGGGAGAAGCTGAAGTGTCTGCTGCTCTCAGCCACTGCTGCTCTGCCTGCACTGGACTGGGAGCTCTGCAGATATCTCAATGGGATGCAGAGGCCTTCCATGCCATCCTCTCGTGAGGCTCCCCAAAACCGAAAGGGGGATAGTAACAGCAGCAGCCCCATAATTGCCCAGCCTCCTTGTTTGAGGAATCAAAGGCTAGCTCTGTGCTTCCTCCACATCTAATGCATATATGCCTCAGGAGTGGTGAGGGATAGACAGTTGGTTTCGCCTTTGCGTGCAATGGGTGTCATAGAATATCAGGGTTGGAAGGGACCTCAGGAGGTCATCTAGTCCAACCCCCTGCTCAAAGCAGGACCAATCCCCAGTTTTTGCCCCAGATCCCTAAATGGCCCCCTCAAAGATTGAACTCACAACTCTGGGTTTAGCAGGCCAATGCTCAAACCACTGAGCTATCCCTCCCCCCAGGAGGTTGGATAAATAAATACTGTCGTGTTGGGTAAATAAATACTGGTTTATTAGTGGGTGGTGAAAGCTGGAGGCCTTCATGCTTTAGACTGTGTGTGGGTGGAGGGGGAATGGTTCAGCAAAGATTTGCTAAGCATCCACACCGCCATAGAAGTGACAATACAATAGCAAACGCATTACCTGCTCCCATCAATAAACTTTATGGCCAGCAGTGCTCTTGACTCTGGGTATGCGATACCAGAGCCCTGCTCCACGCGTCTGTTACCAGCCTGCTGAGAATTAGACTATGCATATGCATCAGTTCTCACGTCTCCAAGGACAGTAAAGGATGTGTATAGTTAATGAAGTTTCTTCTCCATCTTTGGATGATCCCTGATCTTTAACGCTGTGTGGGTGAGTGACTCCCCTTTAGAGTCAAGCTAATGCGTATAATCTAAGAGCGATTGCCAAGCGCTGTCAAACCCAGCTGTGGGCTGCCAGCTTGTCAGGGAAGTTTTGCCTGTAGCATGCAACCAAGGATGTGTTATTTCCTGTGGGTGGAAATAGCCTCCTTTAGTTCTAGAGACATGGGCTAAGGGAAATAGCCATCCTGCCATTCCCTACTGACCAGACACGTATGTTAGGAAGACCTTTATGGAGAGCGGTAACAGGAGCTGTAGGCTGGCTCCTGGACTAGGGTGGTCTGTAATGTGGCTGGATCTGTAGCACTGTCTAAATCAGAGGTGGGCAAACTGTGGCCTGCTGGCCACATCCAGCCTGCGGGACAGTCCTGCCCAGCCCTTGAGCTCCCAGCCAGGGAGGCTAGCCCCCAGACCCTCCCCTGCAGTCATGCCACCATCCGGGCAGCGCTCTGGGCAGTGCAGCTGCCAGACATGCTGCTCTAAGCGGCATAGTAGGCGGGCTGGGGGCGGGGGTTGGATAAGGGGCAGGAGGTCCCAGGGGGCAGTCGGGACAGGGAGCAGTTCGGGGGAGGGGGTCTGGATAGGTGTGGGAGTCCCGGGGGGCCTGTCAGGGGGCAGGGGTGTGGATAGGGATTGGGACAGGGAGCATGGGGGATTGGATAGGGAGTGGGGTCCCGGGAGGGCGGTCAGGGGACGGAGGGTGGGGGGGTTGGATGGGTGGGGCAGTCGGGGGTGGGAAGTGGGAGGGGGCGGATAGGGGGCAGGGGCCAGGCTGTTTGGGGCAGAACAGCCTTCCCTACCCGGCCCTCCATACAGTTTTACAACCCTGATGTGGCCCTCAGGCCAAAATGTTTGTCCACCCCTGGTCTAAATGGAGAGTACTGCATAACGTGAGACACTTCCTACTAAGCCCTTGATGGCCTCCAAAATTCTTTGGTTTGAGAGAGAGACGATAAATGTCTCACCAGCTGTCCACAGTGAGGATAAATAGACCCAATCTCCTAGCTCCTCATCTTCAGTTTAAGCTGGAAGTGCAGATAAAAGCATTCTGCGTGCCTGCTCAAAGCCGTTCACTTGTACACATGCACTGATATGTATAAACCCTCAGCAGTGGGAAATGCTGGAACCTTTCTGGCTGCTAGATCTCTGCCGGGCTGTAGGAAAGCATCCCCTTCTTTGCTGCCCCAAGTGCAAGGAGAACAGGTGTTCTGACTGGATGAATGCCTAGTGCTACGGAACTTTGACTGTCTTACTTTTGAATTTCCTTTCAGGCAGAGCATGTGATTAAAGAACCCAGTTACGTGATTAGCATTAAATGTAAGTTGCCCTCTCCTATCTGTGTTTGCTCCTTTTGATTACCAGGCCCTGCAGGAGGTTGTCTGTGTCACATGTAAAACATCTTCCATCAGTGCTCCCACCCAGCAAGCTCATTCTTTCCCTTAGTAGGGCACCTCCAGTTCTTCCTCATTGTGTGTGCAGGGAGGGGTCTCTGAACCACGGTGGGCTGCAGTTCTGCTTCACTGCTCCTAGATAGTTCACAATGTAGTCCTAGCAGCTGGGTCCTTGCTGCATGGAAACTGGCAAGGTTACAGTCTCCATGGGCACTGAGCACTAGAACCCAGCCTGCTACCTTTCTAATTGACCTTGGGAAGACTGCTGGTGGGGGAAGTCAGCAGCCTTAGCTGGTGGGGAAAGTTAAGGAGGAAGTTCTCAGCAGTGGCATTCTAGCTGGCACTAGAATCATGCACCAGTGACACAGTTGGGCTAGCAGGAGGGCCTAGAGCAGCGCTATGAATTGGTCTTAGAATGACGATCACCAAGCAGAGGAATGTAAAGCAGTGACAGGTGTTTATTTGATGCATGTTGTGTGCATCTCAGAGTCAGCAGTTAGTCAAGCATTACCCATAGAACAGGGACAGACTGCCAGCCAAATGAATACCCCAGGGCCCATGCTATGTGTATACATATGTACCTGCTCACATACAGTATCCAAAAGGTTTAATGTACAAAAACGCCTGGCTAGCTGATCTCCATCATGTGCTTTTTATTTATAATCATGAGTCTTTCTTCCTGGATTCAGAGATGAAATTAGAAAGTTTTATGAACATACAAGTCAGTGGGAAACCCCAAAGGACGTTGTTTGGAATGTTAATTGAACTGACCCCAACACTCTCCCTTCAGGTTCCCTGATCCACTAGCCCTGTGAACCCTATGAGCATAGAATAAACGGAGAGCTGGGTGGGAGAAGACAGTCACAAGCCCTGGAACAGCTGACCAGCAGGAAGGGTGTGACACTCCCTCTGCTTGACTCTAATTAGCGCACAAAGCACAGGGTTATAATGTACCAGTCAGTGGCCAGGGAGTGGAGCCACTCAGCCAGAAGAGCTGCTGAAATGGATAAATGTTCCAACCAAAGGGACGCCTGTATTTCCAGCGTGCCCTGCTGCTAGATGGGTCTGAGAGCAAACCTGCTGGGCAGAAGGGGGGTCTGCTCCAGCTGCCACTGAAGTCAGTGGTCTCACTGACCACAGGATCGAGCCCACAAAGAGAAGAGGCCTTTCTTCTGTGTGTGTCGCTCACCTCTGAGCCAAAGTGAGTATGAAAGGGGCTGGGGAAGATGAAGCCATGTACCTTGTGGGCCTTCACTTTTAGACGCACTCCCTAGGCAGAGTGTAATACTACTGCAATGCAGAGATTATGCCATATGGAATAAGGCTCTGCAGGGGTGTGCAGAGGCCAATGCGTGCGTACATACAGACTGTACTGTGATGAAGGAGAACATGTCCGGACTGAATAGAAGCACAGGTCCCTTTGAAGTCCCATGTGCTCTCTGAACACTTCTTATTTAGAGGGCTTCATGGAGGAGTCAGAAGAGCAAGGCTGTCTGTGACTCTGGCTTCCCTTTGCAGTGCCAGGCAAGCTCCTGTCTAAACTTAGTCCAATGGGTAAGTGAGGCCTGTTTCTGAATGCCATGCTCAGGATGTTCCTGAGCACCAGAGAGGGGTGGGAGTGGCAGAGGCCAGGCCCTGACAGGCACTTTGTTCAGAGCTGGAGTGCTCAGGCCCCCTCACTTTCCATGGCTTCCAAGCCACTGCCCGCGTTACTCTCTTATTTGCCTTGGCCTGCTGCGGGGAGTCAGTGTCTCAGACAGCAGAGAGGCTGACTTAACCCAGCCCTGAGGTACTCTTCCCAGAGGGAGACGGTGATGAGTTCTAACCCTTCCCCTAGCTGCTGAACAAAGTGGTGTCTCAGGGAGCTGGACAGGGTCATTGGCTAATGGGTTGTGCTTGCTGGCTCCGTAGGACTCAGCAGAAGGCTACTGACCGTGCATTACATCCACTGAGTTCTGTATAAAACCAGCTACGCAGGAAAGAAATGACTCTTTGGGCTTTCTTGAGCCCCCTGATCTAGAGCCCAGTGCCCCTGGCTGGGGCCTGGCCTGTCCGTTACAGACACAGACACCGGGCTCTCCGAGCATCAGGCCTGCACCAGCACTACCCTAGTTCAGTGGTTCTGCAGAGCTCTGTCTTCCTTCTCCTGAATCAATGGAGACAGCAGCGTGTCAGTGCACAAGACGTGCTTCCTCCCCGAGCCTGTTCTCCTTCAGCTGGTTCTGTGGACGGTTCTCTTGCCCATCAGGGACTGTGCAGGTAGCAATTTAACTCCTTGGCTGCTGCCAAAAGGACCCAAGAGCCTGTGTGAACGGGGGCTCTATAGGAAAGTGCTGCTAAGACATTCGCCTCCTCTGTGTTCAGCTAAGCCAGGATGGGCTTTCTGGGGAGCTGTTCCTTCCCATATGGTCAGTTCTGGTCTGGGGCATGTTCCTTTCCAGACTCTGGAAGTGTCAGATGATGGGTGCCAGCAAGGGATGTTTTCAGGCACCTGGAAGAGTCCCTGGAGGCACTGTTTTAATTAGTGACTACACACACAGGAGCTGCCTTTCAGGACCGGCCCAATGGCCTATCTAGTTGCAATCTCTGATGCCAGTAGTGACCTTGGAAGGTATAAACTCCCTGTTATGTACAGTACTCTACCACAAGGAGGTAGACTTCCTCCGCTGACCCTAGGCTGATGAGCAACTTCTGCCCTGTAGTTTGAGGACCAGTGGCTCTAATTGTACAATGTGAGATTGCTGTAGATGCTATCCTTATTCATCATCGTAGGAGTTCCTTTTAATCTTTATCCTTTGTGCACAGAGAAGGAAGAACAAGTGCTGGAGCCAGTGCAGTGCAGTGCTGTGAGGCCAGGGCCCCACCAGGCCAGCACTCAATATTAACACAAACAGTCCGATCTGCAGTTGATTGCTGTGTAGCGGAAAGAAGCAAGCAAAGAAGAGTCTTTTTCCCATTGGCGCCAGAATCTGTCTGTCCAAGGGAGGAGGCGGGGCTATGGCTCCATGGCCTTGTTATCAATGCCCACTTTCTTTCTGGGGACCTAATTGTGGTTTAAAAAAAAAAAAGTGAAAAGGAAGAACATGTCTACGTTCTAGTTAACACATGACGGGAGCAGGGTTCATCTCCCAGCCTCTGCCCACGCTACAGTTTGAATCCAGTTTAGCTTGGTTGGGCCTAGAAACTATGATCAGGGACAGGGGTTTCTTGTCTGAGAACCATTTGATGGGAAGTGGTGTCTGTTCAGTCCTTTATGGCCCCCCATCACCATATTGCGTCTGCACATTTCCTAGTCCTTAATGCATTACAGCTCCCCTGCAGGGTTGGGAAGTGTCTCCATTTTGCAGGTGGGGAACTGAGGCACACAGCAACTAAGCGACTTGTCCAGGAATGGAACTTGCATCCCAGATCAACCCCTTAAACATAAGGCCACCCACCCTTCTGTCCACACAGCACTGTGAAAAGCGCAGGTCACGGAAAGAAATTCCTTCCCACCCCAGTCAGAGAAAGCTGCAGGAACCACCCCAGCAACTGCCGTGGTTAGACAGCTTTCCCCCAGCCAAAAGGTGAAGAACCCCCAGGTGCCCCTTTACCACCCAAGTCCACCACGTAGCACAGATGGGACAGGGCCAGGTGACATGCCGAGGCTGTAGCGTGACTCAGTCCTGTTTGTGCCTCAAGACTGAGCTGTGCTTTAACCTTGGGGGGGCCTGCTCCTCCCCAGCCTGGCTGGGGTTTGCTGGGGGGAAGGCTAATTGAATATGCAACATTTCCAATCCAGGAGAGCCGAGCCCTGCCTCTCTGCCATAAGCAGTGGGACAGCTGTCTGTCTGAGTCCAGTGCCAGAACGCCAGGCACAGGAGCGGACTCCGCGAGAGACAAACTTTTTTTTTTTTTTTTTTACCTTCTTGTGTGATCCCCGGGAGTCACAGTCGCAGCAGCAGCAGCAATGGATCAGAGCCAGGAGAACCATCAACAGCACAGTACCTGGGGGAGAATCAAGCAATCATGTCCACTTAAGGTCCCTTCCCATGCTGTTAGCACATCTGTCAGGGCACCAGCAGTGACTGCACCTTCTAGAGAGTCAATCGGACCTGTGTCTCATAGCCTCTCTCCAAGCCTCTGGCAGGATCAAATCTACGTGTCCATTTCAGGTGCCTTTCTGGGACTGGTGCAATACTCTGAGCAGCAGCACGAATGCCTCCTCCTTACCGTGTCACCTCACTGACCCTTGCATGCTCCCTAGTGCTGCTGAGTCACCCAGCTGGCAGCATGCCCTGTGCACAGCAGCTGCTGAATTGTGAGCCCTAAGCATAGTTAAAGCCACTGCGCATTGCTAGAGACAGGAGATGTGGAATCCTTGGACTCTAGATCACTAACCAAGGCAGTCGTCATCTCCAGGGTTCCTCAACCCCCCGCAGTAAGTGATGGAGGACCAGGAAAACAGCCATTGGCAGAGAGGGCCAGGCGTGAATCCAACATCTCCGGGAGCCAGGTACAGCCTGGCCTACACACACAGCTACACCAGTTTAGTTAAGCTCCTGTGTGGACACTCTTATTGGGGTTCAAGAGATGGCTTGTTTCGGTTTACCTTAAACCAGTTCCTAACTGATGTAAACTAACGTGAACTAAGCCCGGTTTAAACCAGATTCAGAGTGTCCATCCGGCCTTTTACACCTCTTTAATTAAACCAGTTTAAACTGGCACCTAAAAGTTGAAACTGATGATATAAACAAGTGCTGTGAGGTTAGGCCCTCAGGCCATAATTCCCACCCATTCCTCCCTTTGGGGAGCCCTTTGCAAACCCATGATCTGCTCTGGTGCTGGCTGAATGCAGCTCCCTGCATACCTCTCTCTCACCTCTCCCCCAGGTTTGTGTCGACCTGTTTCAGGGTTTTGATCACTGAGACCCCAGGTCTTGATTGTGTTTGCCTGGGTTCCACGTCCTTCAGACTCATTCATCTGTCCATCTGCACAATGCACAGCCTGCATGATTGAAGGTGTGGGTGCACGGCATGCACTGGGTTCCCCGGCTCTGCTAATGACATCTGTCATGGCTTTCAGGTGAATCTCATGGGCCATATTTCCAAGCATTATTCCTCAGAGGGGAACAGCATAAGGAAATGATGCCTGGAGATTTAACTCATTCTTAATAACAGCACTGTCCCTCTGTGAGCCCTGCCCCACAGCCTTGTCCTCTGTGTTACCATGCTAGCAACAGCCATAAGCAGGATAATCCCTAGCACGGTTTCTCTGGCCATACTCACAGGCCTTTTAGTTTTGCTGAGAATCATGCAATAAACCATCCCTGTGATAGCTTCACACCATGGCGCTATGAGGTGGGGGAGGGGGAATTTCTGTCTACACTGGACAGAGAAAAAACTAGGAGGAGTAAGTTTAAACACAGCTGTGGCCAGCCAAGTGATGAGCTGGAGCATCTCCCTCCTGTCACTCCTCCCCTTTCTAGCCCTGAATGGTTCATCAGCACCTAGGAGTAACGCAGGTGTCAGCAGAGGGTACGTACTTGTACGCATTGCTATACGGTCACACACGTGCTGAGGCTTTGGCATCATGTTGGTCCTCTCGGGGCTAAAATACAGCTTGGACTTGGGATCAACACTTGTTCTAACTGCGTTCCTCAATGATGCTACGCAGATGGACTTGCCTGAACTGTAGTCTGCTGGCTGCTATCTTGGCCAACATACCAGGGACTGAACTGGAGACCTGCAGCACTAAACGTACAAGCTGCTGCACCTTGAGTTAAAGGTTCCTAACTGTGCTGTAACAGACTCACTTCCTCTGCTGACTGGGGACCTGTGACAAACACTCACCGGGGGTTACAGCAGCACAGTTTGGCCAGTGTTTTAAAAACTGGTTCCCTTCTATCTACTCCCCAGCACAGACCATGTTTTAAATCAGTCTGGTGGCCGGATCTCCAGACACAGCGCTTCCTTTGGTGGAGGTAGGAACTTTTTAATGTCATAGGCAGATGACGACCCAATGGCTGGAAGCTAAAGTGAGACAAATTCAGACTAGAAATAAGGTGCAGATTTTTAACCGTAAGGGTGATGAGCCAGTGGGCCAACTTACCTAGGGATGTGGTGGATTCTCCATCATGTAAGTCTTTAAATGAACAGTGCAGGTCTTTCTAACAGATCTCCCTAGCTCAAACAGAAGTAGAGGTCTCTGGCTGTGATCTACAGGAGATCAAATTGGATGATCTGATGGTTCCCTCTGACCTTCAAGTGGATGGATTGTCTTACTGTTTGTACAGTGGTAGCACCTACGGGCCCCTAGTCCAGTTGGGCTAGAAGCTGCACACATTACAGACCATCTTTGCCCCCAAAGACTTTGGAATTTGCTGGAGGCGCCCACTGCAGTAGTTCCAGATGCTTGTGCCCAGCGTCTCCAGACGAGTTTAGAACAGCCCTACAGACCCTGCACAGATAAGCATTGGATGGTGTGGCCGGGTTTGCAGCACACCCACATGTTTCTCATCTGCCCTGTCTGGGAATAGAGAGCAGCCCCAGGCCGAGGGCTGCTAATCCTATGCCCGTTGCTTGGCCCCACACTTACCAATGAAGATGAAGAAGATGGCGAAGGCAGCAATGTCCCAGTCTGACTGGAACATCTGTTTGGTTGCGAGTCTGCTCAGGACGTCATTGATCTGGTTGCTGAACTCCTCTCCCAAGTTTTGCCTTTCAGATCCCATTTTTGGTTTCTTTCAGAGTTTCCCCTGTGGTCTGATCGACAAAGGGAGAGAGGGTGGATTGGTGCCACTAATAACCTTTTCACCCCAACTGTATGGCCTCCCCGTCCCCAGATGCTGGAATATCATTGAGAGACACGATCACCTTGTCCCTAGCTCTGGCTGCACTGGGCTTTACCCATATTGGCTGCTGGTTCCCTTTGATACAGGGGGCCATAGGTGCTGCATACAAGATGACTGCCGCAGTTCGGGTTTGCTTCCCCATCCCACAGGCCACTGATCCTACTGCTCCAGGGCGGGAAGGGGCTTGTGTGTTCTGCTTGTGGAGTTCCAGCCCCTGGAGTGGGGAGGGGGGACTAACCAGGGTGAAGTGGTGCTGGGTGGGCACAGAGGGTTAACAAGTAACAGATCACAGCAGAAGCTGCGGAATGTCTGAGGCCTTGGCCACACAAGGAAGTTGCACCATAACCTGCCTAGAAGCAGACTGTCATGCTGGTGTGACACCCCTCCCCACAGAAGACACTCCTGTTGCAGTTTAACAATATCTAGCCATCCCTTTATCATATGTGGGTTAGAATGTCCCAGGAGGAGTCAGGAGAGCTGGGTTCTAGTCCCAGCTCTGCTATGAACTTACTGTGTGACCTTACACAAGTCACTTGTCTTTTTGTGCCTCGGTTTCCCCGTCTGTAAACCAGCTTGCTCTGAAAGACACTCAGATGCCGCAGTGACAGACATGTTCTAAGAACCTGCACAGACCAGCCTGTAGAAACCTCAGCACTGTTTACCAAATGCCTGCTGGTTCCCTCCAGCCAGCCAGAGCTGGGAGCACAACACAACATTTCAAACAATGCCAGTCAGGCCAGTTAAAGATGCAGGAGCAGCTCTGTGAAAGCAAACAAACTCTTCTAACTTCGCAAGGCCTGAGTAAAGCTGAGCCCAGCCGGAGCTCACAGGATAGTGGCTCCTTTGGCGGTGCGTAGGCTAAGGAGCCTGGAAGGAATTTCTCACACACACTCCGTTATGTTTGCAGCAGCATGGGAGCAGTGTGCTAGAGACCCAGGCAGCCTGCAGCATGAGAAACAAAGATGCAGTCATTCATATTTCCCAATCTGAACCAAAAAGCTGGCTATTTTGCATCCTGGAAGCTGCCCCATTGCTAAACGGAAATACTATTGATTCCACAGCGCTGGGCTGATCCTCTGCAGTACCTGTGTTCTCACTCTAAGGGGGTGTGGAAGTGTGAGGGATAGAAACAAGGAATCCTTCTCTGCTCTGCCAATGTCATGCAGGGAAAGCCATGTGGTGCAGTTTGGGAAACCTGCCCGGATTTCTTAGGGATATGCCCAGCGAGTCTCAAACAAGCCCTTGTAGTTCCCAAGGCTGCAGCCTGACACCAGATCTGCATTCTCTCTAGTGGGAGGCATGACCTGCTAGAAACACTCAAACCAAATAGCAAACCACCCTTTGTGGGCCAGGCCAGTCCCTGTTCCGTTTAGTTACTGACCTACAATGTACTGCGGGGAAAGAAACCATTTTCACACCGATTCCAACTCGTGAAAGTCTGCTGCTCTGTCCTTTATCAGGGATCTGTCCTGAGCCAGAGGGGGAATCCAGAGATAACAAAGCTTAAAGGGGTATGGTGCCCGCTGGAAACTATCGATAGTAGAGGGGAAGTCTGGAGAGCAGAAGAACAGCGCTGGGCTAGTGATTAAACACTGAACTGAGGCTCTGCCACAGCCTCCCTGTGTGACCTTGGGCAAGTCCTAGATCGGTCTGTGCCTTAGTTTTCCCACTTGTAAAAAGAGGTCAATGCTGACCTATCGCCCACGGATGATTCGAGGTGTTCAGATACTAGGGTGATGTGGATGTGTATATAGATACGTGCAAATATGTAGTTACTGTGAATGTTTCCTCTCTTACGTTGGTTTGTCAGACACTGTGTTAAAGCCATGCGCTTTAAGTGCATGGACGTGGCTGAGGAAAATGGCAGCTCTCCCATCCCAGGGCAATGCCTTAAGGTAGCAGAATGTCAGTGACGGGAGTAGGAGGGTTAGTTCCTAGTTTGCCTATGGCAGCAAAGCCCGTGCAGCCTGGCTCTCTGCTTCCAATTCAGACTGAACCCCCTGCTGAATGTAGGGACAGGACCTGACTGCGGACTTTCCTCCACACCAGCAGCAGTGGCCAATTTCCCACAGCTCCTGGGAGCTGCTGGCCAGGGGCTCTCCACGCCTAGCCCTTTCTCTTGCAAAGCTAGTCTCGATTGAAAACAGGCTCACAGGTTTTGGCACCCCTCGTCCAGGCTTGTCATGTTGATTAATTGGAGAGGGCAGAGGTACTAATCTAGGATTCCATAGCGTGCCTCAATCCACAGCAGAGCACCACCTATAACGGAGGGAGGGTGCCACAAAGACTTCCCAGGATAGTCAGCATCACTCAGTGGGGGAATATGGCCGCCATCAGGATCACTGTTATTTCTGCCCTTTGTATCTCTTCCTTTCCCCTTTCTCTCCCTCTCCCCCTGCCCTGTCTTTGTGTCTGTCCCCCTCTGCACTCCTCTTCTAGCCACAACATCCAATTCCCCCTGAGCTCCCCTCCCACTCCTTCCCCTTTTCCAGCTGCTACAATGATCAGCAGTGAATTAGCAAATGTTGACATGTAAAGTGTCGTCATTACGCTCTAGAGCGAACGCCATACATGCTGATGGCAAAAACACACTCCTGCTGTAGGTGAAACTGAGACATTGCTTCAGGCTGCTTGCAGACTCAGGAAGACAGCACTGCATCAGTTCACCGCTGCCTCATTGTCTGCACGGTGAATGTTACAACCAGGGGGGCTAGAATATTTTTTATACATCTATAAATGGGCGCTGAATCTGGACTATGCCCTGCTGCCCCATGAACATGTCGGAGAGGCCAGCTCTGGCCTGTGTGTTTGAAGTCACTGCCCTAGTCACTTTCAGATGGTAATGAGTGCTAAGAGGCACCAGAAATAAACCTAGCACAAAGTGCATTCCAGATCACGTGCAGCTGCTGAAAGCCAGAGGCCCTACATGTTGGTGACAAATACATACGTCTGTGCCAAGTGAAACTGCTTCTGGCATTGCCCAGCTGCTGTGAGGCTCAAAGTACAAGCAGAGTGTGGTTCTATCCTCCCTGCTGAAAGCTTGCAGGGTAGCACTTGCTTCCCCTTCTAGCATGGTTGCATGGTGCTGCCGTGAGAGAGAGCCAGAGCTCCACTCCAGAGGAGGCTGCATTTCAGCACAGGGGAAGTGAATGCTCTTTCTGTATGCTGATGAGCCTGGGGGAGCTGCACGAGCCCTCTGTTAGGAAGCCCAGCCTTTGGTTCCATGAAAGATAATCTCAGCTTGCAGGTACAAATAATTCAGTCTCTAGCCCTTTTTCCTTGGAAAGATCCTTGAAAACGTGGCTGACTGTGATGGCAGAAAGGAAACAGTCGCTGGGTTCTGCTTCCGCAGCCAGCAGCTGAGCAGAGAGGAGTGGGGGAATCTAAAGATCCCCCATATACGCACACAGTTTGGGGTGGTCCCCGCCCCGAACCATTTCACCGGCCCTCCCCTCAGCCCAGCCCTGTCTGCAGCAGGGGGTGGAGGGCAGCAATCAGGTTTGCAGGCAGGGGGTAGTTGGTTCTCAGGCCCAGCCAAAGACCCCCGGCTAGCCCTGCTTAGCAGCATTTCCAGCAGTTTTCCTCCCAGCGCTTGCACCATGAGACAGCTGTTTCGTGCGGCTGGGAGGGAGGGGGGAGGAGAGGGAATGCAGCACACTCAGGGGAGGAAGCGGGGCTGGGGCCGGGATTTGGGGAAGGGGTCCAATGGGGCAGGGAGGGGGTGGAGTTGGGGTGGGGACTTTGGGGAAGGGATTGGAATAGGGGCAGGGAAGGGGTGGAGTTGGGGTGGAGGGGTGCGCAAGCAAATACCCCCCCCCCCTTGGAGTGTCCTCTTTTTTGAATGTTCAAATATGGTAACGCTACTCCTGACCCAAAGGCCTGTGGCAGCAGAAGCTCCTTGGAACAGTGAGATCCTGCCCGGGGTTCCTAATTCCCCAGGGACAGAGCACCGTACAGCTATGGAGCACCCCGCAATCCCACCACGCTCTGAGGCCCTGGCTACTGCAATCCCCCTGGCACTTCCTCCCCACTGGGCCCTGCAGTGGCTCCCACCCTTGAAGAGGTTCCCTCATTTCCTTTTCTTTGCAGCGTCAGGATTTCCCTTTAGCAGCCCCAGCCCTCTCAGCGGCCGCCCTCAGACCAGTCTTCACCCTATCCCTGGGCTCACCTCCGCGGCCTCTTGGCTGGCCCTGGCCCTTAATTCCTGAGGATCTGTAACCCCAGAGCTGGCTGCAGCAGCTGGCTCCTGGTGAGCAGAGAGCTCCCAGAATGAGGAATTAACTTCAGTTCCCCAAACTCGCCTCTGAGACAGACCCAGAACTGTAGCCCTAGCTGAGCAGCATGACCCCCCGGGGCAAATACCTCCCCACCCCCCAGAAGGGGCAGCTTCCTGAAAGGAGTGTTTACCTTGGGACCCTTTCCGAGTGCTTCTTCCAGCCGATCTCCCCTCTGCAGTAGGCTGCGCTCCCTGGCCTCCACTTCCTGGTTCCTTCTGGTGCCTGCTGCACAAGGATGTTGATTGGCATCCACCTGAGTCCAAGGAGCGGCAGACACACCTCCAGTGTCCTCCCCGTTTGGGGAAGGAAAGGCTTGCGGGGGAGGGGATAGCGTAGGCTGCTTGTTTTGCTTTGTCCTGGCAGCATCCACCTGCTGAGGGCTGCTGTTGGCAGAGCTCTCATGGAGATCCCGTTGGCCCGGGGCTTCAGAAACCCTTATGCCATGGTGCTGGGAGCAGTGGCTTGTGGGTTGTTTGAAAACACCAGGCTCTGTTCTGTCAGACTGGGGCAGTACCGGACGTGTAGCTTCCCATCCGTTGTAGATTGCCCTGGTTCAGCTGAGCTAAAGTCCTCGTGTGACCAACCGTTACAGCCGATGCTTGTAGGGTGCATGTGACAGCTGGTGTCTGAGGACAAAAGATGATGTATGGGCACTGCAGGCTCACAGAGCTCCAATCAATGGCTTCTCGCATTAGTGTCCCATGGCCCCAGCCAGGCAAAGGGGGGAAGATTTCCTGAGATTGTTCCACTGCTGAAGCAGCGTTGCAGAAGTGGGACGTTGTGGCCCAGGGTTAACGAGGCTGCAGGATGGAGGCCTCCCACAGCTAGGCTGGCTCACAGAAAACTCATAACGCCACTTATTTCTCAGTCACTCTCTTCCCTTGCCCTGGAGCACAGCACCCAGCCCGGGACATCTGAAATGCTGCTCGCAGAGCGTGGTGTAGGCACCAAGCCCACCACAGGGGTGAAGGTGAGAGGCCAGCGACAGAGAGCCCTGAGAGACACCAACAGAGAGAAACCTGGGAGAGGAGAAGAGACAAAAGGAGAGGCTAGAAGAGAAGCCAGGGAGGGAGAGGCAACCAAACTAAAGGGAGGGAACAATCAACAGGCTGCAGAGCGAGCGAGGGAGATGTGGACAGAGTCTGGGCCCCAGGCCCCACCCTGAAGAGGTCGCTGTGGACTTGGGGAGCAGTCTGAGTGGGGTGGAGAGAGCGGAAGCCAGACTGGAGGGTCCCAGAGGGACGTATCACCAGCATCAACATCACTTAAGAAGCCCATTAAAGGGAAGGAAAACAGCTTGCGTGGGAGCTGCACCTTGGCTCTCCTCTTACTAGACAGGAAGGAAAGGGAGCCACAGAGCTGACCCCCCTCGTCATCCTGGGCACAGGAGGAAGGAAGCAGTGATGCAAAGCCAGGATGGAGCAATGACTGGCTCTTACACATCCCTTGCCCCCCTTAACACAAACTGCCCCACTGAGCATCTCTCTGCCCCTCCCCCTGGGTGCTCCTGATGCCCTGACTCGCAGGCTCCCTGGAGGCCTGCACAGGTCGTGGTTCCCCAAGAGAACAGCTGATGAGACTGGAGAGGCGCTAGAGCCGAGTGGACCTGGCCCACAGTCAAATAGATGCTGGGCAGGCCAAGGCAGCTGATGGGTGTGGGCTGAGCTTTGGGGATGCGGCAGAGAGCTAATCAAACGAGGCACATGGAAGCGCAGGGCGTCCATCACTCCAGGCAACCAGGCTGCTTCTTCAGGGTTTATGGGTTTAGCAGCATAACTTCCAGCCAGAAGGGGTTGTCCTGAGTCTCCAGCGGACTCAGCTGAATAACGAAAACACAGATTAACCCAGAGATGCAACTAAACAGTTGGTTTCTCCGTGCTGCTGCTTGCAGGGGCGTGTTATTTGTGGGTGGCCAGGTGGCCACGAGGCAGTTGAGAAAATGTTTCTGAATTGCCTACATTTCACTGCGTTTTAAAATTCTTCCAGGAAAAAAAAATCATCCCAGAAATATGTTGCTCTATTTGTCACCTAAAGTAGGGTGCTGGGTGGGCCAGTGGTTAGGTCATAGGAAACCAATGGTCAGTTCCTGCTTTGCCACAGACTCTGAAACAGGGTGACCTTGGCCAAGTCCCTCGGTTGCTCTGTGCCTCAGTTTCCCCCTCTGTACAATGGGGATAACAGCAGTGTCCTACCTCACAGTGGTGGTGTGAGGATAAATACATTAAAAATCATGACTGATGCTATGGTGATGGCCAGATCCGTACAAGAAGCAGAGCCCCTCACATATGTTAATGAGTTGATTCTCAAATCCTTGTGAGGGAGCTTCCTATTAACCCCTCCCTCTTTTGCAAAAACTGAGGCACAGCGCAGGTAAGGGAGCTAGCTGAGGTGGAGCTGGGAACTGAAGCCAGGCAGCTAAGGAGGTGCAATGCCAGTGGCTGGAGAGGATTTGAAAGCTGTTGTAAAGGAAGCACATTTGGCAACAGGCGGACTGTGGGGAGGTGACTGATGGTGCAGTCCCCGTGGGCACCTAAGGCCAGCCTGCAGGGGAGATTACATTAACTTTGCTGGCAACAGGAAATTCTTCTCCGTTCTCAATTGCCCAGTCATTGCTGCACGGATCTGAGGATTAATCCTGCCAAATTGGAAAGCAGGTGCACACGGCAGTGAAGTCCAGTGTGACGACCCATTTTCACAGGGCTGATGGGCACATGGCTCAGCCCTACTCCTGCCCCAGACAGCTCAAGGGAGCTCAGATGACCCTGCAGACATGAGGCCAGAAGGCAGGCCGTGAGGAAATGGAATTGGCTGCAGTGGGGCAGGCAGCCTCGGGAAGTCATTTCTCAGGTACACTGGCTGCTGGGGAGATCAGCTAAGCAGCTGTATGGATGTCACGCTGGCTGGAAAAAGCTAAATGAGATTATTACTGTATCATAGGCTTCCCGGTGCGAGAGAAAATGAATGAGAGAAGCAACAGATGGAAAGGAAATGGCCTGGAGTGGGAGGAGAGAGGCAAAGCCTTGATGACGAGGACAGCATGGCCAGGGATTTTTATAAGGATTTTTGAATGCAAAGAGCAAAGTGAATTCTGATGTGTAACAAAGGTACAGTTAGCCTGTGGAACTCACTGTCACAGGATCTCAGTGAGACCAAGAGATTAGCAGGATTCAGAAAAGGATTGGATGTTTCTGTGGATATCCAGAGTAAACTGAACACAAAGGAGTTCTGGACAGGATACAAACCCTCCAGTTTCAGGGCATGAGCCACACTCTAGAAATTAGGGATTAGCTGCTACTGCAGGGTTTATTGCACGTTCCCCTGAATCATCTGGTGATGGCCACAGCAGAGCCAGGATACTGGGCTAGATAGAACCATAGAATATCCGGGTTGGAAGGGACCTCAGGAGGTCATCTAGTCCAACCCCCTGCTCAAAGCAGGGCCAATCACCAATTTTTTCCCCAGATCCCTAAATGGCCCCCTCAAGGATTGAACTCACAACCCTGGGTTTAGCAGGCCAATGCTCAAACCACTGAGCTATCCCTCCCCCCAGGTCTACTCCCATCTGGCAGGTCCTGTGTTCTCATAACAAACAGGCAGTACAGATGGTATGTCCTTGCGTCCAGCTGCTAATTAACCACACATAGACCCATGCCCTTCCTAATGCGTACACAGAAATTAGCTCCTGAACTACAGAGATTGGGGCTCCGCCCTCTTGCGGGCCGCGCTTTATACACAGAGGTTTATTAGAAGCACTGCTTAGCAGCCTCCTCATGACAGCACCCCATCTGCCAGCTGGGACGCCAGCAGGGTGAGCATCCCCACAGTAGCGCCCTCCCAGTGCAGACCAGATGGGATGCTAGCTCCTGAACATTCATGCTGACCATGAGAATGCTTTGTGTGCTGCCGGTGCAAGCACACCCAGGTATCCTCAGCTTAGCTAAACTGTTGGGATGTGTCCGTGATGTCTCAGGGACTGGTAGGTAAGTGATCTGCCTTGGCACCCAGCTCAAAGAAACCCTGTTCTAATTGCTCACCTTGTAACTGCACTAAGGTGTCCTGGTGGCCTGGCTCCCTCCGGCGCAGTAGTAAAGGGGAGAGATGTAACCCTGCAGCTGTGCAGAGCTGTCTGACGTTCTCCATAACAAGTGGGATCCCAGAGCTTGGTCTCCAGCAGATGGCCCCATTGCACCACACTTACCAACCCTGGCAAGCTGGGCAGCGTGCACAGCACTGTATGCGTGCTCTGCTCTGGCTAAATGGCTTTGCCATCGCGCTTTGGAAGGCGCCCCGTCAGTGTTGCCCTGCCACCTTCCCCCTCTCATCTCACCTCGCCCCTGTTGGCAGACCCTAATTCCTCCCTCCTTGCCCTTCTTCCGAGCCGGAACCATGTCCCCTTCTTGCTGTGTTCATCTTGGCTGTGGCGCGCTGAGCCTGTGTGGGATGGCGAAGCTTGTGGCCAGCTGGGGCTAGGGCAGGCCCGTGGGACACGTGGATCTAGCACCTGTGAAGCATGCTGAGTCCCATGGTACGTTTGGAGAGTCAGTGTGTCCCAGGGGACACAGCCCTCAGCTGGGCCTCAGGAAACTTGGCTCCTGGCTCTGCTGCACCCTCAGGCAAGTGCCTTCCCCACTGGGTCCCTGTTTTCCCTTCGCTCGCTAAACAGACAAAAGGGGGAAGCTCTCCAGGGCAGGGACTGGCTCTTGCTATGTGTGTGTTCAGCCCCAGCACGTAGGGGCCCTGCTCTTGATTGAGGCCTGCTAGGTGTCGCTGTGATTTAACAAAGTCTACCTGGAGCAGGGCCTGTGTGTGAGTCTGATACTTGGGACTGTGAGTGTCGGGGCACAACCCAGCTGGGGGGACTCGAATTGACTGTGTGGAGCATCAGCAGCAGGGTTCGAATGCGGTTAGCAACCAAAGCAGCTGACGGTCTTTACCTCCGAACAGAGGGCTAGCCTGGCGCCAGGCCGTATCCCTGTAACCAGTTTAACACGTTGATTTCCACTCTGGCCACTCTAATTCCATTCTAATCTGCTTGGCGTAACCAGTTCAGCTGGTCGTGCTCCAGCTCAGTTCATGGCGCAGTAGGGCATCCCACAATGCACTGCTGCTAGCGGTGCTTCTGGACTCTATCTCATGTTGGGGCACTATGGGAGAGCTGCTCAGATTTCCCCACAATGCACTGATACAAGCCTGATTAGACCGCACAGGAGGTGGGGAGACACGAAGTCTAGTCTATATAACAGGGATGGGCACCTTTAAGGTAGCAGAGGGCCACAAGTTCATTAAAACCCGCTGGTGGGCCAGGAGGTGTGATGTAGGGGTGTGACGGGGGAGGGGAGAGTGTCAGGTTCTGCCCTCCGGTGGGCAGGAGGCACTGCTGGATCGCCAGCTCTGAGCTGGTCTGGGGCAGGTCAAATAAAATAACCTGGCAGCCTGGATGTGGCCCCCAGGCCGCCAGTTGCCCATCCCTGCTATATAGGGCCTTATACTGTGCTCATCACAGTAGAATCTGAACGTCTTCCAGTAGTGCATTAAATAACATGCCTACACATCTGTCCCATGTTGTGTGTTCTCTCGTCCTCTCCCCAGCGAATTCTTTCTGCTGTATGGTTCATCCTGGTATTTGGAGATGCTTCTGTCCCGGTGACCATGTCTGCAGAGAAAGCAGCCTTGGACACACTAATCACAGAAATGATTCAGAAAAACCTGCCATCCCACAGATTTCCAAGCCCATGTCACCTGGGTCCATTCAATGTGGGGAACATGAAAAGTAGAGATTGGGGCTGATGCTGGGACATCCAGAGCTGGTCAATGGATCAGTGCTTTAAATTCCCAGGAGAGAACAATGATGCAGAAGTGGGTGTGTTCCTCCTCTGGCCTGCTGGACCAGACGGCTTACAGACACAAGGCATAGAAAGTCGAAGGGGCTCCTACCTCTGCAGATAGTTTGTCCGCGTCTCACTGCTGTAGCCTCCTTCTTGAAACCAGCAGAGAGAGTCTGGGTCTTTGGGGGGGCCGGCCATGCTTTTGCCCAGCATTTCCCATTGGGCATTGCAGCTTGTCCCCCGGTACAATGCTGCTATCTGAATACAGTGAATGGCTGATTCATTTGTGTGACTCCAAGTCCCCCAGCTAGAGTAAACCACGAATGGATGTGCTGGCTGCAGCTGATCTTCTCTGGAGGCTGCTGCTGGCCACTCACTCTCTGACTCTGCTCCTTCATCTCACTGAATCTCTCCCTCTTCCTAGTCCCTCAGGAACTAGATAGCGCCCCTCCAGTGCCTTCTGTGTAAGGATCTCAAAGCGCTGCGCAGACATTAGAGAATTCAGCCTCACCACACCCTGGGAGGCAGGTAACGTTTCTCCCATTTGACAGATGTGGACACCAAAGCACAGACAGTACCTTGCCTAAAGTCACAGAGTGAGTTAGCAACCGAGCCGGGAATAAAACCCCAGGTCTCCTGACTGCAAGTCCCCTGCTTTAAGACATCCTGCTTTCCTGAAAAGTCACCTGAGCCATTTCCTCCTTTGGCTGCTAGACAGAACAAAGAAAACAGTTCCTAATAAAGTCTTTAGAGGAAAGATCATTTGGATCCTCAGGTGGCCTGTGCAAGATTATAATAGTTTGCTGCACCGCCCTCAATCAGTGTGAGGCCAGGGAAATGGGTAGCAACCCGCGTTTGCTCTGCCTGGGAGGTGTCAGCTTGAAATCTATCCATTGCACGGTTTCATCTCTTAGATTTAAAGGGTTGTTCAAAAAGCCATTGTTGGTTGGAGATGTTCCATCTACAATACTTACAGCGAGAGGCCTTAATGTAAACCCCTGTTGGGCTCCGTATACACCGGCCCTACTGGAAACCTCAGACTTTGTGTGTTGAGTGAAACATCCTGACGTATTTAAACAGCTTTATTACAGCAGCCTGAGGCAGGCTGATTCCCTGTCTCCAGAGAAAGGTGGGAAGGACAAGGCACTTTCTTTATAGCTCGTGTACGGCGGGAGAGTGATTCACTGTCACTGTGTCTCAGCAGCCACAGATGGTGAAGCAGGGGGGACTGGAGCGATGCACTGGGAAGTAGTGAGAGCGTGTTGCAATTAGCAGCATCAAAAGGGAAACTAAGTCACGCTGGTCTCTGCTGAGGAAGGTGAGTGGGGAAGAGGGCTGTGTGCAGCTGTGAAGTCTGTGCTGCCTCTTCACGGCTCTGAGAAAGCAATTCAAGCCCCAGCAACCAGTTCCTTCTCCGTCAGGTCTCCAGTCAAGAGGAGTATGGGGACGTCTACCACAGCACTGAGTCTCAGAGCCCCCGTCAATTGACTTGGGCTCACATGGGTCGGGCTGCTGGGCTGAAAATAGCAGTGTAGATGATCCTGCTTGGCCTGGAGCCCAGGCTCTGAGGCTGTCCCCCCTTGTCGGGGTGCAGAGCCTGGGCTTCATCCCAAGACCAAATGTCTACATTGCTCTTTGCAGCCCCGTGAGCCCAAGTCAAGTGACCCAGGCTCTGAGACTCAGCCCCATGGGTCTTTTATTGCCGCGTGTGACACAACAGACAAGCTGCTGGCTGGAAAACAGCCCTTCCAAGAAGCCAATTCTCAGGCCGCTGAGCCACAGTCTTCACTGCAGTGTTAGGTCAAGTTCTCTCCTTTTGAGCAATCCCAGTTCAAGTGAGAGCGGTCACTGCCAAACAACACTGGATGAATGGATTAGGAGCACAGTGGGTTTGTCTGCACAGCAAAGAAAAACCCACACGGGCCCATGCCAGCTGACTTGGGCTTGCGGGGCTGTTTCACTGCTGGGTAGACTTCTGAGCTTGGGCTAGAGCTCATCTCTGGGACTTTCCCACCCCAGTGTCGGCGGTTCTCAGTCATCATCAACACACACCCCTGCCAGGCCAGCTAGCTGGAGTTTACGGCACCACTTCACTTAAGCTAGAGACTCGTGTGTGTGGATGAAAGTTGCATTGAGGGCAGCACTCACATTATAGGTCAAGCTAACACTGCAGTGAAGACAAGCCCTACGAACAACAGGCCAGATCCTCAGCTGATGTAAATCAGTTAGCTCCATTGAAGCCAGTGGTGCTTTGCCAGCTGTGGATCTGGCCCAGGAGCAGGAAGAGAAGGTCTGCTTGGAGAGCAATGGCGGGCATTGGAGATGCATGCTGAATGCAGATGAGTTCACAGAGACAGCAGCAGCAGAAGAACCTGGCTCTGCTCTGGGAAGTAGCTTTGTAATAATGGCACCTTCTCACTTGGCAGCTCTGCTCCCTGGGTGTGTCAGAGTGAAGGCTGCGGGGACAAAACTAAGTGCATCCTTTTTCTTTCCTGGTGACCCTGCTAAGGGGGTCAGCTGGGTAGTATCCTGAATCAGAATGGTTTATTAAACTCCAATCGGTTACAACTGTGCAAACCCACCCCCCAGGGCTGATCAGGCTGCGCAGGTGTTCTGAGGACAGGAATTGGCCTGCAGTGTCTTTCTTATTGGTGATGCTGCATGAGATCTGTAGGGCTCAGTATGTCTCCCACATCCTGGGCTTGGTTTGTAGTTAAAAGGGAGATATTTTTTCGTCTATAAACGGATCCCATTTGATGTGAAATCACTGAAGGGCAATAGCCATAGGGCCCCATCATGGCTTTGTTCTGGAGTCACAATTCAGGGCAGAACCATGCTTCAAAGAAACGTCTCTTTGTGTGGATTTCCTGGCCAGTGGTAAGGAAGGGTGGCTGCCCTGTAGCATTTGCACTGGGGGCTGTAATTCTCACTAGTTCAGGTGCCCTAAACAGGGCTGGGCTAGGTCAGAGCTTGTACCGGAGCCCTCTAAGAGGTGGCACTTCTCTTCCCTCTGAGTTAATGCTAAATATGTGTCTGTGCTGCTGGAGGTATCATGGCTCCAGTGGGACTAAATGGAAACTCCTCCGTCTTTAAGGTCACTAAAACTCTTGAGACTTGTTGGCAGGAGCAGCAGTGGGAGGCCTTAAGTGCTGGACAGCTTCCATATGGGTCATGTCACCTACCTGCCTACAACCCCCTCACACAGATGCAGGACTGTTTCTCTTCCAGCCCAAGTGGTTGTGTTGTGTTGCTGGGTGTTTCACCCCTGTGGTGGTTAAAGCAATTCCTCTATGTCTCTAAAGCGCTTTGGGGTGCGAGGGGTGCTACAAATGAAGTGATTCTTCTCTGGGCCCAGGTCTCCAGCTTTCCAATGCAGAAACTTTCATTAAACGAGCTACCCATAGATAGCCTGGTCTTTTGTACCTGTGGCTGGCTTTAGACTACCCCCTCTCACGCAGCCTGTTTGTACGTTCTGTACGGAGACCTATGGTCAAGGCCTGGCCTGCATTTAGAGGGCTCGAAGCTGCAAGTGCTGTTCTATTTTTTTGTCCTCCCACTCTTGACAATGGCTTCTGCCTTCCACGTCGCTTTAGATTTAAAGCTGTAAAAGCAAGTTGAAAATTCAGGCCCTGGTAATTGAATCTCACACCCACGTAAAGAATCTCTCCTTGTCTTTTCAGGTGTGTGTCACTCTGAAAAGCTGTGTTCCCAAGGGGACTCCACTACATAAACAGAGAAACAAAATACCGAGTGGCAATTTTTATTATTGCACAGCAGGGGTGGGGGTGGGGCAAAAAAAGATAACCACAGTAAGAACTGTTTCTAAAGCACCCCAGCTGCTGGAAGGAGAATATAGCATGGTTTCACTTCTGTGTACCATACGGAACGTAGCTAATGCAGAGATGGGACACAGCGTGGCATTTCAGCGCTAGTTTGAGTGGGCCTAGCTCAAGATTCGAGGCTTCATTCGGGTTAGGGTTTGGGTTCTGATTCAATAGTACGGAAATCTTGTGACCCAAGTGTGTGACCCCAAATAGGCAAATGATCACTGGCACCGATGAGACAGCTACTCCATCTTCATAGCCCAGGCGTTCTTGACCAAGTAATACAGGGTGGTGACTGGAGTAATAGTGCTGGAGTCTTTAGATCTGATCCAAAGCCCTCGATATCACTGGGCTTTGGATCGGGCACACAGGGAACGCTTCGGGCTAAATTCCGCGTTCGTTCAGGATCAGAAAGTTCCATTCGTGTCAATGGGCTTGCAGCGCTGTCGCTGAGAGTGGGCTCTGACTCTCTGTGCCCTGCACTGAATGCTGTCTGATGCGAGGTTTCTCGAATTAAATCTGTTCCTTAGAAGAGACTCACCTTAGCGCCTCTTTCTGTGTGCTGCAGATCAGAACATAAGCAGTCATTACACACGGGCCACCTCTCTAAAGATGACAGGTTTCAGAGTAACAGCCGTGTTAGTCTGTATTCGCAAAAAGAAAAGGAGTACTTGTGGCACCTTAGAGACTAACCAATTTATTTGAGCATGAGCTTTCGTGAGCTACAGCTCACTTCATCTGATGAAGTGAGCTGTAGCTCACGAAAGCTCATGCTCAAATAAATTGGTTAGTCTCTAAGGTGCCACAAGTACTCCTTTTCTCTCCAAAGATGTAGTGTGTCCTGATGGGCTGGTGTTGGGACCAGACCAAAGGGCTTTTCCCTCTAAGGATGTGATCTTGGAGATGAGCTTTCTGTTTGCATGTATCTCAGAGCTGCCAGTGCCGGGATTATCTGATCTGACAGCAGCTAAGAGGCTCTGACAGGCTGTTTATTGTCTCATCTGAGTGGCGTTTCACACCTGTCTGATCCCATCTCCCAAAGCTGATCAGCAGGAGGGAGGCAATGCCCCAGATGGCAGAGCATTTACACAGTGACCTGAAGAGAGGCCTCTGGTTAGAAGGGGACTTTCTCAAGGCCTTGCATTCTTGCATCTCAAAGTGGGCGAGGCTGGAATGTCCCCACTATGCTGCTTTCTCTTCCCTTCCCTCTACAAGGCTGAGAGTGTCCTGTTGGCACAGGCAGGAGCCATGGGAAAGGGGGAGGGTGAAAAGCCAGGGCTAGTGCGCAGCAGGGTGGGGCTGTCTCTTTGAGGCT